>NC_087253.1:22642000-22966000 GCF_037042905.1 Lytechinus pictus | reverse complement strand
TACTCTTTCTGTTTGCTTGTCAATTTTTTCGGGGACGAAGTATCATTGATTTTTGGTAAAAACCTTTTTTTTTGCTTGTCAAATTTTTCCTCGGAAAAATGTGCCCCTCCCTTTGGAAAATCCTGGATCCGCCCCTGCCAAACGGTCAAGCGCGCACACCCTTACACACTTGATTTTGCGTGTGCCTGGAGTACTTTACGAGTTGGTATGACACCATTATAGGTCGCGCACAACGAGTTCCATCCAGTTTACGGATATTGACGTTAGGCGGGTTTATTTCCAATTGGTCTAATGCCAATTCGTCTAATTACCAACATGTCAGCTATCCAAATGGTCTAATTGCTATTTCGTCTAATAACCAGTTGGTCCAATAGCCATTTAGTCAAATTTGATAAGTGTTAATTGAGCGAAATTAATGAAAAGAAAATGGGTATCAGACAAACTGGTTATTAGACGAAATGGTCATAGACGAACTGGTGATTAGACGAAGTGATTATTGTACCAAATGGTTATTGGACCAAATGGTTGTTAGACGAAATGTTGATGGACGGAATGGCATTAGACTATTAGACCACGTGATGAGTGGACGAGTTGGCAATTGACGAATCGGCAGTTTACTGGTAGGCGTACTTGTATTAGATTTCATACGGTGTCATCATTTCCATTCAACAACATATCGTAACAGCATGTAGCTCAATGCATGACTCCAAACAGAATGAGCTAGAGTTTCATAAGAGGGGATATCATAGGGCCCTGAAGCCTGAGGTAACACAACATTAAAGGATATTGTACATTTGCTTCCTTTCTGACAAAAATCTTGCAATTAGAGAGTAAAAATAGAGAGAAACAAAACAGAACAATAAGGATCTCGCTTCGAGGGGGAGGGGGCACATCGTCAAAAAGGTGAAGGTAATTTCTACCAAGCCGTTTATTCATCATACTAGGGGTTCAAACTTGTACGTCAATCATACTTCAGTTACATTTCCTCTACGATCGCCGTACTACGAGTAAAAAACGGCCGCTTTATCTGATTTTATAAAAACCACGGTAACCACAATTATAAAGCTGGGACAAAAAAAATGTTTAAACGGCTGTTTTCGACTCGCCGTATGGCGGCCGGAGGGGAAATGTGACTGAGGTATAAATCATTTTGCTGAGAGATCAAGTACAATTATATGTTTTAAAAAATGCCCCCTGCACTTGATGCCTTTGTTTTAGTCGAATGTTATTATTTTTTGTTCGTTTACCATGTTTAATGTTTACATGTATTTACTCAGAGATTGTTCATTTTCTATGAATCCATGTAGCTGTCTTTCAACTCTTTTCTATTAAACTTTTCTAAACTACTAGTATGGTGTTTGATCACTTCTTTATTTTATTGTAATTGCATCACTGTATGGACAGAAAAAAACATGAAAATGTATACAGAAAAGAAAATGGAATGATATTTCAAAGTATATTGGCAAGTTGCTGCACTACCTCAAGCAAAATGTCTATGAGTTTGATAAATAGATGAATCAAGATTAAATACAATTATGATTCGAACATAATTGCTAGGCGTGGGTCCCGTGTGTGTTTCTCGTAAACAGCCGTTTTCTCTATTATTCTTCAAACGGTACCATAGGTTAATGGTAAAAACGACTGGTCTAAGAGAATGTGTGAGATTGGACAGAAAAAAAAAATCAGTGAGCGGTGAGGTCAAACGATTTTGTGCGACGGAGTGGCTGTGGAAAAATGTTGGGGAGATTCATCGACATTTTTTGAAGTACGGTCGATCACACACGACTTTAGTCGTGAAGTTCGCCATTTTCGCAGTAAAGTTTGCAAACATCAATAATGCAACAAGCATTGTAAACTTCGCGACTTAAAATTGCAGTTTGCAAAGAATATCGCGGAATTCACGACTGCTTTTGCAAACTTTGCAACAAAAGTCGCGGATTTTACGATTAAAATCGCAAAAATTGCAATGAATAAATCGCGAACTTCACGACTGAAGTTGTGTGTCATTAATTGTGTGATTCGTCCAATTGCCAACTCGTCTACCATCATTTGGTCTACCATCAGTTCAGCCACTATCCACATGGTCTAATTGCCAATTCGGCCATTTACCATTTCGTCTAATAACCAGTTGTTCGAAAAGCCATTTATTTCATATACCATTTGGTCTAATCGGACTAAGTGTTAATTGTGCAAAATGAATGAAAATGATGTGGATATTAGACCAACTGGTTATGAGACGAAATGGTCATAGACGAAATGGTGATAGTAGTTAAGGATGAGACCTCATACCAATTTTGGTGACCTTTGAGTGACCTTTGACCCCAACTTCCGGTCACTGTTGACCCCGTGACCCCACCTTCCGGTCAATCATGACCTTTGACCTTTGGGTACGCGGTAAACAGGAAATTGGATAATGACTCCGCGTGGGGACGCGATTTTAATTGGATAATGGAGCGCGGGAAGCGATTTTAATTGGATAATGACTCCGCGTGGGGACGCGATTTTAATTGGATAATGAAACGCGGGGACGCGATTTTAATTGGATAATGACTCCGCGTGGGGACGCCATCTTAATTGGATAATGAAGCGCGGGGACACGATTTTAATTGGATAATGACTCCGCGTGGGGACGCCATCTTAATTGGATAATGAAACGCGGGACGCGATTTTAATTGGATAATGAGGGTCGGCGTGTGTCATCCCAGGGAATTCCCCTTATCCCATCGTATCGGTATTGCACCACCGTGGCCAATCGTCACGTATAGGATACGATGCACGAAACAGACGTATGATTTCTACACAGTTTCCTATTGAAAAAAATATCTTTCTTTGCCTACCAGCAGATATGTCGAACCCGATATGTCAAGTGCCTCGCGGTTCACGAATCGATCACCCCACTCACGACCAACGCCGTCATTGAACTTGGGATATCCTATTCAAGGTGAAAGCCGGCTCTCTCTGTCTCTTATTACAACAATTATTGGTAATCCAACATGTGATTATAATCCTGATAACAGTGGCATCTCAAGCTCTACTCATTCCAGACTTTCCCCCATCAAAACTCTCTGACTTTTCCATACTGTTTTGTACATACCTCCATACTTTTCATTTTAACTCACATGACCTGCACGGCTCTCTGACCCGCAAAAGTATACTATATTGAAACCCGTAGACGACTCCTTTCAATCAACTTCATTCATCCGCAGTACAGATGGTGATAACATGAAACACTATACAGTCAAGGATGATTCTTTATTATTACTATCATTTATTCTATTCCATTTCAATGTAGATAGGTTCAATTAGTGTATAAACAGCAGATTTTGATACAAAGGTAAAAATAATGTAAGATATGTTCTCAAATTACGTTGTCACAACAAAATAATTAACTGTTCATTGTTAATATTAAAGTGAAGTTCTCGTTTTTTTCTTTTCCTTCGCTTAACTTATTGGATTGTAACACATGTCTATGGATGGCATTCAGAAAATATGAACACAATGAAGTTCAAACTGTCATTTATGCCCGCATTTATGTTGACGGCGTTTTCTTGGATTATTCGACAAGCTGATGTTTGTGCCTTTAGTTGTAGGTTCCATCTTCACCCTCCGTTTCTTCTCCACCATCATCATTATCGTCATCGTCACCTTGATACTGGAATAAACCATCGAATTGTGAACCATGCCTGGCTAACACTCTCTGTACGGCTTTCCGGAATTCCATGCCATTCTCTAATCTTTCCGTGAGATCGGACACGATTTCACGATTGATGTCAGCGTCTTCGAGGTACACGTTCTGCTGCAAGAACTGAGAGTACAGATCGAAAAAGATGCGTTTGACTGCCCACATTAGTTTCACGTGAGCCTTTGCTTTAGCGTCTTCTTCTTCCATTCCTTCTGAGATGTATTTCTGATATTTTTCGTCTCTCAAGTCCTTGGTGGCCGTCATGGCTTGCTCTAACCATCCTCGATAAGCGAGGTTGTCTTCAGTTTCTTCCATGTTTGCTGTCATTGACGATTCGTGTCCATCGCTTTCTGATACGCTCGTTTCGGAATCACCGTTGGATTCTTCAACTCTTTGCATTTGAGAGGATGGGTCGGATTCTTCATCTTCACTCGTTTCTTCTCCAGTATCATGCTCAATTTGTTCATGCCTCTGCATGTTATATTTCCTACTAAAAGTTTTATCGCATCGTGAACAAGCGTAACGGTTGGACATATCCAATATATTCATGCTGACTCGATGATTATTTGTTGGGAAATGAAGAAAATTAACGTTCAAACTTGTAATTATACGTAATCATGAAACGCGCGCGAAGGTACTTTGATGTTTACGGATTCTTACTCATTCTTACTCATTCTTACTCATTCTTACTCATTCTTACGGATTCTTACGGATGTTTACGGATTCTTACTCATTCTTACTCATTCTTACTCATTCTTACTCATTCTTACGGATTCTTACGGATGTTTACTCATTCTTACTCATTCTTACTCATTCTTACGGATTCTTACTCATTCTTACTCATTCTTACTCATTCTTACTCATTCTTACGGATTCTTACGGATGTTTACTCATTCTTACTCATTCTTACTCATTCTTACGGATTCTTACGGATTTTTTACGGATTCTTACGGATGTTTACGGATTCTTACGGATTCTTACGGATTCTTACGGATCCTTACGGATCCACGTTGGAATGACCCTGGGTCATTCTAGCGTGGATGAACATATTTTCCTTGAGATTATATGAAAGCATTGATTAATCCGTAAGAATCCGTAAGAATCCGTAAGAATCCGTAAGAATCCGTAAACATCCGTAAGAATCCGTAAAAAATCCGTACGAATCCGTAAGAATGAGTAAGAATCCGTAAGAATCCGTAAGAATCCGTAAACATCCGTAAGAATCCGTAAACATCCGTAAGAATGAGTAAGAATCCGTAAACATCCGTAAGAATCCGTAAACATCCGTAAGAATCCGTAAGAATGAGTAAGAATGAGTAAGAATGAGTAAGAATGAGTAAACATCCGTAAGAATCCGTAAGAATGAGTAAGAATGAGTAAGAATGAGTAAGAATGAGTAAGAATGAGTAAGAATCCGTAAACATCAAAGTACCTTCGCGCGCGTTTCATGATTACGTATAATTACAAGTTTGAACGTTAATTTTCTTCATTTCCCAACAAATAATCATCGAGTCAGCATGAATATATTGGATATGTCCAACCGTTACGCTTGTTCACGATGCGATAAAACTTTTAGTAGGAAATATAACATGCAGAGGCATGAACAAATTGAGCATGATACTGGAGAAGAAACGAGTGAAGATGAAGAATCCGACCCATCCTCTCAAATGCAAAGAGTTGAAGAATCCAACGGTGATTCCGAAACGAGCGTATCAGAAAGCGATGGACACGAATCGTCAATGACAGCAAACATGGAAGAAACTGAAGACAACCTCGCTTATCGAGGATGGTTAGAGCAAGCCATGACGGCCACCAAGGACTTGAGAGACGAAAAATATCAGAAATACATCTCAGAAGGAATGGAAGAAGAAGACGCTAAAGCAAAGGCTCACGTGAAACTAATGTGGGCAGTCAAACGCATCTTTTTCGATCTGTACTCTCAGTTCTTGCAGCAGAACGTGTACCTCGAAGACGCTGACATCAATCGTGAAATCGTGTCCGATCTCACGGAAAGATTAGAGAATGGCATGGAATTCCGGAAAGCCGTACAGAGAGTGTTAGCCAGGCATGGTTCACAATTCGATGGTTTATTCCAGTATCAAGGTGACGATGACGATAATGATGATGGTGGAGAAGAAACGGAGGGTGAAGATGGAACCTACAACTAAAGGCACAAACATCAGCTTGTCGAATAATCCAAGAAAACGCCGTCAACATAAATGCGGGCATAAATGACAGTTTGAACTTCATTGTGTTCATATTTTCTGAATGCCATCCATAGACATGTGTTACAATCCAATAAGTTAAGCGAAGGAAAAGAAAAAAACGAGAACTTCACTTTAATATTAACAATGAACAGTTAATTATTTTGTTGTGACAACGTAATTTGAGAACATATCTTACATTATTTTTACCTTTGTATCAAAATCTGCTGTTTATACACTAATTGAACCTATCTACATTGAAATGGAATAGAATAAATGATAGTAATAATAAAGAATCATCCTTGACTGTATAGTGTTTCATGTTATCACCATCTGTACTGCGGATGAATGAAGTTGATTGAAAGGAGTCGTCTACGGGTTTCAATATAGTATACTTTTGCGGGTCAGAGAGCCGTGCAGGTCATGTGAGTTAAAATGAAAAGTATGGAGGTATGTACAAAACAGTATGGAAAAGTCAGAGAGTTTTGATGGGGGAAAGTCTGGAATGAGTAGAGCTTGAGATGCCACTGTTATCAGGATTATAATCACATGTTGGATTACCAATAATTGTTGTAATAAGAGACAGAGAGAGCCGGCTTTCACCTTGAATAGGATATCCCAAGTTCAATGACGGCGTTGGTCGTGAGTGGGGTGGTCGATTCGTGAACCGCGAGGCACTTGACATATCGGGTTCGACATATCTGCTGGTAGGCAAAGAAAGATAATTTTTTCAATAGGAAACTGTGTAGAAATCATACGTCTGTTTCGTGCATCGTATCCTATACGTGACGATTGGCCACGGTGGTGCAATACCGATACGATGGGATAAGGGGAATTCCCTGGGATGACACACGCCGACCCTCATTATCCAATTAAAATCGCGTCCCGCGTTTCATTATCCAATTAAGATGGCGTCCCCACGCGGAGTCATTATCCAATTAAAATCGTGTCCCCGCGCTTCATTATCCAATTAAGATGGCGTCCCCACGCGGAGTCATTATCCAATTAAAATCGCGTCCCCGCGTTTCATTATCCAATTAAAATCGCGTCCCCACGCGGAGTCATTATCCAATTAAAATCGCTTCCCGCGCTCCATTATCCAATTAAAATCGCGTCCCCACGCGGAGTCATTATCCAATTTCCTGTTTACCGCGTACCCAAAGGTCAAAGGTCATGATTGACCGGAAGGTGGGGTCACGGGGTCAACAGTGACCGGAAGTTGGGGTCAAAGGTCACTCAAAGGTCACCAAAATTGGTATGAGGTCTCATCCTTAACTACTGGTGATGAGGCCAAGTGATGATTGGACCAAATGGTCATTGGACCATATGGTTACTAGACGAAATGTTGATGGACAGAATGGCATTAGACCAAATGAAAGTAGACCATGTAGGGATTGGACGAGTTTGGAGTAGACTAATTGGCAATTTACCTCCTCTTGACTCCGCCTCACAATAGCCGTGACTCGTGACATTGGAGCGGTGTCCTGGAACCCGTTGTGAAAAGACATACATTCACAATTATGCAAACGCATGTCTATACACAGTAAAACGTCGTTTCAAAGTTTCGTACAATGTTTTTTTTTACCCGTTTTGGGATTAAAATCGCAAAGTTTGCAACGAATAAATCGCGAACTTCTTAACTGAACACAAAAGTTGTGTGCCTCGAACTTCAGGACCGTGAAGTTGTTAAACAACAAAGTTTGATTTTTTATATTTCATTTTCAATAAAAAAGCACGGTTGTTTAATTGTTAAATAACTTAATGTTAATATAGTAACCAACGTTGTATGAAATTCTAAACATCGTTTTTATTATGTAAAAAATCGCACACAACTTGATTTTAAAACAATCAAAATCAAAAGCTCGCATTTGTTTAAACGCAACACTTTTCGCAACGGGCCCCAGTCGTGATGTACTAAAACATAGATTACAAAAAAACAGAAACATTCAAGATCTCTCATTTAATAACAATACAATTTATTTCATTTTCAAGATTGATTTGACCAAACCGTGAAAATCGTTAGAATAACGCATCATACGTTAGATCATATTAGTTCATGTTAAACAGCAATTCAACATAATTATGTAATGATAACATTTGGTGTAAAAGGGTTCATATCTAATAAAAACAGATCGATGTTTGAAAGAACTAAGACAAGGAATGAATAAATCGTACACAACTTGATTTTTAAACAATCAAAATCAAAAGCGCGCATTCGTTTAAACGCAACACTTTTCGCAACGGGCCCCAGTCGTGATGTACTAAAACAAAGATTAAAAAAAAACATTCAAGATCTCACATCCAATTACAGTACAATTTATTTCATTTTCAAGATTGATTTGACCAAACCGTGAAAATCGTTAGATTAACGCAGACATTAGATCATATTTAGTTCATGTTAAACACCAATTCAACAGAAATATGCTATGATAACATATGGTGTAAAATGGTTCATATCTAATAAAACAGATTGATGTTTGAAAGAACTAAGACAAGGAATAAATAAATTATAGCTGATTGAAAGTTGAGATCCCTATGATTCTGTGAATATCAAATTGGCAATTGACACGCAAGTAGAAAAGACCATTGCAGATTCCTGCTAAGAACCTTTACCGTCGGGGGCGGTATATTAATATCTACCATAGATAGCCTATATCTATTTGTTCTCATAAAAAAGTAAAACTCTAGAAAAAGATGACATTTCACGCAATTTGTGTAATGGAGCGAATGACAGTACTAGCAACATAATGACACCATTTGAGCTCACTTTGGTAAAATTATTCTACACGTTTTTATAATATAA
Organism: Lytechinus pictus; assembly: GCF_037042905.1. Lineage (NCBI taxonomy): Eukaryota > Metazoa > Echinodermata > Echinoidea > Temnopleuroida > Toxopneustidae > Lytechinus > Lytechinus pictus. The sequence goes on along the minus strand of NC_087253.1, from coordinate 22,957,311 downwards.
AAACTTGTACATATAGCTTAAGAATCATATTTTAAAAAATGATTTGATTTGGGGCGAGTTTTCTGGTTGTATTTCCTGTAAAAAAATATGTTCTTATTACTTGGATTAAATCATATCAATTTTTTGTTCATTCCAATAACAGGGATAATACAAAGCAACGAATGTAGAGGGCGTCAACGCTTAACTCTGGTAACACTGCAAAGTGTTGACGCCCTCTACGTTCGTCGATACAAAGTTACACGACAGACCTTCCTCATGGCCTGTTGAATACCCCTTTTTTTCTTTCTTCTTTCTTTTTTTATTTCAATTCTTGGAGAAAGTAAAAGGGGCGACCGCTTCCGTGCCCCCTAGCGCCCACCCTTGGTTCTATCAGCGAGAATTTATCACATAAGAATCAAACATTGGAAAATTTACAGGCTTGTCATACAAATTAAGACAGCTGATGGAAATTATTATTCTACCAAATTTAATCAATAAGTTAAAAGCCTTTATAAGGCAGCATCCAAATTTCCGAAATTCCGTGTTTAGATTATGCTTGGCAGTTATAAACGCTCACCGGATTAAAAGGAATTTTTTTAACAAATGCACACCTAGTTACAAATAATGCGTAAAGCATTTCCATTTGAATGCAAGATAAAGCATAAGTGTCGTGGCCGGGTATCGAACCCCGGACTTTCCCTGTATAGCCAGGCGCCTTAGACCACTCGGCCACGGCAGCTCCACCTGCGCATTTAATATGATAGTCCTACACACCGATAGCAAAAATTGATGTTTTTTTTTCAACTACGGTTCAGACAGCTGTGAGTGAATGTGGAATATTATATATGGTCATTTTGTAGCCAGGACGATTTCTTATGATTCATGGGTATAGTCTTTAATCGGTTGGGTATGAAGGCGCATTAATTAAAAAAAGAACTAGGGCCCCATTTCATAAAATTGGTTACAATGACAAATTTATAATAACAATTTAAAGCTATAGTAAACTTAATAGATATTTAAAAAAAAAAAATTCTTCAAATTATTATTATTATCATTATTGTTATTGTTGATAATTATTCATAACTGTGCTTTTCCCCATTAGATGCAAAGGATGGTATTCTGATACACATGGTTTAGTTAAATCTGGGTTAACTTAGACTAGACTTTTATTGAGTGCCAGTTGTTAAATCATTCACCAATTAAAATCATTCTTATGCTGCTGCAAATAGTTGTCAAAAATTGACTGAGTTGTGAAATGGGAGGGATAGGAAAATACAAAAAATATTATGACTTTTAATGAATCAATTGAAACATAATACTTGCAAAGAATATGGAAGTAATATTGTGAAGCAGCATTCCATGGAAGTGTACTTTAATATTTTAGTTTAGAGGTTAGACAGGGGTTAAAGGTAAAAGAAAGTATAATTGCAGCAAAAAATTAATGAGAAAGTCTTTAAAATCACGGTTCAATGCCACCATATTATCATAGATCTAGTTCTGGTACATTGAAATAATCTTATCTTTGTGAACTCATGAAATCTGAATCTATTATTCTGAAATCTATTATTCTGAAAAAATTGACAGAGCAAAATCAAATATGAAGTCTACATGGGGGGTTATAAATGATTTAATTGGTAAGAAAAGAAAAGAATCACCCACTGATAATTTTACATTGGATAATGTGAATATAAATTCCCAAGACATAGCTCACTCTTTTAATTCTTTTTTTGTAAATATCGGACCTAAATTAGCAAAAAACCTTAGTAAACCAAATGAAAGCTTTACTAAGTTTCTCCCGGAACCTACAACAGCTTCACTGTTTTTTAATCCCACAAATGATAATGAAATAATAGAAATAACAAAAACTCTTAAGTCCAGTAAAGCACAGGGCCATGATAGAATTAGTAATTTTCTCCTTAAACAAATTATACATTTTATTGCACCCCCTCTGACTCATATTTTTAATCTCTCACTCAATACTGGGAAATGTCCAGAGTGCTTAAAAATTGCTAAAGTAAATCCTATTTTTAAGAAAGACAACCCTCATGAAATAAGTAATTATAGACCTATATCGATTCTCCCTAGTATATCTAAAATCATTGAAAAGATTATTTACAAGAGGCTATACAAGTTTTTGGATACACATAATTTATTAAATTCAAATCAATATGGTTTCAGAAAAAGTCATTCAACTGACCTTGCGCTGATTAGATTATATGATAAAATAACAGATTCTATAGCCAATAAAGAACATGTAATAGGGGTATTTATGGATCTATCAAAGGCCTTTGATACGATTGACCACCAAATTTTACTTCAAAAACTTTACTCTTATGGAATTCGTGGTGTTGCTCTTTCCTGGTTTCAAAGCTATTTAACCAATAGAAAACAATATGTTGTATTTAATGATGTTTCTTCAACTTTTCTACCAATCCGATGCGGTGTCCCACAAGGATCGATATTAGGCCCATTACTTTTTTTATTATATATCAATGACTTAACTAATACAACTTCTCTTCTATCGTTTATATTATTTGCAGATGATACTAACATATTTTACTCACATTATAACCTTAACACCCTAGTTGACACACTAAATAATGAGTTACTGAAATTATCTTTATGGTTTAAATGTAACAAATTGTCTCTCAATATCAACAAAACTAACTTCATGTATTTTAAACACATACAATCTCATATAAATGACATACATTACAACATATTTATAGATAATGTTCCTCTTGAAAGAAAGCATCAAACGAAGTTTTTCGGTGTCGTCATTGACGAAAATTTAAATTGGAACGAACATATACGCCATATAATAACTTCTATTTCTAGGAATGTTTGTATACTATATAAATTAAAGAAATGTATTCCTTGCAAAACACTTGCGTTGCTTTATAATTCATTGATTTTACCGTATATAACGTATAGCAATTTAGTATGGGCCACAACAAACAAAACAAAAATAAATTCTATTCACTTATTGCAAAAGAAAGCGCTTCGCATTTGTACCGGTTCACAATATTTATCTCACTCCAAACCATTATTTTACCAATTAAAAACTCTGACAGTATTTGACATTAATACACTACAAAGTTTATTGTTCATTTTCAAGTATTTAAATGGGATGCTACCAAATTCATTTCAAAATTTTTATACTTTGAATAAAACCATTCATGATTACCCCACCCGTAATTCCTCTAATTTACATTTAGTCAATCCAAAACTACGTATTGCCCAGAGATCCGTAAGACATCATGGTCCTGACCTTTGGAATCCTCTCCCAGACTCAATTAAATCCTCTTGCTCCCTACACTCATTCAAAGCTAAAGTTAAGGTCATGTTACTATCGGAATATGTAAAATAAACTTTCTTGTGTCATAATCATGTTCCAATATTCCGTTTTCATCATCATTAACATTATTTCCACCACCACCACCGTCACCACTATCATCATCATCATCATCATCATCATCATCTTCATCATCTTCATTTGTCATTATCATTATTATTATTATTTTTTTTTTTTTTACTTGATTATATATATTATAGCAAGTTTTGGCTTGTTAGATTTTGTTCTTCTCTTTTTTATAATATACTTAATTGATACTTTAATAATTTGTTATTGTCCATTCTACTCATAATATGATTATATGGTTAAAATATGTTTCGGTTTGTCATATTTTTCAAGCATTTTTTTGCTTACTATGGCAATCCATCTTCTGCTATTAATTTTATGCTAAATGATTTATACCTGATTTATTGTCAATATATGTTTGTTACATTTATGTTATATTATATTGTTATGTAGAAGAAAAATAAATTCAAATCAAATCAAAATCAAAAATCTTAGCTGAAAACCGATAATTCTTATGATCACTTACACGAAAAGGCATGAATGGGACAGTGTATTAATATTGTTTTGAAAAATACCCGACATTTTATGGGATTTCGTGCTAAATTTTGCTTATTTCTCAGCAATTACAAATTTTTCTGAGCCATGAGGCACATATTTTTTTTTATTATTTATACATACAAACACTTGGGTGGTCATTCTTTTTATTGGATTCTGTTCGTACTCATTTTGAGATCGTTAGCACATCCTGTTGCATAAAACTTTTTACCTGAGAAAACTCAGGTATTTTTTACCTGAGTTTTTGCCCTGTGTTAAAGTCAATGGCAGAAATCAGACTAACCTTAGTTTTCAGTTTTTACCGGAGTTTTCTCAGGTAAAAAAGGTTTATGCAACAGGCTGCTGGTATTTATCTTTAAACCTAAGTTTATTATGAGAATACCACCCTATAAAAACGGGACCTTGAATAGAAACCATGATACAAGACAGATTATACACAAAATGCACTCCTTCATGCTGAGTGTTGAATGTAGACAACAACACTGCAATGTTTGGAGAGCCATGAAGAGAAGCAAACTTTATTGAATGAAATATTTCATCAACTGACTTCACAATAAAATATCTAAAATATGAAAAAGCATGGATAACTTTAAACAGGGTTTTCAAAGTGGGGGGGGGGGGGGGGCTGACCATGCAAAAAATCAAAATCATATGGTCATTTTTACGTCAATTCAATCAACCCTAAATTGCTCATTGCGCAGAGATCCATAAGACACCATGGTCCAGATTTGTGGAACTCTCTACCAGAGCCTGTAAAACAATCTTCGTCTCTTCACTCATTTAAGGCAAACGTTAAATCTATGTTATTATCAGAATATTTGAAGTTAAATTTCTGTGTCATATCCTTTTTATCGTGAATTTATTCCTCCTTCGATTTAGTCATTACCAATATCTTCATCATGACCACCGTCATCTCCATGGCCTTCATCATCATCATCATCATCATCATCATCATATCACCGTCACCCTCAGCTTTATCATCTTCATCTTCATACTATAATATTGCATGAATTCATGTTTCGTATTTGAAAATGTATGCCCATTCTGCTTTATAAATGTATTAATTAATTCAATTAGTATAAGTTTGGGATTGTCATTTTTTTCAAGCAATCTGCTTATGATGACAATACTTCTCCTGCAAATTGTGAATATCATATAGTTAATAATTTTTGTCTGAAATTATTTTTTAATACTCTTTATTTATGATTCATTCCAAAAATGCTAGCATATTATGTTTATTATGTTATGAAAAATGTATTATACGAATGTTATGGATGCAGAAGAAAACAATAAATCAAATCAAATATAAAAATACATAAATACAATACAGTAAACATAAAATACAACACAGTAAAATGCAAGTATTGGTAACAATCTCAAAATGAGTTCAAACAAAATCCAATAAAATGATCACCAATTAAGTCTTTGTATGCATAAGTAATTTAAATGATATAATTTGTGCCAAATCATTCGAGTAGAAAATGGTGGAATTGCTGAAAAATACGAGAAATAAGCATGGGATTCCAGTCAGGTATCGTGCCGTGTTTTAAACAGTATATACAATGTCCCTCATCTGTGTTGGCAATCGTCAGTGTAATTATTATTATTATTATTTTTTAAGATTTTATGATTTCACAAAGTTAGGCTTGTGTTAATGTAAGCTACCAGGTCTACATCTATGATGATATGTTGACAATTAACCTTGAATGAAAAGACTTTCTCAAGTTCGTAATATATTAGCTTGTTTACGTTAAAATACAATATGATAGTAAAAATAAAAATTAAATGTTCTTACTGTTCTTCGACACCGTATATTTTCCACTTTGTCCAGGCAATGATAACAACGATAGGTATAGGGGTACCTTCACACAGAGAAATAATGATAATAAAAATATTTTATTGATATCTAAAAATAGAATGATAAAGCTCAAAGCAATCTGTCAAATTTTAATCGTTGTTTTTAAGTGATTCAAAAGTGATTAAGAATCTTTATTATACTATCAAAATGATCATAAATGAAAGCAATTAAACAGAGAACGAAATACGAGCTTTAAAGCGACAAAAATAATAACAAACAAATGTTGAATAATAATTATCATTATTTTTACTTTTAAACATGTCACCACTCACTCACTCTGTCCGTAATTCTTCCGAATCACCCTTTTCTATCTCATCTCTACCGCCACTCACTTTCTTGTCAGCGTACCCCCCCCCCCCACCCCCGGAAAAGAAAATAAACATTTGGGAAGACTACAGGTGTTAACAATTTGAGCCCTCCCCATCCCCACCCCAATCTTCTCTGGCGTTATGGAGATTGATTGAAGTGATGACTTTTATTTTTCTTAGCTCATAATTTTACCAAAAGTGGGCTCTCCTATTACCCCCTCCTACTGGGTATGCTTGAATCCACCACTGGTTTCGACAATCATGGCAAAAATAAAAGGCTAGTTCTTACCCCATCCTAGGAGAAGATAGTGCCTATATTTCAGAGACTTTCCCGTTGAGAACACCTGCACGATTTGAATGTAGAGGTTCACGCCTTCCAAAAGACTCCAGCAAAAGACACTCAGGTAGAAATAATGAAGACAAATTGCAATGGCTTTGCAGCTTATCTGTGGTAAGGTATGATGAAAAATATGCACAAATGGTAAAAAGATAAATCGCAGTTCAAATAACATACTAAATAAATAAGTTATTGTGAATGAAAAATAGAAGATATCAAATGATACAGCAAGAGTAAAAATTAGAAGCTAGTGTGCTACAGTATATCAATGTTTACACTCAGGTAAGCCCTCTGTGTCTGTTTTAAAAGAATGAACAAAAAATGTTCATCTAATTGTTCTCGCTATCTTTACTGCTCTTTATAGTTTAGAATTTAAGTGTTCCATTTTCAATTGGAATAAGGGTAAAGATAATAGTAAAGTTAAAGATATGTAACACGAGGATACTGATGAGGGAAAATATGAGTATAAGGAATAATGATAAGAATAGAAAATAAGGATAAAATGAGGCTTTGGATAGGAGTAAAGATAAGGATAAGAATGAGTATAACTTAAGGATGAGTAAAAAAAATTTACATACACTTTACTCATCAGCAAACGGGGAAATCTCAAATGTGTCCTTATGGTTCAAGGCTAACAAACTAGCCTTGAATCTAAATAAGACTAATTATCTATTATTTAGAACAAGAAAGAGAAGGGTACCACAAACACTACCTCAATTATCAATTGATGGACGTGTTCCAATCTCACAATTACATGATGTAAAATGTTTAGGTGTTATAATTAATGAATATCTTGATTGGACTCCACATATATATGTAATATCTAAATCGATAGCTAGGGGTGCTGGTATTCTACAAAAATTAAAATTTGTACTACCTTGTAAAGTGTTGAAAATTATTTATTATGCTATTGTTCATCCATATATCAATTATTGTAATCATATCTGGGGGAATACATATACATCCCACCTGGGCAAATTACATATTTTACAAAAGAAATCAGTAAGAGTTATTACTAAATCTAATATTAACTCGAGCTCTACCCCTTTATTTAAAGAACTAAATATTTTGCCTATTCAGAAAATGACTACTCTCAATTCATTAATATTTATGTATCTAATTAAAAACAAAATGTTTCCTCTAAAATTTTGCAATATATTCATTCATAATTATAATGTCCATTCCTATTCAACTCGCCAGAAAAATCAATTTCATCTTCCCAAATTACGTTTAACCTCGTCATTAATATATCTTTCCTACAATGGTATCAAATATTGGAATAATTTACATAACTAAATCCAGGAAAGTACTACTTTATCTAGATTTAAAAAACTCTGTAAAAAACAATTACTTAATGAACTATAGGATCCTTGTTTGTATGTGTGTCTGTGAGTGTGTGGGTGTGTGTATGGGTGTTTCTAGGTTGTGTATGTATGTAAGTATTTCTTAATCGATTACTTGTTAATTTAATTTGTTGACATTGTTTTCATAATGTATTTTATATATTTTATGTAAAGGGCCAATATTCACAAGCTTCGGCTTCATTTTGGTCCTAACCATCTTATGATATATGTTTTGTATTTGATTTTATATTGTTTATTGGTTTTAAAAAATGAACTTGAACTTGATGAAAATAATTATAAGAATAGAAAATAAGGATAATAGGCGGCTAAGGATAGGAATAAAGATAAGGATAAAACTGAGTATGAGGATAACAATAATGATAAGAATATAAAATAAGGATAAAAGGAGACTAAGGATAGGAGTAAAGATAAGAATGAGTATAAGGATGAGAATAGCAAATAAGGATTAAGGCGGCTAAGCATAGGAATAAAGATAAGGATAAGAATAGGTAGAAGGATGATAATATAAAATATGGATAAAGACGAGGCTAAGGATAGGAATAAAATAAAGATAAGAATGCGGATAAGTATATAAAAGATAATGATATGAAAGAAAAAATGAGTATAAAAAGGAAGCTAAGGATGGGGATTAAGATAAGGATAATAATAAATACGATGTTAAAGATAAGGGCAGAAAGAGGATGAGTATAAGAATATTGACATGAAAGAAAATATGGATAGCGATAAGGACGAGAATAATGCAAAGGGTAAATTTGAATATAATTAGAATGATATAATAATACATGTAAGTTTATTCTTTACATTTGTTGGGAAATAAAATTCACATCTAGGACAAGAATGAGTATAAGGATAAGTATAAAATGATAAGGATAAAGATGAAGTTATAAGGATTCGTATAAGGACGAGGAAAGGATAATGATAAATACTAATATAAGGACGCAAATATGTATGGGAACTCAAGGTAAGTCATTTTCATTTCTCTTGATAGACAAATTAAATATAAGGCATTGATATAATATTCTTGCTCTTAATCTAAGTGAAGATTTACCTTATGTCTGCTGGCAGCATCTAGAGACAGGAACAAACCTAGTCACTAGATTCTTATGAATTTTCACTCAATCAGACGTCAGCGAGCTTCAAAGAAATCAAACCAGATTGAAAAAGGTGGCATTAGAGGAGCATTCAAATAAGGGAGATAATTGGCAAAACTTATTTCAGTTAATCATATGCTTAAACGCATTAGTGAACCCTTGTAATTTTCTCCTGCTATATTATGCTAAGAAATGTATCATCATTTGATTTTTATGCACGACTAAAGTATAGTTTTACTCTGTAATGAAGTTTAGCTGTATCAGATTGGAAGCATTTGTTAAAGAAGCAATTTGGCACCTTTCTAAGTGTGCAACGTTGTCCATAATTAAAGGCCTACAGGTGTGTTTCAAGAACGGAGAGGTGCAAAGTTGCACCCTTGGAAGTCGCTCCCAGTTTAAGGTTTTGGCTTGCATTTATATAAAGTTAACGCTTCCTTACATATACATATAAATTTCATTTTATCTTATTATTTTGGGGACTTAATTAAGCTAGCATAAAAAACATAAAAAGATAATTAGCGACGTTATTCACTTAAATTGCTTATATACCATTTATTAATGTAGTCTTTGATACATTATTTTTAATAAAACTATCGTCAGAGGCAATCTTTATCTGACTAACGTAGACTAACTTACGTGAGCATGTTGAGCAGTGGCGGATCCAGGGGGGTGGCGCAGGGGGCGCGCGCCCCCCCTAATATTTGAGCGGCGCCTTTGGCGCCGCTTAAAAAAAATATACACTGATATAATATTAGCAACAGTAAGGAAAGACTATCCCCCAGCAAAGCACAATCATATCATCTTCCTTATCTTTTCTTTTAACTACCCTTTTCCCAACAACTTCGCCGGTTAAAAATAATCAGCAGTGCGCTGCCTGCATATAACTGGCGCCAATCAAGAATAATCAGCGCCACCTTAATCTAAATCGGCGCCGGACAAGAATAATCAGCGCCATTTGGTTATATAAATCGGCGCCAGTCGAGAAAAATCGGCACTGCCAGAGTCTTAACCGGCGCCGATCAAGGATAATCTGTGCCACCTAAATCTAACTCGGCACCAGATAAAAATAATCGGCGCCATCTGGTTATAAATCGGCGCCGGTACAGAAAAATCGACGCTGTCTGAGTTCTTAACCGGCGCCGATCAAGGATAATCAGCGCCAGTGCACCTAAACCTAAATCGGGGCCGGTGTACCGGCGGATCCTGCGCCTGGCAGATACTGTTCTAGGCACCAAATCCGCCGGCGGATATGGTTCTCCTCCGGCGGATTCAGTACCAAAAAAGGCCACTCCCTTCGGAAGATTCGGAAGATATCGTTCTTGCGCTATCGCGATATCCTTCATTCATCACGTTCACACGTCATGCATGCTCGCGCACTGCGCGTGAATAACGTTGCGAAATGAAGTTCGAAGAAGAGGTGGGTTAGCCTTAGTCTAATTGAGAGCCAGCTACCTTTCGGATTCTAGTTGCATTAGGCCTTGAAGAGGAAAGCCTCAACATTTTGCCTTTATTCTGATGATTAGGGACAGAGTCAGACTCAGGCTGACGTTAATCAGAGATTAAGTTTGCACAAAGAAGAATCTAACTTTGAGCTATTTTTTGGCATTATATTCAGTAAATAAAATCATATTCTACACTTTTCCTTTGCTTTTCTTTCCTCCTTTCTTTTTGTTCTTGTTTGTAGAACTTTTTGGGACCATAGCCCAACCCTTCCATACGCAGTGCTGTGCGGTTGGGGTCCGGAATTTCTTTATATCAAAGCCATTTAAACCTCGCAGATTGCCGCTATTTTAATCAAATCGCGGGCATGTACAGGATATAGCTTTTACACAACACATTTATTCAACCCAGTTGCGTAATGAACCAAATATTTTGAGGGGCAAAACATAGTAATGTGGGAAAAATCTGTAAAAAGTCGCAAAGCGATCGAGCTGGAAAAAAATGCCTTTTGAAATTAAATTCTAATTATGTAATTGATTTTTCCATTAGATTCAGCAACTAACAAATTTCATTGTTTCCATTCATTTCATTATACCTTGTCTCCTTTAATTTATTTTATTTCTCTTGGGTGTGGAACCAAGACCCCCCCCCCGGCGCATGTGCAGTAATTGAACGTGATTGTGAACGGGAAGCGTTATAGAGCAATTTGAGGTTCAGTATAAATGAAGAGCCCCTACTGTGTGGGGTCTGGGGCAAAGCCCCGGTAGCTTATTTACATAAAATTTGGCTAGCTTATAGCACAATGTTGTATGCAGTCCATCTTTCTTCCCGCTCTTTAATTTCAATCATCGGAAGCCCGGTCGTGTTATTTTTTTTTTCTTGTCCCTTTTCTTTGTTTTCCAAAAATTAGCTTTTGACTAATTGCATTTTACCTTCGTTTCGCGCTATTGTTTGCCATTTTGTCATCTTTTAATTTATTTCCCACCGTGCTATTGCATTACATATGCCTGTTTTGGAATGATTTGTTCTTTCTCAAATGTTCATTTTCCCGATTTCCTTCCTTTTCCATTAAAAAGGGTTTTTTTCTTCGTTTTCTTTTCACTTTTTCCTTTCCTTTTCCCCTCATTCCCCTTTCCCTTTCTTTCTCCCTCCTTTTTTTTCCTTTCCCGTTTTTCTTTTATTCCTGGTTAAATCCGACAGGGGGCAACTCCCCCCCCGCCTGTTACGTCATGAATATCCATTAGGTGGACTGATGATGTCACATATCCACTTGTTCTTTTGTAATTTATTATATGAAATTAGGTTTATTCAAATTTTTTCCTCCAAGAACTAGAAAATTTGGATTGACAACTGATTTAGTGCATTAGATATTTATTGCTGCAACTTATTTCATTATAAGGGAGACATATTATTCACACAAGTATGAAATAAATGAAAAAAATATGGTTTTGTGTGATAACATAAGAAAACGGAAAATGGGGATGTGACATCATCAGCCCAACTAATGAATATTCATGATGACTGTTTTCACAAAATATTGCTTAACTTTAAACTTCAATAACTTTATTATTTGTTATCCGATTTTGATGAAATTTTCTGCATTTTGCTCAGTGAATTCTACTCTATGTATTAAGATATAAATATTTTCAGCCCGGACCATCCCTTTAATTCAGATTCCTTAACAAAAATATTGAAAAAAAAAGGAATAAAAAAAAAAATTAAAAATAGGCCTACAATAAACTACATAAGATATTAATCATGTTTTGAAATTCTTTTTTAAAATGTTTTCACAAAAAATTAGCACTCTACAAGCAATAATATGAGTTAACAGCAATATATATTCATAAACTAATTTGCCTCATTTATTTTAAAATTATGAAGTTTTAACTCGTTGAAAATCTGTAGTTTTATAAAAACTATAGGCCTATAGTGGGGGTACAAATTTTCGCCAGTCTGGCAAACTTACACTAATCATGGTGTGAAAAAGCACAGTTAAAGATATCGATGCATACTGCGGACTTAAAGTAGTATAAATTTTCACGTAGGGCCTAAAAAAAAAAATGATGAAAATTTCATCAAAATCTGATAATAATAAATAGCAAAGTTTTGGCGCATGTGCCAGGTCTATGTATACATGATATATCGAGTCATTGTTTCTCCTATTCCCTCACCCCCATCGAGCCCTTCGTCAAAAGCTGTATGGATCCGCCCCTGAATAAAAATTCACTAAAAGTCTAAAGGCGGACGAAAATCCCCTCCCCCCATTGGTAACGACATTGCCAGAGCCGCGCATGCGCGCGCTGCCGAGGTTGGACGTCTGTCCAAATAAATATTACACGTATCGTCAATAGAACCAAATCCGCCGAGGAACCAAATCTGCAAACATCAAGCCGCGTCAAACCCGGCGGATATGGTTCCGATTAAAAACGATATCGGCCATTAAGAACGATATCTGCCGGCGGATACGGTATCCGCCGGTGGAACCGAATCCGCCGCTACACCGGACAAGAATAATCAGCGCCATCTGGTTATAAATCGGCGCTGCCAGATTCTTAAACGGCGCCGATCAAGAATAATCAGCTCCACCTAAATCTAGATCGGCGCCGGTCAAGAATGATCAGCGGCACCTGGTTATACATTTTATTGTTGAATGGTCATAACAAAGCTTATCGCATGCCCTTACAGAGGGGACTGGGGCGGGGCAGTTGCCCACAAAATGACAGATGTCATGAAATCTTTAATTTATTAAAAAAATCCCAGAATCATACAAAAGCGTAGAGCAAATCCTTTAATTTTGATCTTATTTTCCAATGCTTTAATGAAAAGAAGGTCAGTCACTTTTCTTCTTTACACATTCCACATTGTGCCATCTATATGGCCTTTAGTTTAAGACAGCTACTATAGTGTTTTATGAAGATGATTCGATATTTTAGACCAAAACTTTGCTAAAACCCGTTGCTAGTACCGGGAGTGTATAATTACGCAACCAGTCGTATATTGAGATTGAGCTACACAACTCGTTCTTTATTTAAAATCGTGCTTAAATTATCTGCTTCTCAGATTGGAATATAAAATTTTCAGCTCGCGCTTCGCGCTCGCATCATTTCTGTAGCAAAACTCCATACTTTTCATGATAAAATAGGTGAATAGAATGTCCCTTATTCAGGACTAAACGTCAAAAGAACTCCCGCTTCGATTTGCAATAATCTTTTGCTGGATATAATCTTATTCTTTATAACAAACGTCCATTAAACTGTCATTTTTTTCAGATCGAAATATCAAAATTTTAAGCTCGCGCTTCGCGCTCGCATCTATTGTTTTTTTAGATACCCATCTTAATCATTGGTACCAAAAATGCATAGAATATCAAGCTTTCTGGTCAGAATATAAAGAAATTTCAGCTCGCCCTCGGCACTCGCATTATCTGTGTAGTGAGATATGTATATATCCTCCTCATGAGTTACTACAAACAGTCCTAAACAGGCACCTTTTTCCTGTTTTCAGGTCAGTATACTAAAAAAATTCAGCTCGTGCTTCGCGCTCGCATTAATTTGTTGGTGAGATATGTGTTTCTATCTCCTGAGTCGTATAAATATATATATATATATATATATATGCATATGTGTGTTTGTGTGAGTTTGTTTGTTTTGTGTGATATCGAGCGCCTTTGGAAAGTTGATTCATGATTTCGCCCCCCAAATCTTAAAAAAGGATCGACGCCCCTGTGTATATATATATATATATATATATATACATATAGTAAACAAAAACTTGTATCTCTATTAATATACAATTGTATTGGCCTCATCGCAATAAAAGGGTTATAATACACGATATTTTGAAATCGCACATAACATGCATAATTTGTAATACTTTTTGCTTGTTTCTTTCTTTAATAAGTTTTTCAATCTCTCTCTATATATGTTTTAGAAAGATTATATGTTTAAATTGATGTATATTTTCTGTTATAATGAGATATGTTTAAGTGGACTTCAGGGAATGGTCGTACGCAGCAAGGGGGAAGGGGGGGCACATTCGCGATCTGCTGTTGTGAAAAACAATTTTTTTTCCCCTTAACATTTCATGAAAACTATGAAAAATGTGCAAATGTGAGATGTGCACCAAATTTTCGAGTCTTGCCCCCCCCCCCCCACCGGAAATATTATCTGCGTGTGGTCATGCAAAATGGCATGACTGGAAATCCTACATTTTGAAAAGAGCATTTGACAGGGTCAGACTTTACCCCTTTTTCAACATTTTCTTTTTTGGCGCCGGTGAAGTGCAAAAATATGTGCGCCGCTCGGCAGTGCGCCCCCCTTTTCGCCAAAAGCTGGATCCGCCTATGTTGAGTATAAGAATGGTTAGAAGAAGACACGCGAATGAGATTCCTGAACCCTTGTACGAATTAAGATTAAGTGCAAGCTCATCCTTCGCAGAGGTCTGTAAAAAAAAAGATTTTTTTACAAATAATTCGTAATTGCTTTACCAAGCCACGTTTTATCACGTTCGCTGTCTACATGTAATCTCACAATGTCTACAATGATAAGTCCGTTTGTGCTTTACTGTTGTGTAATCAATCTGGACCAAAACGTTAGATCGACCTGGCTAAAAAAAAAAGACGGTCTATAGACCTAGCGCCTGTGCTAATGCTATCCAGCTCCTGGGTAGGCTGCGCGCGGCTTCTACCCGACTCCGGTTATTGAGAGGTCCGCGGAGCTGCGCTCCTGCTGCTTTTTCACTCAAGTCAAATTGCAACGCGCTGGCCGGCTAACGTTAGTTTCATCGGATCTTAATTGACTCACCTTTGTGCAGGCGATACAAAAATGGGAAAGCAAAGTCTCATATATTTTATGCGCTATACTAAAAATATCTATTTTTATATGACACCTAGATTATCGATAGATAGATCCTTGTAATTTGATTGGTTGTTTGATATCGTTCAGTCAGTCCATTTTGCAATGACGTCATCAGTGTTGTAGTCAAGGCTCAAACCTCCAAGGCCAAGGCTTTAATACCCAAGGCCAAGGCTTCAATCCCCAAGGCCAAGGCCAATGCATGGAAACCCAAGGCCAAGGCATTTCAAACTTTCAATATATGGAACAATGAGCCAACAACAAGGCGGCAGACATGGCACACAGGGCAAAATGTATAAAAGGTGGGAGCGAGCGAGCGAGCAAAAATTTTGACCCTTGTACATGTAAAACAAAAATAATTTCCTTATAGATTTAAACATAATATTAAAGTAATAATACTTTTTTATTTTTCTAGGCGAATTACATTGCAATATTTATTATTACTACGGTCATCTGATCCTGGCATGCCCATTCTCAACGTATGTCCTTCTCTACTCCCTGGGACGGGCGGCAGAACGTATTTTTGTTTAAGAGGGGTCAAAGCCAAAAAGGCCAGTTATATGTCAAAATTGGCATTTTAGTGCAAACAGATATTTTCAAAATGAGATTATAATCTGCGTGAAGTATAGTGTGTGTTTTATAGATATTAAGTTGAGCAAAGCCTTTTTTAAGTGATTTCTAACTGATACAATAGATATTTTGATTTAGACATTACTTTTCCGCGAGAAAACGCAGCGAAAAAAAAAAAATTATGGCGCTAATCACTGTTAAAAGGGCATCCTTGCAAGATGTTGCCAGCGCGAATCACGAGCTCAAACTTCTGGACATTTTGTGTTAAATAGAAAATGAAAATTAAATATTCCGAGCTGTTTTTGTAATCGTGAAAAAGATGTCTCACTACACAATTAACGCGAGCGCAAAGCGCGCGATGAAATTTACTGACCAGAAAAGGAAGCTGTTTAGGACTGGGTTTAGTGACTCATAAATATGATACATATAACTTACCAATTTGATATTCCAGCCTGAAAACGGGACATTATAAGCATTTTTTTTTTAAACGGGAACAGAATGAGTACCTTACTTAACAATAATAGATGCAAGTGCAGAAAGCGTGCCAAAAATGTGTGATATTCCCACCTGAAAACTGGACATGCTAAACATTTTTGTAACCATGAACAGGATTAGTATTGTACTTAACAATAATTGATGCGAGCGAGATGAAAAATTTGGTGATTTTTTAACCTAAATGTATTATGTTTTACTACTCTAAAAAAGGTATTTTTTTTTTTAAAAGGGCATATTTCTTTTGGAAAAAAAGGCATTATCTATTTCGGAAAAGGGGCATTTTTTCCTACCGGGATTTTTTTTCGGGGGGATAGAACATAAAGCGCGAGTTGAAATTTTGAAATGCTGACCTGCAAATGAGTCATTTTAAGGACTTGTGTCAGTTTTCAATGTTTTTTTCTGCTTAAAACCAATTTTAAATTTCAATTTCTACACTTAAAATACCTCAGGCTCAAAGGATTAAAGAATACTAACAAAATGAATTTATATTCAAAAGGATATAAAATAAACGGGTTGCACCCCATACCATATGTTGGGGGAGGGAAAATCTTAACTATTTCTTCAAATGTTCAGTAATATAGTTCTCTATTAAATCATATCGACGCAAAAACAAATACGTTGTTTATTTCCTTAAAACTGTAGTGAAATGAAATTCACTGTCGAACCATATAATTTAAAAAGAAGTAAACATTTTTTGACAATCTGAGACACTAGACCCAAAATATAATACAATAGAAAAGATGTACTGCCGACCAACATATTAACTGATTTGGCATTATATTCTGCCTAACCAGCCAAATGTGTCACCCCCATCTTTCTTACACCCTCACATGTTCTCTCCTTCTCCTCTCTCTCTCTCTCTTCCCATTCCTCTTTCTCGACTGTTTAAAAAAAAATATCAGAAGTTTTCAGAACCCCCCTCCAAAAAAAAAAGAGAGAGAGAAGAAGTTCCACCACCAAGAATACACTTGTCACAATCTATCACAAAATAACCTTTCTTATACTAAGAGGGTGAACAATTTTGCTCGCTTGCTTCAATTTCTTTCAACTTTTTTGGAAGAAATTTTGCTCTCCAGTGTACATGCCATGCTTGGCTTATCATGCCATTGACATAGCCAATTTGGATATGACAAAATTGAAATTTGTGTTCAAGTTTATCAAATCTTTTCAGAATATCATTAAGACTTAAAACATTCTTGTTGGCCAAAGAAAAATAATAGAGTTAAAATCCTAATGGAATATAAATCAACCTTGTTATCATTCTTTAAAGATAGCTATCTTTAAAGTATGAAAATTGGTATCAAAATCGCAGTCACATCTTAATTAATTTAACGATGAAAATGTTGAGACCTCCTGGAGACAGTGAATATAATCAGGAATTGACTTCTTGCAGTTGATGTGAATGTGTAATAATCTATGGAGCGACAATAATAATAAAGGGTTTTCCCCTTTCGAGTATAATGCTATCGTGTGAATCTAATATAACGTTGAAAATGTTGAGACCTCCTGGAGACAGTGAATATAATCAGGAATTGACTTCTTGCAGTTGATAATGTGAATGTGTAATGTATGCAAGTCTGCATTCAGGACGTAGCGTCCATGAACATGATGAATGTGATTTACTCGATTCTTTTTCTCGTCACATGCGTGGGAAATCGAGGTCTTCTTCCTATTCTTGTTTTGTTTGGCTCTCAACCAGTCAACAAATGACTATCGTTGCCACTGAGTATGAATATGTCCTTTCTCCTTCATTTTTTTTGTTCCTTTTTATGTTCCCCCTCTTTTCCTTGTCCTTGTCCTTTTCCCCTCTTTTTTCTGATCCGACTTTTTTCTTTGTTCTTTTTCCCTTTTTCTTTACATCTTTTCTCTTAAAAAAAAAAATTATTTTTCATTCTTTTTCTTTTCTTTTCCTTTTTTTGTTCTGGTTTCTTTCGTTTCTTTCTTCTTCTTTTGTCTTGTGGTGTGTTGACAACCAGTCAAAGATGACTATTTTTGCAACTGTTTCATTTTGTAGCCTTCTTTGAGAGGATGAAAAACTTTTTTCCCTTCATCCTTTTTTTTCTTTTTTACTTTTTTTGTTCTTCTCATTTTCTCCCCATTTTTTGTCCTTTTGTTTTCTTTTCTGTTAATTTTTCTTTTATTATTATTATTATCATCATTGGTTTGGCGTCACCTGTGCCTGGGAGGCGAAAAGCGAACTGAATCACTATTACCCGCAGTCCGCAGGTCTCTCCTCCCGATAAAACTGATTGGGGGAGTGCAGGTGGACCACCATGACCACTACACCGGGGTTTCCCCTACTCTTATCAGCTTATACGAATAGTGCAGTGGGTTCTTAATGTGCAAAAATGGTGACTCTCCTCTACAAGGAGCCTCCATTTAGCGTCCTATCCGAGGGACGGAGTGTTTTCCATTGTAACATAGCCTGCCTCTACGAAACATTGAAGAGACGTTTACACACAACGCTCTGACTTCAGTCATCCGCTCGGGTAAACGCGAACCCACGATCTTTGGTTCGACGGACAGACGTGTTACCGACTTTCTTTGTCTTTTTTCTCTTCTTTTATTATTTTTTCTACTTCATTTCCTTTTCTCTTTTCTGTTTTCCTTTATTTTCTTAAGCTTTTTACTTTTTGTTCTTGTTCTTTTCTAATTTTTCTTCTCTCTTTTCCCTGTTTCTTTCCGTACCTTTTTTCTTTCTTTTCTTCTTTTTTCCTCTTTTCCTTTTCTCTTCTTTTTCTTTTTTCTTCTTTTATTTTTCTTTGTTTCTTTTTCTCCTTTTCCCCTCTTTTTTGTTTCCTTTGCTTTTGTTTTGATTGCAATTAAGAAAAAAATGGATTTGGGGCCTGAGTGAAAGGGAGTGAAAAGTGCAAAAAGGGAAGACTCAGAAAAGCAAATCAATTATGAAAATATGAATGAACAAATAAGTAAATAATAATGATAATCATAATAATAATGAATTATGAATTTTTAGTATATAATGTATGGAATTAGTAAGATCCTAAGGCGTACATAATTATGTACACGGACACATGCCCGCAAAAATGCATATCTAATAAGTACATATATAGGGTAATATATTTACCTAAGGGGAAAAATTTGTATATTGCATTTGGTAATGGAAGGAGAGAGACAGATAGATCGAGGGGGGACACACACATTTTCTCCCGGGATTGGCGGCGGAAGCCAAAAATTTAGGGGGGACCACCAAAATCTTTTGACAAGCGAAGAAAAAAAGGTTATCAACGAAAAATTTAGGGGGGGGATTGTCCCCCTCACCTAAAATTTAGGGGGGATCGTCCCCCTCACCTAAAATTTAGGGGGGATCATCTCCCTCACCTAAAATTTAGGAGGGACACGATCCCCCGTCCCCCCCCCCCCGCTTCCGCCGCCTATGTCTCCCGGTATATATATCATTGGCGCGCATAATTATACACATACAATCATACATGCGCACATCGTCTCAGTAGGTTATGGATACATAGTGAAAAAAAAACCGTAGTCTCTACTCTCTTCCATGAATGGACGTAATAATACATATATGCAAACATATATACATATAATTATACACATATAGACCCATACAAATTATATGCGTTTGGAAAGAAACAATTCTCCCTATTTTGTTCTTGATGTATCGTTGGCGTATAAACACATATATGTAATATATATAATATGTGTATACACATATAATTATATGATCAGTATATGAAATATAGGCTTACTAGTATTATGGTATGTTCGTCTTGGTAAATGATAACTTTTATAAATTTTAAGATTTAAGATTGATTTATTTATTACATTTCTTTTCTTTCCATTTTTCACATACAAATAAAAAATACGTAAATACAATTACAAACAAAAATGAACAAAAGTAAGGACCTTACATTTGCAAAAATTGGGTAAAGTAAATTATACGAACAAAATACGATACTTATATCATCATTTTATAAAACTAAACATTCGTGAAAGTATGAGTATTCGTGTGTATGTTAAAAAAAAAGAAAGGGGTGAAATGAAAAGAGAGACCAGCTGAGAAGCTTGGCTTGTTGGACGCTGATCTCTCGAATACGTACATAATGTAAATAACGTAATATAATGTGAACTTGGTAAATGATCATTCAAATCAAAGGAACGTAAATAGTAGGATAATCGCTGAAAGTGTGGAAGATAAATGCATGGTCATGGATGATAAAAAAAAAAACCCAGAATAATGGACGGGGGACAAGGAGAAAGAATAAGATACAAATAACGATAAGGAAAAGACAAATAAGGTAAAGGGGTCGATGGAAGGTGGGATCTGTCCGATTATCAAGTAATCGAAGAGGTTTGTTGTGAGTAGGGGGCAAGTAGTGATTTTTTAACTTCAAATTTAAATGTACCTATACTTAAGCTCTCTCTCGTATTCAGGGGAAGGGAATTCCAAAATTTGGGGGCAGTAAATATGAAAGTGTTCTGTGTATATGCTGTACGAGACCTTGGCAGGTGATACAAATTGATTTGTCTAGTTGGGTAATGGTGAATTTCATTATTGACTCGAAATATGTTGTTAAAATGAAAGGTAACCCTTGGTTGTTATACTGATACATGAAAATAGCAAGATTCAATCAATATATGTCGTAAATTTTTAGAATATTGTTTGAGTGAAAAAGACCGTCTGTATGGTGTCTAAAATCAACCTGACTTATGATTCGCATAGCTTTTTTTGTAAGAGTAATACTTTATTTACTATATATTTTGCACTGTTTCCCCAGGCGAGTATTCCGTAATTCAAGTGGGGTAAAAATAATGTTGAATATAAAGATTTAAGAATGTTAGGGGGGAATACCGATTTGAGCTTGTTTATTACACCAACATTTCTAGATATCACCTTACATATATTATTAATGTGATATTTCCATGAAAGTTTGTCATCAATGAATGTACCTAAAATTTTTGTTGTAGTTACCTGTTGTAATTGTATGTTATATATTAGAATTTGATAAGGTAGTTCATTAAATGTGTTGCTAAATAACATGAAATTAGTTTTCTCTAGATTTAGGGATAATTTGTTGGCCTTAACCCATCTTGACACTAAGTTTAATTCGGAGTTGACTATCTGATAAAGAGTTTCTATGTTTGTGTGTGAAAGAAAAGATTGGTGTCATCTGCATACATAATAAATGAAAATAAGTCCGAGGATCTGTTAAAGTCGTTGATATAAAGTATGAAAAGCAGCGGGCCAAGTATGGAACCCTGAGGGACACCGCACTTAATATTTCTCAATTGTGACATATGATTTTCAATGCAAACATATTGTTGGCGTTCGTGTAAATAATTACGGAACCAGTCTAAGACAATGCCTCTGATACCATAATGTGACAGTTTATATAAAAGAATTTGGTGGTCTATTGTGTCGAACGCTTTAGAAAAATATAAAAACATTCCTATCGTATGGGAGCCTTTGTCAAAAGAGTAAGCTACTTTGTTGATTAGGGACAAGATAGCATGAGATGTATTATGATGTTTTATAAAACCAAACTGACAGCCAGTTAGAATTTCGTTATTATTCAAAAAGTCGATTGTGCGTGAAAAGACTATCTTTTCTAATATTTTTGAAAAAATGATAATAATGATATGGGTCTGTAGTTTGATATTAAAAGAGGATCACCTTTTTTAAAAAATTGGTATTATCTTGGCTAATTTCATTTTATTTGGAAAAACACCTGTTCTCAAAGACAAATTACATATATAAGTAAAAGGTTCAATAATACAAGAAATAATCTTTTTCGTTATGGCATTATCAAAACCGTCATGTCCACAGCTTCGTTTGCTATGTAAATTATTAACTATATCAATAATTTCACTCTCATCCATCGGGGGAAAAAACATAGAATTCGGGTTAGGATTAGGTAAATATTCATGAAAACTTTTGTTACTGTCTGGTATCTTACTAGCTAAATTTGGGCCAATCTCTACAAAAAAGTTATTAAAGTGATCGGAAATTTCTTGTACATTATCAATAATTCTATTATCGATTTGTATCTTAGATACAGAATTTTTCTTTTCATGTTTATTCAATACTTCATTTATAATTTTCCATGTATTTCTTGCGTCTCTCAGGCCTGGCGTCTCTTATTCATTTCGTGAACTGGCAAGAAAAATATATATATTTTTTTCTCTTTGTAATAGCCCTGTCAGTGTGTTTTTGTAATTTAAATATCTTGATTTATTATTCACAGTTGGCTTTGCTTTATATTTCAGATAAAGATTATTCTTCCTATTTATACATTTGAGTAAGCTAGTTGTGATCCATGGAGATCTGGGGCTTCTTTTCCTACTACGCTGATTAGATTGTCTTACCGGGAGACATTCATTAAATAAATTAGTCAATTTATCCATAAAATCGTCAAAACGATTATTTACTTCAATCATATCATAAATATCTCCCCAGTCTTGTTCATCAAGTCTATCTTTGAATGTGTTAATATTGCTCTCAGAAAAAAATCGTGTGTTTTTTTTGGAGCATATTTAATTGACTCACTGGTAATATCTATTGGTTTGGTTGAAATCGTTCCTGAATTACAATTGAGCGATTTTACTCAATGTTTTAAACAGACTGAATTTCTATAAAAGAACAAATCAGTATTGTTCTTCTACATTACGCCAACGTTGCTTTCAATAGAAAACGGGTATGCATTTATCTTGACAATCATGCATGAAATACTTGTCTTCCAGCCAAAGTTTCGTATTTTTGTTATTGCTCCTTTTGGTCTATCGTTGTGAATGAAATCGTTCCAGCTATAGAGTTGAACGATCTTTACTCGAAAAGAGTTAAATTTCTCATTACCCAAAAGAGCCAACCGGTATTTTTTCTTTTTACATTTCAAGCCAGTGTTGCATTGATAATTAAAACGGCAATCCAAAGATCTAACTCGTTAATGATTGTTTGTTTTCCCGCCAAAATGCTTTCTGTGTTGTAACAATATGAATCAGGTCAAGAATTATAGTGCTTTCTTACCATAAGACTCAATGTTAATGCTTCGTAAAGAAAAAGGGTTACACATTTATCTTGACAACCGTGTCTGGTAATGTATTTTTTCCTGCCAAAGTGTTGTGAATGAAATCGTTCCAGCCCTCCTAGCACTATGCACGCACCGAACACTCCCAATCGTATTGCAAACCAAAATATACCTCATTTGGATGACATATTTAATGATGAAGTATTTGCTCCCCAGAGCAAATATTACACTGCTAAATTTATTTCAGCTTTTAATACTAAAAATCGAAACGATAAACCAAATCACTTTAGCTTAATGCACATAAACATTCGAAGTTAACAAAAGAACTTTGAAACTTTCAGTGAATTCTTAAATATATTGAATAAATTTCCATTCTCTATAACCCCTCCCATATTCGAAATTGATAATTATACATTTAACCATATAGATCGTAAACAAGGTAAAGGGAGGTGGGGTCGCTTTTTATATTCACAATGATATGCATTATAAAATAAGGGACGATATTCAACTTGACGAGTTAGAAACTTTATTCATAGAAATTATCGATGATAAACATAAAAATAAAATAGTCGGTGTAATATATAGGCCACCAAACAGCGTTGTTGATATATTCCTAGATAGATTAGAATTATGTCTCGAAACTGTATCTCGTGAAAATAAGGACATCTACACCATGGGCGATTTTAATATAGATCTCTCAATACCTTATACTGCCCTCGGCCAACACATGATCACTTTGATGTCATCGTTTTCTTTTAAACCTCTCATTGATAAACCTACGAGGATAACAAATGCGACACATACAATTATTGACAATATTTTTACAAATGTATTTAATACCAACAATAATGGAATAATATATTATGATATCTCTGATCATTTACCTATTTTCACGATATGTTCAAGCACATATCGCTTACATAAACAATGCAACAAAGAACAAACTACTCGACGAAAAGAGACCAAGCGCAACATGGATTCCCTAAAAACAGATCTGTATACAGAAACATGGCAAGATGTTTTTCAAGAGCAGGATGTTAACAATTCATATGAAATATTCATAAACAAACTTCTTCATTATTACAACAAAAACGTACCTTTGACAAAAATAACTTCAAACAAAAAGAAGAATAAACATACCGCATTCACACCATACCGCATTCTATATATCTAATAGCAATGAAAGAACTTCTGAAATAATAATAAATTGTAAACAAAATAAATTTATAATCGTATTTCTAACGTTGATTTAAATACTTTCGAGAAAAATACAAATTTCCTCCCCTTTTTTTCGGGGGGGGGGGTATTAGACTGTTCGAGGAAATACATCGTTAAAACTCTAACGCACAAACGATTCGATCCACAGAAAATGGCTATATATATCTGTCATAATTTTTGAGAATATGCACATTTTGTTTCTTTAGACCTAACCTGGCAAAGGCTTTGAGTAGCATTATTTGGCATCAGAATAAAGAAACAATAACTAAACAAACAAGAACAAAAAACAAAACCATTTGGCTACCAGACTATTCAAAGCATTTCTGTCTTCTTGACTAGTTACATATATTCCGTGCTTCACCATTTGATCTATTTTAAGTGTTGTCAACAACGAAAATACCCATGTATGATGGAACGTATAGTTAAATAATTAGCAGTATAACAAAGCAATGCTATGTCAACGAAATGATTAACGCTTTGCATTTCACAGCAACTTTGGCATAAAAACTGCATTTAGATGTTTCGTTTCTTGTTTAGTTTTTGTTAATTATTATTTTTCTTTTCAGAAAAGATCTTTTGGAACAGAGCACGTACTACATGTTACTTAATAGACCTTTTCCCTGACCCACACGAATCTCATGACAAGTGGCAAAAATATTCTGTTATCAAGAGAATACGCTAATTCAACCTGTATTGATTGGGCTTATTATATTCACTCGCGTCGCGTTGGTAATCACACTCGTTTTTTATTTTTGGCGATTTTTTTTTTTTTTTTTTCGGTGCGATTTTTTTTTCTAACGGTGTCTTCAATGGGACAGACATGCAGGGAAAATAAAATGAAATTGAAATTCGAGTTTCGTTTTAAGCCGGCAAGTGCCTTAAATAAGATGTACTCGACTACTATTTTTACATAACAAACAAGCAAATCAGCCATGTGGCTCAACTAACTTAGAATAGATCCGGACTTCTACTGTGTCTTATACGAGGACTCCGAGTCGGAACTTGCCATATCTGCCACATCGATATTACATCGTATCATTCCCATATGTGGACATGCCTGCATGCAATGGCCCCAAGGCGGCCGGACCCGGCCGCGGTCGGACACGACGTGCATCGGTAGCATGGAGCAAGCTAACGTGAGTCGAGCTGAGTTAGATCCCACGTTACATATGATACGCCGATTGTACCAATATTATATAGAACAATTAATTGTTACATAATCATTATTCATTAAATAATAACTATTATTTATATATAATTTACATTCTATTTGTAAATAATTACTATTATATAAAATAACATTTCTAATTATTTATATATAATTCCAAGTAATACTTCATTATTTGTAAATAATAATAGTTCGACATTCTATTATTTATAAATAATGATTATTTGTTTTTCATTATTTATAAATAATGATTATTTGTTTTTCATTATTTATAATTACTGATTGTTTGTTTTTCATTATTTATAAATAAAAGCCAAATTTACATATACATTTCATTTTCGTGAGTTATTTTCTCTTGTTTTCTTAAACTTGTAATGATTGAAACGATTTTTCAGACAGATTTGGGGACATTAATATTGTGTTATTGGGGTAAAATGGTTACCGCTTCACATATTTAAGATATATTTAACTTTTTAGGGAGGGGAGATAAACTGTATAATAAGTAAAATTTTATTGTATGTAGAACTTACGCATAGGTGGACCTTGTGATGGGAAGTATTTTTTGGTCGGTTGCTGTGATAACTCTGTCTATGAAAACTCCCCAGTCTGATTTACGTTGCGGGTGACCAGTTGTTCCATGTTGTTTGATGGGGGTTTCCGTTTCTGCTTATCTTTCGTGCTTATTAGTCTACATCCAATTCGTCTACTTTTTCTTTCGTCTTATCAAAGTGTAATCCTAACTCGTCTACTATAAACCATTCGGACTAATTGGCCATAAAAAAAAATCCCATTTTTCATGTTGTCTAATATCCAGTTAGGCTATTTTGTCTAATATCAACTTATCCACTGTTATATTAGAACAACAATATAACTCCTAATCTTAGTTTAACCACTGAGTACGTATTTTGTCTTTATTACCTTACCTTACCGTTACTTCTCCTTTAAAGAGGTTGGAAGTCATGGTTTTCAATCTGTCTCTGTCCAGTGCTATCTTGCAGCATTCGTTTATCTTTCTGCCTGCCATCTCTTCAATATTTCCAAGCCAGCTTTTTCTTTTACGTCCCCTTCCTCTTTTGCCTTCAATTTTCCCTCCATGATTTTCTTTGACAAAGATTCATGTCTTCTAGTATGGCCATAATATGAGAGTTTGCTTTTTTAAAATAATTGATATCAATATTTCTTTCCGTGTGAGATCCAATAGTTTCAGGACATCATCGTTTTATTTCCTTCCATGATATCCGGCACATTCTGCGATAGGATCACATTTCGAAGGCCTCTATTTTCTTTTCCATACATGAGTTTAATGTCCATGTCTCACTGCCATGAAGAGGGACCACACATAGCATCTGATGAGGCGTAATCGTGTGTTACTGCTTATATTCCTGTTGGTGAGAAGTTTGCTAAGTTTTGAGAAAGTGTTCTTTGCAAGGCAGATCCTTCTTCTAATATCTTTTTAATGTCTTTATTACACATTCTATATTTGTTGCCTTAATTGTAATGGTCTAATATGTAATCATTCTAAACAGTGTTTGGCTAATGATTCAATTATTATTTCTTTATCGTGTATGAATTCCTATGAATTTGTAATAACAATTATTCTTTGTATATCATGTATGTATCATTAAGTATTATAATTACAATAATTCTTTGTTTATCATTAATGTATTGAATTGAAATGTAAATGAAAAGAAGAGTGGAAAAACATAAATTCAAATAAATATCAAATCAACTTCAGTAGCGTAATGAGTCAAAATAATAGAGGGGGCGAGACATGGCGTAAGGGGCAAAATTTCTACAAAACTTCGAACTAGCGAAGCGAGCAAGCATTTCGACCTCTTTGATACAAAACACGATTTTTAGGGATTTTGACATGATATCCAGAGAAAGTTGCAATGAACCCTTTTTCTTTCCTTTTCTTTCTTTCCCCCTTATTCTCTTTGTTGAGAAATATTTGGGGATTTGTCCCCAAGCCCCCTCATATTGTACACAAGTTATCCACTTGGTGCAATCTCACTTTAATCTACAGGCCAATGGTTAGATGGGTTTATTTCCAATTCGTCTAATGCCAATTCGTCTATTATCTTTGGTCTACCATCATTCGTCCACTATCCACACGGTCTAATTGCCAATTTGTCCACTGACCATTTCGTCTAATACCCAGTTGGTTCAATAGCCATTAAGTCCATATTCACTTTGGTCTAATTGGACAAAGTGTTAACTGTGCAAAATGAATGAAAATGAAAAGGATATTAGACCAACTGGTTATGAGACGAAATTGTGATTAGACGAAGTGATGATAGGACCAAATGGTTATTGGACGGAATGTTAAAGGACGGAATGGCATAAGACTAAATGAAAGTAGACCATGTGGTGAGTGGACGAGTTAGCAGTAGACGAATGGGCAATTAACCACCGTTAGATGTACAGTGTTTATGAACCAAGATTTCAATGACAACGTAAAGAATAATAGACGTATATAGTGGAAAATTACGCCAACCGAGCTTTACACTGAGATTTACACCAGGGTCCCGTAACACAAAGGTTAGCGATCAATCGCTAAACGAAGTGACCAATCAAGATCATCGCTGCATTCGCGTTTTGCTCAATACACTGACCAGGAACCAATCAGCGTTGTTCTTTCAAATTAGGGATCAATCGCTAACCTTTGTTTTACGGGGCCCATGTATGTATTAGACAGAGTGTAGTGTAAACCAAACGAAAATATTACCAGGGCCCAGTAACACGAAGGTTATCGATTAATTGTTAATTTGAAAGAACAATTCTGATTGGTTCCTAGGGAATCTACTGAACAAAACGCGCTTGCAACATTGATCCTGATAGGCCATTTCATTTTGCGATTAATCGCTAACTTTTTTTTACGGGGCCAAGCTGATGATAGTAGATCGATGATGTAGTGGGGAGCAGTTGAATATAAACCGACGCGGCGTCTTTATTCGAAAGTTTCCAAGATATAAGTAAAGTGAGCTCTTTAAGTTTAGATTGATTTATTTCCGTTCAACAAAATTTTCTAAATATAAACAAAGTAACAATACATATTGAACATAGTACAGACAATTCAATGTCATTTCATAACAAATATTGAAGATAAATTTAACAAAACTAAAGTGAGTTGCAATTATATTATCTATAAAACTAATGTTTAAATGAAAGAAAGAAAATAAAAGCTTGTATAGAAAGCAAGTCACTAAACTTAGTTTCAATACGAAACTATGTACAAACATGGAGACGGACACGGAATACGAGCTTAAAACAAGTAATCTACAAAATATCAAGATAAAGCGAATGAGCGACGACAAAAATAAGAGAAAGTGGTTCAAATAATAATTATTAAAATAATAATGATAGACTAGAAAAAAAGTACTACAAATTATAATAGGGAGGGGAAAAAAGGCAAAGAAAAGAAGGCAAAGAAAAGAAAGGTAGGTAGGTGCAAATAAAAACTTAAAATGAAAAGAGGAACATGGCAGGTGCACAGCTTCTAATGCCTTGTTGCATGTTGTAGTGTCATTTTTTTTATAGAATAAGTAATATTTGAAAAATGTATTGGTAGTTAAAGGTGAGGTTATTATAATAATAATAATAATAACGCAGTTCTTGTATAGCGCATATCACTTTATGCCAGAACGTCGCTATGCGCTTCCAAAGAACTTGGATATTTACCGTGTTTACACTTAATCGGCAATTGGTTCTGAACCAAATGCCGATGCAGAATCGGCATTTGGATTGCGTTTACACGTTGTTACAGCTCGCGGTTCAGAACTGCGAGCCGATTCAAATGCCGATTAAGTGTAAACACGGTTTAAATTAACCTGGCTTTAGCCCCGCAGCCTTTTACAGCGCGGTGGCATTTCAAGGAATACATTTCTGCCAGGTACCCATTCATCTCACCTGGGTTGAGTGCAGCACAATGTGGATGAAGTTGTTGCTAAAGGAAATTACGCCATGGCTGGGATTCGAACCCACGACCCTCTGTTTCAAAGTCAGAAGACTAATCCACGGGGCAACAACGCTCCATATTTTATAGGTTATTTTATAGGTTTAGTTTAGGTTATGTTATGTTGCCTTGACTTTTTTGTGTTGATTATTGACAAATTAGCATCTTTTTAAGTTTGCGTTTAAAAGTATTAAGGCTTGGAGATTCCTTAAAGTCGTTGGGCACGGAATTCTAATACACTGGTCCAAAAAAGACAAAAAGGGTTTTTTGCTAGTATAGTACGGTCGGGGATAAGTGATAATAGTTACGTTGTCTCGTTGGGTATTCGTGTATAGAGGAGTTTCTACAGAACATATTGAAAAAATTGTGGGGAGATCATCTTTGCTTAGTTTATACATAAATTGGGCGAGTTGGAATAGATATAAATCGCTCACTTTAAGAATATTATTTTGGAAAAATAGCATATCTGCGTGTGATATAAATTGGATTTGAAAAATTATTCTAAGGGCCTTCTTCTGCAGCAACAGTATCGTTTGTAATTGTGTTTGGATTGCACAACCCCATGCCAAAATGCCATAATTAATGTATGGTAATATTAATGTATGATACAGTGTAAGTAAAGTGTGTGATGGGAAAAATATTTGGGTTTGTTGATAATTCTGATGTTTCCTTAATTTTTTTTGCATATATTATCGATGTGTGGTTTACATGATAGTTTATTGTCAATAGTAACACCCCGAAATCTGGTCTCTGAATCAGTTTCAAGAACAGTGTTATAAAAATGAGATTATCAGGTAATGTATCTATTTTGTTACTAAAAAGCATAAAATTCGTCTTTTGTAGGTTAAGTGGTAGTTTATTCGCCTTAATCCAGTCAGTTGCATGTATGAGTTCTGAGTTTACAATTCTTACAGTTCTTTACCTTAATAATAGGTTCATTTTCCCTATATCAGAACAGAAATAATATGATTGGAATTATACCCCTTTAATATTACGCGAAATGTTTGAAAGGGGAAGTTCGCCTGACAAAAAGTTTATTGTATAAATAGCAACAACAAAAAGATAGAAATATTGGTGTAGGATGGAGGAAAATCCATCACAGATTTAAAAAGTAATTAGATTGTCAACTTATTGATTGGTGGTATCATATGGGATCAGCTTCCCTATTTAGCAAAATCAATAGAATTGATGTTCTCCTGGTATTTTTACTACAACCTTTTCTTCAGGATAAACTTCTCCTTAAACAAAGGCGAAACCAGCTATTCATATCCATGACTCCATGTCTGTGTTTGTAGTACGCACTTCTTTTAAAATCACGATATCGCGTTACGATTAACAACAAATGTTTATCCACGTCGTCAGGATAATTCATCCAATCAATGACCGTAAACTTTAGTAGACACGCCTCCGATTCATTTGATTGCACACGACCCTATTGAGGCGCCAATGAGGTGTGAGGTTGTAGCAATGTTGCCCTAATATGAATACTGACTTCTTTCCAAGTTCATATTGCTGATTTTCTCCTTCATTCCTGGAATATACTTTTTTGTTACGATCTGACTTTATCAGCAACAGTATTTTTCTGTAAGGTAAGACGTCCTTTTTATATTAATATCAAACTATAACAATTAATTGTTGTATAAATCGTTTACCATTTTAGCTGCACTCTATTATTAGGAGAGCGGATAAGCTGAACAATTGTGCAAATTATGACTAAAGCATGAAACTTTCACAAGTATTAGTATATGCCGTAAGAGTTATTTTAAAGATGGGAGGTAAATTTATAAATGCCATTTTCGGCCGTTGTCATGGCAACGGATTAATTTCTCAAAAATAACATACATTCCCATGTAAATGGTAAATAAACATGATATAGATGACCAAAATTATAATTTTCAGGCTCCCAATTGAATACATATGAAATTTAGAAATATTCAAGATCACCAAGATAGTTCCAATTGGTCCGCTGCCATGGCAACGGCTTGTTTTTCCCCAGAAAAATAAAAATTTTGATTAAAAAAACGTTGTAGAATATGATTTATCTTTAATTTCCCCTAATTTTAGAGTGTTAAACAAAAATATTTTGGTTGCTAAATGTATAAATTACATCTCAAGCCATTGCCATGGCAACCAAATAACATCTAATTTACAAAAATAACATGGTTGACAAGACAATGGACAAGTGGAAAATACAGTTGGAATTGACTTAATCTGTATACTAAAGGTTTGACCCCCTCATTTAAACAAATAATACAGAAAGTGTTCTGCAGGATTTCTTTATAAAGATACAAAATTATTTTGCCTTGGTAATGCTTGAATTAAACTAGATAGAACAATGTTGCAAATGGCCCGTTGCCATGGCAACAGCTTATTTCCCTCTAGAAAGGAAAAATATTGATAAAAATGTAGAATACATGTATGATCATCATTCCATTTTCAATAATTTTAAGGTACTAGATATCGAGATATGTATGTGACTAAATTTATAAATATAACATCTTAAGCCATTGCCATGGCAACCAGATAACATCTAATAAAAAAAATAAACATGGGTGACAAGGTTATGGATAGGTGAAAAATACAATGAAAATTAACTTAATGTACATGCATAAGGTTTGACCTACTCAATTAATTTAGGGGAAATAATACAGTGAGCATTCTGCATGAACTAATCAGAATGATGCAAATTGATGTTTCCTTGGTAATACTTGAATTCAACGATAAAATATCAATGTTGCAAATGACTTGTTGCCATAGCAACGGCTCATTTACCCAAGAAAAGTACCAGTTTTGATTAGAAAAAGGACTGTAGAATCTGATTTTTCTTTCATTTCCCCTAATTTTAAGGTAAGAATGGATATGTTTGCTG
The DNA here is from genome assembly GCF_037042905.1 of Lytechinus pictus. Taxonomy (NCBI): domain Eukaryota; kingdom Metazoa; phylum Echinodermata; class Echinoidea; order Temnopleuroida; family Toxopneustidae; genus Lytechinus; species Lytechinus pictus. Next base: position 22,924,889 of record NC_087253.1, on the reverse strand, counting down.
TTAACATACAAATAACATCTAAAGCCATCGTCATAGCAACCAAATAACATCTAATTTACAAAAATTATAATTTGGATGACAAGATTATGGACAGGTGGAAGATACAATTACAAATAACTCCATGTGCGAAAGGTTTGGCCAGTCATTTAATTTTGAACAAAAAATTCACTAAGTATTCTGCATGTGTTCATTAGATTAATAAATTGATGTTGCCTTGGTAATACTTGAATTTAATGATAAATATTAGTGTTTCAAATGTCCCGTTGCCATGGAAACAGCTCATCTCCCCCCCCCCAGAAAAGTATCAGCAGCTTTGATAAACAAAAACATTGTAAAATCTGATTTTTCGTTCATTTCCCCTAATTTTAGGGTGCTAAGCATATATGTGCTTGCTTTTAATATATAGATAATATCTTCAGCCATTGCCATGGCAACCAATTAAAATTTAATTCATAAAACAAAAAATTATACGGTTGAAATGATAATGGACAGGTGGAATGTGAAATAAAAATTTACTTAATCTACATAATGTTTGACCAGTCATTAAGTTTTGAAAAAAAAATTACAGTAAGTGTTCTGCATGAGTTCATTAGCATGATAAAAACTGATGTTGCCTTGGTAATGCTTGGATTTAATGATATCAATGTTTGCAAATGTGTGTTCCGTTGCCATGGCAACGGATAATTTTATTCCCCAGAAAATACCATCTTTGATAAATAAATACCTAGTAGAATCTTATTTTTTATTCATTTTCACTAAGTTTAGGGTGCCAACATACACGTACGTGTTTCTTGTTAAATGTATAAACATGATAAATAACATCTTAAGGCATTGCCATGGTAATAACATAACATTTAATTTACCAAAAAATAACATGGCTGACAAGATAATGAACAGGCGGAAAATACAATAAAATTAACTTAATATGCGTAAGGTTTGACCAACTCTCTTAATTTTGAACAAAAGTTACATTAAGTGTTATGCATGATTTCATTACGATGATAAAAATTACTGTTGTTTTGGTAATGCTTGAACATATTGATAATTATCAATGTTGCAAATGGCCCCAGAAAAGTACAAATTTTGATAAAAATGTGTTGATTTTACTTCCTTTTCCCTTATTTGAGGGTGCTGAACATAAATATGCTAAATGAGAAGCACCATCTTATATAATTATACATGGCATCGAAATAAGACCTACAAATATCCCATCAGACTTTTTTGGGCTCAAATAAATTCCCGAAAGTCTAATTTCGATGCTGGACAATTTCGTTCAAAGTATTCGCAGTATATAAGGGGATTATAGGGATTGATAAATCAAAATCTTAAGTCTATTTGAGGAATTGACATGGTCTTGAACTCCTAATCAAAGTAAATACAATAAATCAACTTTTACATGGAATTCATTAAAATTATGCCTTGTCTGACTGTTCTAGCATAATTCTTAGCTTGAAATTGTACTACTTCACCCTTAAAACCATTGCACCGAAACCAAATTAAGCCACTGAAATTAGATGTTATTTGGTTGTCATGGCAATGGCTTAAGTTATTTGTATATCAATAGCAAACATAATGCTTTATGACAAAATGCAGATTCTAAACTATTTTTCGATCAAATTTTGTACTTTTCTTGGGAATAAAGGAGTCGTTGCCATGGCAACGGGCCATATGCAACATTGATATTTATCATTGAATTCAAGCATTACCAAGGCAACCTCAAATTTTATCATTCTAATGAACTAATGCGAAACACTGTAATCTTTGTTCAAAATTAATTGACTATGTCAAACCTTGAGTTAATTGTTATATATATTTTCCACCTGTCCATTATCATGTCAACCATGTTATTTTTTTTCAAATTAGATGTTATTTGGTTGCCATGACGATGGCTTTAGATGTAATTTGTATGTTCATAGAAAACATATCCATTCTTACCCTAAAATTAGGGGAAATGAAAGAAAAATCAGATTCTACAGTCCTTTTTCTAATCAAAACTGGTACTTTTTCTCGGGTAAATGGGCCGTTGCTATGGCAACAGGTCATTTGCAACATTGATATTTATCGTTGAATTAAAGTATTAGCAAGGAAACATCAATCTGTATCATTCTAATTAGTTCATGCAGAACATTCACTGTATTATTTCCCCTAAATTAATTGAGTAGATCAAACATTATGCAAGTACATTAAGTTAATTTTCATTGTATTTTTCACCTATCCATAACCTTGTCATCCATGTTTTTTTTTATTAGATGTTATCTGGTTGCCATGGCAATGGATTAGAAAAATTATATTTATAAATTTAGTCACAAACATATCTCGATTAGTACCTTAAATTATTGAAAATGGAATGATGATCATACATGTATTCTACATTTTTATCAATATTTTTACCTTTCTAGAGGGAAATAAGCTGTTGCCATGGCAACGGGCCCTTTGCAACATTGTTTTATCTAGTTTAATTCAATCATTACCAAGGCAACATAATTGTGTATCTTTATAAAGATATCCTGCAGAACACTTTCTGTATTTTTGGTTCAAATGAGGGGGTCAAAACTTAAGCATACAGATTAAGCCAATTCTAATTGTATTTTCCACCTGTCCATTGTCTTGTCAACCATGTTATTTTTGTAAATTAGATGTTATTTGGTTGCCATGGCAATGGCTTGAGATGTGATTTATACATATAGCAACCAAAATATCTTTGTTAACACTACAAAATTAGGAAAAATTAAAGATAAATCATATTCTACAACTTTTTTAATCAAAATTTTTATTTTTCTGGGGAAAAACAAGCCGTTGCCATGGCATCGGACCAATTTGAACTATCTTGGTGATCTTGAATATTTCTAAATTTCTAAGTATTCAATTGGGAGCCTGAAAATTATCATTTTGGTCATCTATATCGTGTTTATTTACCATTTACATGGGAATGTATGTTATTTTTTGAGAAATGTATCCGTTGCCATGGCAAAGGACGAAAATGGCATTTATGAATTTACCACCCATCTTTAAAATAAAATCTTGCGGCATATACTAATACTAATACTAATACATTTGCACAATTGTTGATTTTGGATCTTATCCGCTCTACTATATTGAATAGGTTGGGTAAAAAGTTTAGCAATATTAGAAAATGTTTCTTGGGTAAAATAAACACATTTCATGGGTGATTTTACAGAACATTAAGTATAACTTAGAAAGCATTAAGCGTTGTTTTACCCAACAAATATGTTTTTCCCCTTTTTAACCAATGTTGAGTAAACCAGGTGTGGTAGACTCTTGTATGGGGGTATCATGGTCTAGTGGTGATAACTCTCGTCTTTCTATCTGAGGGACGTGGGTTCGATTCCTAACCATGGCGTGTTTTCCTCAAGCAAGAAATTTACCATATTGTGCTGCACTCAACCCAGGTGAGATGAATGGATACCCGAAAGAAGTAATTCCTCAAACAGCTGTGAGCACTCTATGTAGACTAGCATAGCGGGGTAATAAAGAAGAGCCTTGAGCACATAACAAGGTGGATAAAATCGCTATACAGATATCCTTCATTATTATTGTTGTTATTATTATTATCATTATTATTATATAAATAATATTGGGCTTATTATCATACATGCACATTGTTTAAAAAGATGCTTATTTTGTTGTTGTTTTTCTTATTCTGTACTTTACAATAGAGTGTCCTAATAAAAAAAATCGATTTGAATATCATCTCAAACTCTCATTGTATTGAATTTACTTGATATTTTAAAGGACAAAATACAGTAAAATTTCAAGTCAATATGTCAAATTTTAACTGAAATTTAGAAAAAAAACACTCGGATCCTATATTGCTAAAAAAATCACTTTTTACTTAAATGCTGATTAAGATTAATATGCATCAATTACAGCGAACAAGGAAGTTAAAAAAACGTTTTTAGATAACTTATTTGTTTGTGTGTGTGTGTGTGCGCGCGCGTTTGGAGACCCTTCTTTTAGCTAGTCTACTGTGCAACCCCTCTAGTAAAGGGGTTTGAATTTGCAGCCTACAATTAAATATATTCTGAACACCTTCTCGCTCTGAAATAGTAACAGCGAGTTTCATGTGCTATAGTCTAGTTCGAATACCAACTTGCCGATCAAAGTTTAAATCAGCGTCTGTGCCTTCAGACTATCGGAGTTTATACCACACGAGGTCAGTTTAAAAGGTGTATCGCAGATGCAATCTTAGTACATGCAGACAAGTGTCTTGCGAAAACTAAAACCCAGTGATATGAAACTCTTCAAAGATTGATTGGCATAGCAATAGTTAAATCATGCAAATTTTGGAACAAATTGCATTTTGCTCATAATTTCTGAAAATTATGTGAATTAAAAGTATCTAGGAGGTTCAAAATAACTGAAATAATACAAATACAGCGCATTTCGATGATCGTTAAGCCTTTAATTTAGAGTGAAGTTCAAGTTAGTTTTGAATCGTAGTCAATCGTACGATAGCTATGACGTCTTAGATATTCAATTCGCTTTTATTATTATTATTATTATTATTTTATTATTATTTATTTCGGCAGTGAAAAGTATAGAAATTGGTACAGTGAAGTACAACACACAATAAACATAACAGAGTATAGATTGAGCACCCACTGGACTGCCAGGGTCAAATAAAGTTAACTGAATTACTGTAGTCAATGAAGACCATTTGACCCTATCCAGTGGGTGCTTACATAAAACAGAAGCGGATAAAAGAGTGAGTATGAACAAAAAGGTTTAAGATCAATTATAATAGAATAACATAGGTCTACTTGATATCACTTCATCTTAACTTAAAATATCAATATCAATTAATTTAAATCTAAAAATAAAATAGTCGCTACGAAGATATAAAAACAACAAGGATAACTGGATATTATTCTAATAAGGATGATAGCAAAGTCACAACTTTGAACATATAGATATTCGTACAATGTTAGAAAAAACAAAATATTTTACAGAAGAAAATTAAAAAAGCAGATTTTACAGAAAGAAATAACCAAATCATTCTGTAAATTGTTATAACAGGAAAAAAATTCTAAACTTTTCAGAACAGGTCTGTTTTAAAAAAGGGGAAAACAGTTTTATTACAATAAATTTGTAAGGGTACATACACCAATACCAATTTTCTGTAAATTTACACAAATGCATGTAAGATTCGTAATAGATTAAACAGTGCAGTATAAGATTACAGGAGTTCTCTAGACTCTGCTACAGGAATTTTCAGTTTTTAATATAACAGCGTTAGTTGATTAAGAACATTGCACAGTAAGATATTGTGTGTCTCAATATTAGCATCAAATTCTACGTTTTATTCCAAATCGGGTCGCAGACCAATCGTAAGTTGGAGGTACGCATAAACACTGTTGACAAAAAAACTTGTTGTCTTGGGGGCAATTTTCCATTTTAAAAAGTGAAATTGTAAGACTTTGTGTACACTTTTAGTGAATTTGTGAAAAGTTTCAGCCAAAAATGTATGTTGTCAAAATTAGATGCTCTATTGGAGGTGCTTAATAATAACAATAATGGTGCTTATGGCTACCGTTGTTACGACAAACGCATAGAACGTCGACCTCAGACATTCATAGTTGATAGACCACCGCGCTTGACCCGTACCACTCCATCAAACATCACAATCAAATCCCGATATATAGGTGATGTAATTTCTTTAATACAAAGAATAAGAACATTCCTTCATCATTCCCTCTCCATGGAATCAAATAACAAATCTCATTATCTGTCAACGACATTCGAGTCGATTGACAAAGTTGATAATAATATTGATGATTTCTTTATTCCACTCTATCAAACAGCGCAATCTCATCCCACCCACAAGGGGATTGCATCTTTTCAATAATAGTGAATAGCCTTTATCATTTCATCTCGCTCCCATGGAAGCATTGATAACAATAAACATAACTAAAATTTGTCAACAAAATAGATTCGCTTGGCAGCATTGATATCCATTGATTTTTAACACCAGGTGCAGGGGCGGATCAAGCCTTCGCCAATAGGGGGGGGGGGCGGGCGGGCGGAATTTTTTTCAGCCACATTTCCCCCGATCGGCCGCTGTACGTTGATTTTTGTTTGTTTCTTTGAAGGGGTAGTCCTAATAGTCACTTCTAAGCTTTATTCTTATAAATCAACATAAAATATATATCAATCGCATAAGCCTTATTTAAATAGTGCGAGCGCGAGCTATTTTTTTTTATTTCATGTATTTGTCCTAAAATTTAAACATTCTAGGCAATGTTTGTGATCCTAAGCTAGATTTGTATCCAACTAAATAATTACTGCGAGTATGCTGCGCTCGCAGAAATCTGAATATACGTTTTGACCTGATCATGAAAAGAATCATTTAATGGCTGCTTGCAGTTAGCCATAAAGCCAGGCGTAACATATTTCAAATATCAAATAATGCGAGCGCGAAGCGCGACTGAACTGAATTTTTTTACATTTCTACCTGAAGAATGGAAATTTTAAGCACTTGTTGTAATTATGAAAAGGATATGTATATAACTAAACAATTGATGCGAGCGCGAAGCGCGAGTGGAAAAAATAATATTTACACCTAAAAATTGGACACTCTATTCATGTTCTGTAAGAATGAAAATGATGAGTAATTTGAAATCTGTCTACATTAATAATGCGAGCGCAAAGCGCGAGCATAATTTTTTTTTATATTGTGATCTGAAACTGGATAATGATTTAAATAAAGAACAAGCTGCGTATTTAAATAAACATGCGCGCACGTTTCAGATTTCGACATAGAATCTGGGCATTCTAAATACCCCTTTTCATCATGAAATTCAATAAAGCAAGCGCGAAGCGCGAGCTTAAAATATTTGATATTCCAATCTGAAAAGGGTCAATTGAAGCTCTGTATTTCAAGTACTTTGTAGGAAAATTGTGAGGTGGATATGGATCACAGTTATAAAAAGAGTTGATATCTTTAATTAGTATTACTTTGAGTTTTTACATAGTAACGGGACATTCTAAGAACATAATGTCATCATTTAAAAATTATGACTATCTTCCTATTCCCTTCCTTAGCGCGAGATGAAACTTATCGATATTCCATTCTGAAAAAGGGACAATTTGATTATCAACTTAATATCTTATTTATTAATCTAATAAGCCTAATGAGAGCGTGGAATCTGTTAATATTATGGCCTGAAAACTAAATATTTAAAGCAATTCTGTAATTATGAATAAGATGAATGATTTAATACATTTTCAAAAATCAATGCGAGCGAAAATCGCGAGCCGAAACTGTCATGAAATGGGGATTTTAACTAATTTATTACAGAATTGATATTGAGATATACATAACTCACCAATCAAATTGCGAGAGTGCAGCGCTAGCTCATACATTTTGACAATCTGACCTGAATGGGGATATTTTGAGAACTTTATGGAATACAGGAAAATGCGCAGCGCGAGCAGAAAATGTTATTATTCAGACCATAACACACCTAAACAAATGATGAACAAATTTTTACAAGCACTTTTTAAAATCAATTTGTCAATCAAACACAATAAGGAAAGTTCGATTTCCGAGCTAAAATATGTTTTGTATATTAAATTCAAAATTTGATATTTTAAGCTCCATATTGAACAAGATATGTAAATCCCCTAAAAGGCAATGCGAGTGCAAAGCGCGAGCAAAAATTTGATATAGTGACATGAAAGATTTTTAAATCATTTTCCAAGTCTTCACCTCATCTTATTTTATTCGCTCGTCTTCCTCCTTTTATGTTTCCCCTTCTTTTTTCCTCTTCTCTTTTCCCTTCTTTTTCTTTTTTCCTTTCTTTCCCCCCTTTTTTTGCTCCTCCAATAGGGGGAGGGGGCCGGCCCCTCGGCCCCCTGGATCCGCCTATGACGTAGGTGTTTCATGAAGTTGTACAATCGATTTTACGGACGACTGGTGATCATTTCTTTTGCGCTTGATCAATACCAATGAAATTTCGGTTTACATGATTTATCATTTGATATAGGATACCATTTGTTCGTGAAGTTTTTCATAACTTAAGAAGAGCTTTATGAAACACCCACCTGGCGCTACGTCTCGACAAGACAAAATTTGAAAGTCCGGGAGGGGGAATGGCTGAACTAAAAGTGTGTGTATGTGTGTGTGTGGGGTAAATATGCTTAAATTACAATTCGTTGGTAACTATCATGTTCTTGTACATGGCTATTTAATTAGATAGTGGGTTTTCAGTTCAGTTTCAGTTTTTAATTTTTTCTCATCACAAACAGAAATACAAAATTCATCATACGAAATTTAACTGGTAGAATGCAATCATGCAAATTATTTTCTGGGGGATGCAATGAGTATTTATTGATTATGTGACCGTTTTCGTACGAGGATATTTTGTGTTTCATCTTGCTACCTACTCACTGTTGTTTGAGTACATGCATGCATGCATGCAGCTACCTCTACAAGGCGCAGCCCTTTGATGTCCACTCTGCCACAATATTGAGTAATGAATAACTTTTATCATACACAAAGGGAGTGTTTGGCACTAACAATTACAGTTATAAAAAATACTTTAACTTCTATCGCCGAATATACACAATCATCTATTTTTGTCGTTTGGGTGTTATCTCCTATTTTTGTCCACACTTTTCTGCACACATTTGTCTATGCACATTATCACTCTCACTTCCCTGCTTACACTAGGACTATTAACATTCTTTTATCATGATGACCTCGTCGATATTGTTTTATTTTCTCTCGCTCTGTCTCTCTACACATGTGTGTGTCCATGGACCTACTACTCTAGTCCATGGTGTGTCCTAGAAGCTGTAGCCTTCCGCATCAGACGTATTCGCCTCCTTGTGTTTTTTGAACAGCATCAGAATTGTAATAATTACACTTGCTTATATAGCGCTTAACATCAGAAGTCTCTAAGCTCTCTTCAGTAATGCAGCAGAACTACCATGGCTTTAGCAGAGCAGCTGTTACGTGTTCAGCGTTTCAAGGAATAAATTCCTGCCAGCTAGGTTACCCATTTACCTCAGCTGGGTTGAGTGCAGCACTGTGGATCAATTTCTTGCTAACACAAAAACTGCATTTATACCAGCTACAGTCATTCTCACTTTTGGACATGGTAGATGCAAGCGTAGTATACAAGTGCCTCATGGACCCTCCAGGACATTATATACTTTGGCCGAGTCAATGAATAAGATGTAGGCCTAGACTATGTAAAACTAGTTTGTGTGAGTGGGGAGGGTTGTGAGGGTGTGTGTGTGTGTTTGTGTGCGTGGCTCACATATATGTCATGAATTTTGTTTTCTATTATTTGTTAATTTCATGTTTATGTTCTTTCCATGTCTCATCTGGTTTTGAATATGTTACTATCAAATCGTTTAAGCCCGTAAAATACTTTCGCTCCCGGATTTTATATTATCATAATTCCGTGGCCACCTTTCAAACAACAATATATCAGGCACATGATCAAGTCTTTTTTGTCTTTTATTGTCTGGCGACGTTGAAACAAATCCCGGTCCGAACTATAAATTCCCTTGTGGTCATTGCAAGAAACCCGTTAAAAATAACCAAAATGGACTGTTGTGTACCACTTGTCAAAAGTGGTATCACACTATATGTATCAAGATCTCTTTAAAGGAATATACTAGGCTGTATCAAACCCAAATGAAAATGGGATATGTTTAACCTGTTCATTGCTGCCATTTTGTGACTCCATTTTTACACAATCCTTGATTGATGTTCAACCCACCTCAACAATTAATGCATCTCCTATCCCTGAATTTAACACACCTACTGGAATTGATAAGGCTGTTTTATACAAATCATTTAATTATATATTTAAAGCAAAAGGGTTGCATTTCGTTCATTTAAATATCAGATCCATTTTATATAAAATTCCTGAACTACGCGTCCTTCTCTATGAAAGTAGAATTTCAGTAATTGCAATTACTGAAACATGGTTGAATTCGTCCATAAATGATGAAGAAATTTATATCGATGGTTATTCTATATTAAGACGAGATCGTGCAGGTGACCATGGTGGTGGGGTCTGCCTTTATATAAAAAATGATATTGCATTTAATCTAAAAGAAGATCTTACACCTGATGGTATTGAATCATTGTGGATCGACATTCTATTACCACATACAAAGCCTATTACTTTAGGTGTAGTCTACAGACCCCCGAGAGACAATCACTTTATTGATTCTCTCCCTGATATATTGGACATATTAACAAAAGATGATGAGGTTATACTTTTAGGGGACATGAATATTTGTCTATTACAACAATCAGCACTGACCAAAAGATATAAGATTATTTTGAATTTATATGGTTTGAGCCAACTTATAACAAAACCCATCCGAACTACACCTACCACTTCTTCATTAATAGACCATGTAATTTGTAGTAAAGAAGAAAATATTTGTCAAAGTGGTGTTTTTGAAATTGGCTTAAAGTGATCACTTTTTAACGTATTTTTCAAGGAAACTTATCAGGCCTGTATTCGGGCAGCATAGAATTATAAGCATTCGATGTATGAAAAACTATTGTGAAAATGATTTTAATTTCGTTTTATCTCAAATCAATTGGTCTGTTATGTTTGAATGTAATGAAGTAAATATTGCTTGGTCACACTTCAAAATTATTTTCATGTCAGTGGTTGATAAGTGTGCACCTTTAAAACAAGTAAGAATTAAGCAAAGAACAGAAAGATGGATGAACAGTGAAATTATTGGTTTGATAAGACAACGAAATATAGCCTTCAGGAAAATGAAAAAGGATATTGGTAATGTAGAACTCGAAAGGAAATTTAAAATATTGCAAAATGTGGTACAAAGGAAAGTGAGGATAGGTAAAGACGAATTTTTCCAAAATCAAATTGAAGACAATAAACATGATTCTAGGAAATTATGGAATAATCTCAAAGAGTTAGGTCTAAAAAACAAACAAAAAAATATTCAGAAAAGTGCTATTTATATTAAAGGGAAATTATGTCATGATAATATAAGGATAGCCAACGAATTTAACATTTATTTCACAACAGTGGCCGATAAATTAGCTTGTGAGCTCCCCATTACGGACAGTGGATTTGGGGCCGACAGTCCTAATCTAAACAAGTGGAATGCCTCTGGCCGTCTCACCTGCATCACGCGATTCAATATAGCAGCAGTGCTGATTTTGAAAACTACTATAACTCGCACAAGATGTTCAGTGATACTTGGTTACTCTTATTTCCACGTTTTATGAACTAGACCAATACACTTATAGAGATATGATGGCAATTCAACAAATACCCCCAACGTGGCCAAAGTTCTTTGACCTTACATGACCTTTGACCTTGATCATGTGACCTGAAACTCGCACAGGATGTTCAGTGATACTTGATTACTATTATGTCCAAGTTTTATGAACTAGACCGATATACTTTCAAAGTTATGATGGTAATGCAACAAATACCCCCACTTTGGCCAAAGTTCATTGACCCTAAATGACCTTTGACCTCAATCATGTGACCTGAAACTTGTACAGGATGTTTAGTGATACTTGATTACTATTATGTCCAAGTTTCATGAATCAGATCCATAAACTTTCAAAATTATGATGGTAATTCAACAGATACCCCCAATTCGGCCAAAGTTCATTGACCCTAAATGACCTTTAACTTTGGTCATGTGACGTGAAACTCACGCAGGATGTTCGGTGATACTTGATTAACCTTATGTCCAAGTTTCATGAACTAGGTCCATATATTTTCTAAGTTATGATGACATTTCAAAAACTTAACCTTAGGTTTAGATTTTGGTGTTGATTCCCCCAACATGGTCTAAGTTCATTGACCATAAATGACCTTTGACCTTGGTCATGTGACATGAAACTCAGGCAGGATGTTCAGTAATACTTGATTAACCTTATGGCCAAGTTTCATGAACTAGGTCCATATACTTTCTAAGTTATGCTGTCATTTCAAAAACTTAACCTCAGGTTAAGATTTGGTGTTGACGCCGCCGCCGCCGTCGCACAGTGGGCCAGAATGAGTTGAAAGTGCGCCAAAATTATATTCCGTGTTAGATTTTAACTTTAACATGTTGATAACGGGTAATTTTGGGCGTAGAATCGACTGAACATAATCTAAAGCCGATTTGACGTCACCTTGATACCAAATTTTGATTGGCTACTTAAAACCTATCTGTGAAGACAAATTACGCTAAACAATGTGTAGTACATAAATTTTGTGTTATGTGCTACTTTAAGATTGACCAGAGTGAATGTTGGTTTAGGCTTCTCACATGCCTAAAAAGTGTGTATGAGATCCTGAAAATAATTTTATGGCATCAAAATGATCATTAATTAGATTTATAATAAGAAATAAATAAAATTTGAAAAATATCAACCGTGCTTTATGAAGCTGTGTTGACTTGTGTAAAATGCAGTGTATATAGGACCAAGAATGTATCACTATGAGGAGGGTTTTTGGCTGATATTATTCTACAAGTAAGTTTTAACTCTGGAAGAGTTGTGGGTATAGCCCTTATTTGCGTTAGCAACCTTTATTTTGTTTACATTTTGCCCGGAATTCATGTCATTTTCATGGAATAGAAGGGGAATCGTCCTCGCCGTGCAAAAGCGAACGGCAATGTACACCCATACGGTGCGCTACGATGACGGCGCGGTATAAAAATGACCGTTTTTGAACAGGTATTGGGGGTGTTGTGTCAAGTAAAATCGGCTCTCACATGACAACGGGCAAAAACGGGCAGCTAAATTTGGTATCGACTTAAAGCTTAGACATCAGAAAAAATGATGATGATAGAATTTAGACGGAAATCTACGGAAATCTAAACGTTTCTAATGTAAATGCAAAAAACATGGATTTTCAGCCTATTTCGAGGAATAATCATACTCTAAACCTCCTGAAAGGTGTCTTTTATATACTTTGAACCCTTTCACACACAAAAAAGAATATATCAGGATTATGTTGGAGCCATTTCAGATTCCTACATGAAAAACCTCATGGGAAATGGCCTGTTTTTCAACTAGGTTGTCATATACGCGACATTTCGCAAAATGTCACATTTTACGATTTAAGGTTGGAAATTAACAACCTTTATGCAAATTTCGGAATGAAATATTTTGCTGAAGTATTCTTCAAAGTGTTGTCTTTCAGCTGGGCATAACAAAAAAAAAAAATCTGAAATTGCCCAAAATGACTTTTGGCGCACTTTTGTTTCGCCCCGGCCCACTGTGCGTCGCCGCCGCCGTCGCCGTCGGAAAAGCGGCGCCTATAGTCTCACTCTGCTATGCAGGTGAGACAAAAAACTATACGACAATAAAGGTATACAAAGTAGGCCAAGAGCATTAGGTTTAACATGGAAATTTCTGGTATAAGCTGAATTTTTCAGGATAGGTCCTGAAATGTGTCTAGAATAACGTACTAAAAGTCCCCATAAATCCTCCGTGGGGGTTTCCGCAATCCAAGATGGCGTCCAAAATGGCCGCCATTCACAGAAAATGGGCATAACTCACTCATTATTCACACTAGACATCACATTTCAGTGCATATTTCATGGTTAAAAGAAGTTCAAAAAATCTAGTGATATAGGTGAGAGTGAAAATAAGCAGACCAGGGTTCCTTAAAATCCAATATGGCGTCCAAAATGGCTGCCAAAGCCTAAAAATCCACTATTTATCTATTACTTACTTTAACGTCTTTAATTTTGTCTCTATTTAATGGTTTTAAGTAATGGTTCTTCAAGTAATAAATTAGGACAAGTTACAAGGACAGTCAGTGGTCAAGTATGTCTGAAAATGCAATGAGGGCGCTATTTCCACTCTTTCTTGTAAGTTACGACTTCATGAAGCTCAGGAAAAATCTCTCTACATCGACAAAATCAAAGGATTATTTGGAATATAAATTACTTGAACTTGAACAATATAGTCAAAGGCAGCAGGGATCTGTTGTTTGGACGAAAATTTGACTGGATTCTGTCAGACTTTGGATATAGTTTATGATACGACTTTGCAATTTTGAAAACGGCGGCCTATAACAGGGAAGCCAATGAGAGGCAATCATACGCAGCAGCAACAGGGATCAAAGACAAACACACCATTACTGGTAAGCCAATTTTCTTTAAACATCGGGATGTACCCCATGTTATGGAAAAGTACTTGGAAAGTCCAGAAGTATACAAGGCCCTACTAAAGTCTGTGCCTACATCTCACATCATGGGCATACAGAAAGTTGGTGGGCTATGGAGGTTATACATTACACATCAGGACTATAGAATTGCACTGATAGCAAGTGGTTTGAACATTCGTAATGTATGCATTGCAGTGTATGATTCTAACCCATTTCTAGCGGGTGGAAATGAGAACCTTCTTAGACTAACTGTGAAAGACATCCCTTTGTCTGTGGACAACTCAGTGATTGTTGATGAACTTGAGAAACGAAAATACAAGGTGTCGGGAAAGGTTACGTTCCCAAAGTTGAGGGTAGATGGCCAACTAACAAACTGCCTAACGGGCGACAGAGTCATCTATATAGAAAAGCCAGCACAACCTGTTCCGAGAATATTATCTTTCGGAAATTTTCGTGGAAAGGTGTTTCATGCAAACCAAGTCAACAAAGATCAAATAACATGTTCAAACTGTCTTAATAAGGGACATCATCGTTCAGCATGCACAAACCAGATCGTATGTCGGCTGTGCAAGAGGGAAGGGCACTTACAACGAGATTGTCCGAACCCCGGATTAACAAGCGAAGAAGGCCGAGAGGAGCCGATCGGTAAGCAAGGAACCTTGGATACTCGGGAGCGAAGTCAATACGACAAAAAGGAGCCGATGCGAACCGTCGCCAAGACAACCAATCACATAGCTGACAGCCAGGCTGGAGTTGAGATGCCGAAACGGACCGCTACCAAGGCAACGAGACGAACAGCTGACAACCAAGATGCTACCGAATTGCAGACCCTTTCACAAGATGAAACGTCGGGCAACACACAATCAAAGATTACGCAATTCATTCGTAGCGAGCGTCTCAAACAAGCAGACCGAGTTCACACAGAAACCAGCGCTGATGAATCGAGTGATGGTGATAGTCTAGAAATCGAGACGGATGATTGTCCAGAATCGGAAGTATCGATAGAGTCACCCGAGTTGCCGAAGACTAGATCTCAACTTGCAGCGAATAAACCAGCAAAGAAAAGAAAACTAAAAGAGAAGAAATCAAAGAAAAAGTGAGGAAAAATCTTATTGGTGTCTCAACTAAATTTTCTTTTATCATGTCATCGTGTCATCTTTTGAGCGTTAATGTGAGAGGATTGCGCAACAAAACCAAGCGCAACATCTTCTTCAAATGGTGTCAAAACCAAAAAGCTGACCTCATTTTAGCCCAAGAAACGTATTGGTCGACGGAGATCGAACCAGTCATTAATAGTGAATGGAAAGGCAAAGTATTTTATTCTCATGGAAGCAATCGTGCAAGAGGTGTCGCAGTTATAGCAAAGGAAAATATAAATATCAACATGACTAAAGACAGTAGCTGTGAAGACAACACTGGAAGACTATTAGTGATCAAATTCACGAAGAACTCAGCTAATTATTGTTTAATTAATTTGTATGCTCCAACGGAGAAAAAGAACAAAGATTCATTTTTTAGGAAACTTCGAAAAACAATTGATCATATCCAAAACAAAGATAAAGATTGTTATCTAATTTTGGGAGGCGATTGGAATTCTGTTTTAGATCCACGAAAAGATACGAAAGGATCAAAAAGCTTGTACTATAAAACTCCACACAAACTAAAAACTTTGCTGAAAAATAAAGGATTCGTAGATGTCTGGAGAAAATATAACAAAGATGTAAGACAATTCACTTGGAGAAAATATGAATATGGATATTGCATCTAGATTAGACTATTGGATAATAAGTAAGGACATGTTGGGGAAAGTTGTCTCTACAGACATTAGACCCGTTGTTAAGGGAGATCATAATGCAATCTCTTTGAAATTAAGATTGAGCGAAATAATTAAAGGTCCAGGATATTGGAAACTTAATACTTCCTACCTTAGTGACAATAACTTTAAGACAGGAATTAGAAATGTTATATCAAAATGCCTTAGTGATAATGAAAATACCTCTTTGATGAAACTAGAGATTTTGAAGATCAAATGTAGAGAATTTGCTCAGAAATTCAGCAAACGAAAAAGGAAAAAATGTGTAAAAGAACTTTTGGAAATTGAGTTAGCCAAATGTGAATGTGATTTAGACAATCGAAATAATTATATATCAAAAGGAAAATACCTACAACTTAAAGAAAAGTTAGAGAAGCTATACATAAATGAATGTAAAGGTGCCGCAATAAGGTCACGGATCAGATGGATGGAAGAAGGGGAAAAAAACACAAATTATTTTTTATCCATTGAGAAAAAAAATGGGGAAAATAAACTTATTACTCAACTAAGAGTAAATGGGAAGAGACATGTAGTTACTAAGCAACAACATGTCTTAAGAGAAGTTAAACTGTATTATGAAGATCTGTATAAGAGAAATCATATTAATCTAGATCATATGAATGAATATGTGTTCTCACAAGATGTGAAAAAGCTTAGTCAAGATGAAAGAAATAAATGTGAAGGCTTGATGAGTATGGCAGAATGCAAAAAGGCTGTATTCTCAATGAAGAGGAATAAAGCGCCAGGTATGGACGGACTGCCTATCGAATTTTATCAAGTTTTCTGGGAAGAAATAGGCGAGTTGTTAATTAGTGCATTCAATGAATTCTTCAGTAATGGACAGATGTCGCCTTCACAACGAAAAGGTCTCATAACTCTGATTTATAAAAAAGGAAACAGTGATGATTTAAAGAACTGGAGACCAGTAACACTACTCAATTGCGACTATAAAATAATTGCAACAGTTCTAGCATTAAGATTACAAAAGGTTTTAACGAGTATTATTATGGAAACACAAGTAGGGTATATTAAAGGACGTTTAGGAGGTTTCAATGTAAGAATTGTTAAAGATATGATAGATTACATGCATGAAAAAAATGTTGAAGGTGCGGTCATGATGGTTGATTTCACCAAAGCATTTGATTGTATTGATATATCTTTTATAATGAAATGCTTAGACAAGTTAAATTTTGGCGATGAATTTCGCAAATGGATCTGTGTCCTTTACAGTCGAATAGTAAGTTCAGTAATTGTAAATGGTAGGATAACAGAAGAGTTTCAAGTGCAAAGGGGAATACGGCAAGGCTGTCCTCTTTCGGCACTCCTGTTTGTGATTGCAGCTGAATTCTTTGCAAACAAGATACGTAAAAATGATACTATAAGAGGTGTTTGTTTTGATGAAACCAATGGTCACTTTGAGTTAAAGGTATTACAGTATGCAGATGATACTACCTTTTTTGTTGGAGACGATAGCTCATTAGAAATTATTTTAACTGAATTAGAAGATTTTGGGAGGGTAGCCGGTCCTAAAATTAACAAAGAAAAAAATGCACTCTTATGGATAGGTAAGAAAAAAAATCGATGGGTGATACAAGACATTGACCTGACATGGGCAGAAAACCCGGTAAAATATTTGGGCTTTTTTATCTCTAATAATGTGGAAATTGCTAACAGTGCAAATTGGGAAAATAAGTTAGAGAAAATGCAACGTCTCCTAGATAATTGGCGTAAAAGAAACTTGACATTATTTGGTAGAGTGACGATTGTGAAATGCTTGGCACTAAGCCAAGTAGTCCATTTGCTTATGTTTAATTCAGTTCCATCAATAATTATTAAGAAACTAAATAGAATGTTTTTCAAATTCCTTTGGAATTCACGAATGGAAAAGGTTAGAAGATGTGATGTTATCAAAGATTACACACAAGGTGGTCTGAAAATGGTTGACATAGAAAAGAAAGTAGTCAGTTTTAGATTAAGATGGTTAGGAAGGTTAACAAATGAGGTAAATTCTATGTGGAAAACACTTGGAAATTATTGGTTTGAGCGTTTTGGAACTCTTAATCTAATCTTGAATAGCGACTTTCGGGTTCACAATGTTACCCCATTGTTTGATAAGAAAATACCTCCATTTTATGTTGAAATAATTCGAGCTTGGAGTCTGATTGATAAAGAAATATTGTTCAGAAAAGAACATGAGGTAGAAAATATTTTATGGTTTAATCATTATATTGTTTTTAATAAATCACCACTATTTTTCAATGAATGGTACAGTAGTGGAATAATATACTTGGAAGACATTTTGAATGATAATGGAGGCTTTAAAGATGTATCCGAAATTTCATCTATGTTGAAGTTTAAAAATAGTAAAAGATCTGTCATTTTTTATTATTCAAAACTGAGGCAAGCTATACCTAAAATTTGGCTATCAAAATCTATTATTGAAAACCTACAAAGATCTGCGCATCTTGATATACCCAAACTAAAAATAGGTAACTCAGTAAAATGTCTGGACCACGTACCTTCAAGATACTTTTACAATTATGCTATACGTCATGAAGGGTCAAATTCACGTTGTTGTTTCTTTTGGGAAAATATTTCGAAAAAGAGTATAGTCTGGAATACTTGTTTCGAGAGAAACTTGTTAACAGTAAAAGAAAACAAACTTAGATCATTTAATTTCAAAATACTATATAATTTATTGCCTGTGAAAAGAAATTTATGTAAATGGCGTATAAGTGAAGATGCTTATTGTAATAGTTGACATGTAGAAGAGGACATAACACATGCCTTGATCACTTGTAAATTAAATCAAAATTTTTGGTCATATATAATTTGGCTGATTAAAAAAGCCTTCAATAAACACGTTATTATCGATGTCGATTTTTTGATAAAAAATAACGAGCACAAAGAATTAGATGATATCATTAATGTAGCTTTTTGGACTGTGTATAAATCAATTTTGTTACGTAATTACAGGAAAGTAGACAATAGACCATCAAATCTAACGTTTTTATTTAAATCAGAATTGCGTAGGAGACTAGAAATGAACAAAAACTGTACTGGTAAATCTTTATATCGTCTTCCGTATGTATTATTTGATTATGTTTAATGTATTTTGATATAAATGTGAAATGTATATACAGATGATTAAATAAATGCTATTGAAAGAAAAAAAAAATGTCTGAAAATGCAAGAAGGCTTCCAAAAATGGAGTCCAAATTGACCGCTGTTACTGAAAAATTGACATACTTCATTAAAAAAATCCACCTGAGAGATATGAGTTTGGTGTCTAAACCATGGTTAGAAAGGTCAAATAATACATTTAGACACGTTATAGGGACATTCAGTGGTCAAGTATGTCCAAAAATCCAAGATGGCTTCCAAAAATGGAGTCTAAAATGGCCGTTTTTACTTACAAATGGACATAGTTCATTTGATATCTGCCTGAGATATATGACTTTGGTGTCTAAACCATGGTTAGGAAGGTCAAATAATACATTTGGACACGTTAAAAGGCCATTCAGTGGTCAAGTATGTCCAAAGATCCAATATGGCTTCCGCAAATAGAGTCTAAATTGACTGCTGTTACTGAAAAATTGTCATACTTTATTAAAAAATCCACCTGAGAGATATGATTGTGGTGCCTTTACTATGGTTTTAAGTGTCGAAATAATACAGAAGCACAAGTAGAAAGGACAATCAGAGGTCCAGTATGTCAAAAAATTGAAAAAAGAGTCTTAAATGGCTGCTGTTACATACAAATTGACACTGGTCATTTAATATCTGTATAGGAGATAAGATTTTGGTGTCTAAACCATGGTTTGAAGGGTCAAATAAGACATTTGGACAATTTAAAAGGACAAGATGGAGTCTAAATTGACCGCTGGTACTTAATAAAAATACATACTTTTGATATCTCCCTGTGAGGTAGGATTTTGGTTTTTAAACCCATGGTCTAAAGAGCCAAATGAAACATTGGGACAACTTACTATAGGACAGTCAGTGGTCGAGTATGTCCAAACATCCAAGATGGCTTCCAAAAATGGAGTCTAAAAATGGCTGATGTTTCTTACAAAATAACATATCCGCCTGAGAGATAATATTTGGGTGTCTATACTATAGTTTCAAGTGTCAAATAATACTTTGGGACGGCTTATGAGGATATGCAATTATCCATTTTCCTTCAAAATCCAAGATGGCTTCCAGTATGGCGTTTAACTCTCATCGCTTAAAAAAAGTCATACTCAATATTTTTTGTTTCTGCACTATGGTTTGAAATGTCAAATATGTATTTAGGACAAGTCAATCGCAAGAATATTCAGTTTTCCATTATATGTGCAATTTGGTTCCCAAATTGAGCAAAAATGTCTGCTGTTACTTACTCCTGAATCCTTAAGATTCCTTTTCCCAAATGTATTTAAGCGTATACACCACAATTATTCCTCAAATTAGGATATTATATGAATAATGATAAGTGATTGTAAGTGATTGGAGTCATTTACACGCCAATTTGTAAGCCATTTTGTAGTTTTTTGGAAAAATGGACAACTGCATTATCATTGTTAGCAATCCCAAAATATTATTTGAAACTTCAAACCATGGTTTGCACACCAAAATCATATATATCAGGCAGAAATTGAATTAACTATGTCCATTTGTAAGTCTAAGAAGTCATTTTCTTATCATTTGTTTTGGCGTCACCTGTGCCTGGGAGGCAAAAAGCAAACTGAATCAATGTGATCCACAAGTCTCTTCTCCAGATATAACTGATTTATACTCCATTTTTGGAAATTACCTTGGATTTCTGAATATACTGGACAACTGGCATATGGTCTAGACACCAAAAACATATTTCTTAGATGTATACTAAACAAACTGTCGATTTTTAAGTAACAGTAACCAACCATTTATACCCAATTTCTGGAAGCCATCTTGCAGTTCTGGGCATAATTGACTAATGTCTGTCCTTAAAACTAGTCCAAATGTATTATTTGACCCTCTAAACCATGGTTAAGACACCAAAATATTATCTCCCATGCATATATTAAATGAACTTGGTCAATTTGTATGTAACAGCAGCCATTTTAGACTCCATTTTTAGAAGCCGTCTTCGATTGTTAGACATACTGAACCTGACTGTCCTTTTTACTTGTGCTTATATTAGTAGGGGAGAGAGATAGGGTTCCCATGCACCCTATTGATATATTTTTTTAACCTACATTTTTGTAATCCTTAAGATGTCTAGTGAATGAATTTTGATGTTCCCAAAACAAAATATTGTCCCATGGGGTTCAAATCCAAGATGGCGTCCAAAATGGCCGCCATATTCATGGAATTTGGATTTCCGTACATAGATTCCGACACAAACATTTATTTGCCACAAATTTAGTGTCATATGAAAAATAAATAAATTGTCTACAAGTTGATACTATTCATTGGTAATGAGAATATATATCAGCTGAGATTTTAATAAAAAAAGTGCAATTTTTAGATTTTTTTCCAAAAAATTGAAAATTTGTGAAATAGATGATTTACCATAAATCTAAAAAAAAATTGTGGGATTGCCTTGAAAATTTCTAGAAAACTTTACTAATATACAATTATTAAGTGGACGAAATTCCAAATCGATATCATTTTTTTGTTTTAAACTTATACTGTCTCAAACTTGAAAATTAAATTTTCAGAAATTTAGCTTTTTTACTGCATATCGCAGACTAGGATATGCTAATGTATATTGTCACATTTTCAACCCAGAAAATGGAAATAGGCCTTAATCAATGCAAAATTATCTATTATTTTGTTGGTTGAATTTACTACAATCCCTTTATTCTTCAATTTAAAGTCGGTTGATATAGCTTTTGAAAGAAATTAGACTTTTGGTCAAAATTTACATGTTTTTTGTAAAAAAAAATGCACATGCACTATTATTGATCAGATTTATTATGAATAGCAGTAATAAAGGCACAATCTCAACATTCGATATGAAAGAGGATGTATCAACGAGAATATTGGCAGTCTTCATGCCACCATAGGTATCTTCATTTGCTAAGAAAGAAGGAAAATATGCTGAATGTATTAACCGATTTTGCGCTAAAGTGAGGCCAAAAAGCAACCTTAGTGTGGCAGTCAGACCCATGAAAACGATTGCAAAGTGATTAGTGGTATGTCATTCAAATAATACAATAGCTTTTGATCAGCCTCTCGCATCGATTGTATTGGTATGACTAACACACCGTAATGTACAGTATGCAATGTGCATGGTAATAGAAATGTATCTGATTCAGAAGGATGTAAAGACCAAAAAGGTGTTTCTGTTTATACATCATAAAGAAATTTATTTAATGAAGTCTCTTGGAAACAGTTCTAAGATACACTAGCACTGCAGGTAATAGAGATGAAGTTCTGACACATCAATACACAACTCAAAGGAACATTTCGAAGCTACCACCACTTTATCTGTATTTTGAACCTCGTGCCTGTATTCCGAAATCAGGTTTATCTTCGAACACAAACTTAGTGTCATATGAAAGATAAATAAATTTTCTACAAGTTGATATTATTCATATGTGATGAAAAGGTAATTTGGGTGAGATTTTAATAAGAAAGGTGCATTTTTGAAATTATTTCCCCCCCCCCAAAAAAAATGAAGATTTGCAATATACCTGATTTACCATATATCTAAGGAAAATAAAGCAATTGCCTTGAAACTTTCTACAAAACTTTCCTAATATACAATTAAGCAATTCAGCTTTTTTTACTACATTTTATAGACTTAAGTGTATTATATTGTCATTATCTTTACCACCCTTTGTCACCCTATTGATAAGTTTTTCTAACCTACACCTTTTTAATCCTGGAGTTGTATACTGAATGAATTTATTTTGATGTTCTGAAAACTTAAATGCATGTAGTGTCCCTTGGCCGCCACCTTGACGGCCATCTTGGATTCTGACGAAAAACTCTTAACAGAACTTTTTAATTCGACATCATAGGAAAACAAATTTCAAATGTTTTGAGGGTATTCTGAGTATGAGAAATTAATTGAGTGGGTTATCTTTGTTCTTTACGATTTAAATTAAACAATTCTGTTACATTAAAGTGCCAAAAATGATAAAGGGAAGGTCTTTTTGGTACAATGAGATGTGTATGGTTGTGTTATTAATCTATTTACTATTTTCACTTTTAGGTGCAAGATGGTAGATTTAGACTTGTATTGGTGAACTAACAATAGCATATTGTACCATGCCAAAACGCAAAAGTAGAAAATGTGGTGACGAATCAGTATCAGGGAAAGGCCTCCTTTAAATTGCATTTTTCCACTTGCAACAATCCACTTATATCATGTCAAAATGTAAGCTTTATGGTTCTTAGGGAGGACTTAGCCAACTTTGACAGACAGGCAGTCAATCTTGGAACTCATTGGCAGGCTCATGTGCTAGATTTGGGCGATCTTTTTTAGCTAAAACTTTGTGCCAATGTGATCTTGAAAGATATATATTCCTGATCCAGATGTTGTAAACTTTGAACTGGAAAAGCATTTCTGCTTGCTGCAAAATTCAGATTTTTATTCTCTTTGAGAAAAAAAAATATCCGGAATTTTCTTGGTTGCCATCCGGGCAACCATGATGGCAGTTTTGGTTGCCAATGTCACCCGGGCAACCGCTAATTTCGAGCCCTGCTTTGGAGTGGGGATGGTGGATGGAATTCCCCTCACGTGTGATCTGTTCTTTCTCAAGATTCCTCCGTTTGGCTTTGATACTTCGTAAGACCTGGGTTCCTCACAGACTTTGGATACTTTAGCTGGTATCCAAATTTGGTCTCTTGGATGTAGAACTTTCACTGGCTGTCCTACATGCAGAGGTGGTAGATCAGAACTTGCATGTCGATAATGCACTTCCTTCATCTTGTCTTGCCTATTCAAGAGAAAACCAGTGGTAGTAGAATCTCTCGAGAAATAGTATCTTGGCAATGGGGCTCTGATGGGTCTACCAAATAACATTTCTGCTGGTGATCTCAAGTTACTTTCGACTGGTGTTGCTCCCAGGTTCATCATTGCTAGTTGACTGTCTTGGTTAGTCTGATAACATTTTGGCAACAGATTCTTGACTGTACGAACCATCCTTTGAGCTAATCCGTTTGATCTTGGATAGTGTGGAGAAGAAGTAATGTGCTTGATATTCCACTTCTTTTCTTCTGCTGCCTTGCTTGATGTTTCTCGCATGTTTCACACCGCTTTATCAACTGGGCGATGTCCTTATTGATGTTTGGCAAGAACACGAGCAAGTTGTCTGGTACTTTCGATTCCCGTGTGTCCTAGGTGAAGCTGTCTAAGGATATCATTCCTCAGTCACTTCGGTACGATAACTTGACTTCCCTTGAAGAGAACTCCATGTGATAATCCGATGTTATCTCTGTACGACCAATACTGCCTCATGGATTTCGGTAACTCTTGGATTGTTTCAGGCCAACCCTGAGTAATTACCTGCCATAATGATCTGAAAATTGGATCATTAGCCGTTTCTCTCTGAAGTTCTGTCCTCTTGTGTTGTCTGAAGAGTAATAAGTCGATCGCATAGTATGCGAATCTTTAACCTCAGAGCAGATGGATTTAACTCTGACATCTAGCGGTACATCGCATGCTTCCTTGGGATTAGGAAGTCGACTCAACGTATCGTAAAAAATCATGTCTTTTCCAGGTCGGTAATTGACTTGACACCTATTTCCTTGGACTTTGATAAGCGATCGCTGTAGATGTGGTGGTGCACTTCTAAGAGGTTTTTTCCATATAATTTCCAGTGGTCTGTGATTGGTTATGACTGTGAATTCCTTCCCGAACAGATATGTATGGAAGCGTTTGATACCAAACACTAGGACTAAGATTTCCCTCTCTATGTTTGAGTAGTTGGAATGTGCAGTGGAAAGACTTTGGATGCAAACGCAACAGGTTACCTTCCTGAAGTAGGCATGCTCCTAGATCTTTCATTGATGCATCTACCTCGACAGTTGTCTCTTTCTCTGGGTCATAGAATTGTAGACATGCACCTGATGATACTGCGCATTTTATGCTGTTCAATGAATGTTTATGATCATCGTCCCAGATGAACGGTACTTCCTTGTGAAGAAGTTATCGAAGTGGTGCTGACTCCTCCGAAAAATTAGGAATGTATGCTGCTAGGTATTTGAACAATATATGGCATTTCTGGACATCCTCTTTGTCCTTGGGTAATAGTACTTGGGTAATGTGTTGGCTACTACCTTGCTAGGATCTGGGTAGATATCTGATCTAGTGCACTTGGAGCCAAAGAAGTTGAAAGCTTCTGCCTTGATTGTGCACTTGGAGCTGTTGAACACTAAGCCTTCTTGCTTTGCTGTCTCCTTGAAAAGGTACAGATTCTTGTCGTGTTCCTCCTCCGTTCTCCCTACAATAGCTATGTCATCTGCAATGCATATGCAGCCTGGCACATTCTGGACAATCATATCCATGTGCTGCTGAAAGATGTCTTGGCTATTGCATAACTAAATGGTAATCTTTGGAAGCAGGACCTTCCAGATGGTGTTCGGAATGTGGTGAGGTCTTGGCATTCCTCAGTCAAGTGAACTGACCAGTAACCAGCCTTTTTGTGTCTAACTTGGAGAAGTACGGTCCTTCAAAGGTAAGTCGTACCTCCTCTAAGGTTGATACCTTGTGTGGGCATCTCTTCAAGGCGTTGTTAACCTCCTTGGGTCAAGACAAATTCTGATAGAACCGTCTTTCTTCACAACAGTGGTCATGCACCAATCGGCGTGGTAGTCGATTTTCCTGGTGACTTCTTGCTGCTCCATCTTGTCCAGTTCAGCCTTGATCTTGTCCTTCAAGTGTGCTGCACTTGCGTGGTGCGTCTATGGTATGTTTAGCGATGTCCTTGACATGAAGCATCGCTTTTCCTTTGAAACTACCAATAGCATCGAATTGCTCTGGAAATGCTTGTTTGAGATCCTTATCACTTGTGATAGGTGTTTGTTTAGGGTTAGGTGTAGGTGTGTCATAATGCATTGAGTGAATTGTGATAATTCCAAGGTCAGTGCAACCTTACAACCCTAGGGTAGCTGAAACCTTGACATCTGCTACATAGAATGTCTGTTTTGACCATTTTTAGACTAACATTTTATGTCTAGTGTACCTTTACATTTAATTGGAATCTCACCATAACCTACAAGTTTTACTGGTGCTTATTTTACTAATAATTCCCACTTTGAACTTTATATTGCCTTGGCGGCACGTACCGTGATAGTGTTAGCACTTGCACTTGAGTCAACTCTTAGGTAGAGCTTATGTTGACCGACTCTGTGGGCATATTATGTCAATGTCTTCAAATGCTACTGTACCTTCTGAAGTTACAACTGTGGTTGGCCCATTTGTGTGTATTGTGTCAAATTATGCAAAGTTGGATGGACTGCCTTTAGACTGATGATTATCATGATCTGTGATAGTATCGTGTGCTGTGTCCATTTCGCTGATCGGTTAGTTATTTCGACCTTTTGATTTTAATCGTGATTTCTTTTATTTTGGTCATTGATCGTCAGATACCATGTCAGATCTTTGGTCATCTGAACTATGATATGGTTTTCGACTATGATCACTTTTTGATTTACGACAGAATTTCGCCCAATGACCTTTCACTGTGGAGAGCCAATTCCATTAATATTGACCCCCAAATTGTTCATAATTGTCTGAGAATGATAATTGAGTTTTTTCCTTCATTATGAAAGAAAAAGGAACAGAGTAGTAAACATAACAGATATAAGATATAAACAGAATTTTAAATTTTGGCTCTTCATAGATTTAGAAAAGAGTTAGACCGCGTTAAAAAATAAACCTGATTTTGGAATACAGGCCATGGATTCAAAATACAGATAAGGTGCATGGGGGTAGCTTTGACATGTTCCTTTCAGTTGTGTATTGATGTGTCAGAATTTCATCTCTATTACCTGCAATGCTAGTGTATCTTATAACTGCTTACAAGAAACTTTATTAAATAAATTTCTTTATGATGTAACAGGAACGCCTTTTTTGTATTTACATCCTACTGAATCAGATACATTTCTATTACCATGCACATTGCATACTGTACATTACGGTGTGTTAGTCATACCAACACAATCGATGCGAGAGGCTGATCAAAAGCTATTGTATTATTTGAATGACATACCACTAATCACTTTGCAATCGTTTTCATGGGTGTGACTGCCACACTGAGGTTGCTTTTTGGCCTCACTTTAGCGCAAAATCGGTTAATACATTCAGCATATTTTCCTTATATTTTAAGCAAATGAAGATACTTATGGTGGCATGAAGCCTGTCGATATTATCGTTGATACCTCCTCTTTCATATCGAATGTTGAGATGTGCATTTATTACGGCTATTCATAATAAATCTGATCAATAACAGTATATATATATAAATTTTGGCCATAAGTCTTAATTCTTTCAAAAACTATATCAACCGACTTTTTGAAGAATAAAGAGATTGTAATAAATTCAACCAACAAAATAATAGCTAATTTCGCTTTTTATTAAGGCCTATTTCCATTTTCTGAGTTGAAAATGTGACAATATGCAGTAAAAAGCTAAACTTCTAAAAATTTAATTTTCAAGTTTGAGACATTATAAGTTTGTAAAGAAAAATGATATCGATTTGGAATTTCGTCCAATTAATAATTGTATATTAGGAAAGTTTTCAAAAAATTTTCAAGGCAATCCCATCATTTTCATCAGATTTATGGTAAATCATGTATTTCGCAAATTTTCAATTTTTTTTTTGGAAAAAATCTCAAAATTGCTCTTTTCTTATGAAAATCTCAGCCGAATTATCTTTTCAAAACCAGTGAATAGTATCAACTTGTAGAAATGTTATTTATCTTTCATATGACACTCATTTTGTGGCAAATAAATGTTTGTGTCGGAATCTATGTACGAAAATCCAAATTCCATGAATATGGCGTCCAAAATAATATGGCGGCCATTTTGGACGCCATCTTGGAGTTGAACCCCATGGGACAATATTTCGTTTTGGGAACATCAAAATTCATTCACTAGACATCTTAAGGATTAAAAAAATGTAGGCTTAAAAATATATCAATGGGGTGCATGGGAACCCTACCTCCCTACCAGACTATATATTATTCGACCCTTTAAATCATTGTTTAGACACCACAATTATATCTCTCACGTGGATTTTTTTATAAAGTATGTCAATTTTTCAGTACCAGCAGTCAATTTAGACTCCGTTTTTGGAAGCCATCTTTGATTTTTGGATATACCTAACCACTGAATGTCCCTTTAACTTGTCCAAGTGTATTATTTGACCTTTCAAACCATGCTTTAGACACCAAAATTATATCTCTCAGGTGGATTTTTTAATGAAGTATGTCAATTTTTCAGTAACAGCAGTCAATTTAGACTCCGTTTTTGGAAGCCATCTTTGATTTTTGGACATACCTAACCACTGAATGTCCCTTTAACTTGTCCAAATGTATTATTTGACCTTTCAAACCATGCTTTTGACACCAAAATTATATCTCTCATGTGGATTTTTTAATGAAGTATGTCAATTTTTCAGTAACAGCAGTCAATTTAGACTCCATTTTTGGAAACCATCTTGGATTTTTGGACCTACCTGACAACTGAATGTCCTTTTAACTTATCCAAATGTATTATTTGACCTCTCAAACCATGGTTTAGACACCAAAATCATATATCTCAGGCAGATATCAAATGAACTATGTCAATTTTTTAAGTAAAAACAGCCATTTTAGACTCCATTTTTGGAAGCCATCTTGCATTTCCGGACATTCTTGACCACTGACTGTCCTTGTAACTTGTCCCAATTTATTACTTGACCATTAAAACCATTGAATAGAAACAAAATTAAAGACATTAAAGAAAGTAATAGATGAATAGTTGATTTTTAGGCTTCGGCAGCCATTTTGGACGCCATCTTGGATTTTTAGGTACCCTAGTCTGCTTATTTTCACTCATATCTGTATCACTAGATCTTTTTACTCTTTACACCATGAAATATGCACCGAAATATGATGTTTAGTGTGAATAATGAGTGAGTTATGTCTATTTTCTGTAAACAGCGGCCATTTTGGACGCCATCTTGGATTACGGAAAACCCCCACGAAGGATTTATGGGGACTTTTAGTATGTTATTCTAGACATTTTCCTGGACATATCCTGAAAAAATCAGCTTGTTACCAGAAATTTCCTTTCTTAGGCCTATTTTGGCCTAATGCTCTTGGCCTAAAGAGGCTGTTTTAATTTTTCTCCTGTCACAGAAAAGTTTGTATTTGATGAATTATCCAAGTTGAAAATATCAAAAAGTACCGGACTTGACTTGGTTCCTGCTAGATTTTTAAAGGATGGTGCAAAAAACGTCTTTATACCTTTAACTTACATTATTATCCTATCTATTTCAACTTGTACCTTCCCTGATGAAATGAAAATCGCTAAAGTCACACCACTACACAAAAAGAAAGACAAAACTCATGTTGGGAATTATAGACCTATTAGTGTGTTAAGCATAGTGTCGAAAATTATGGAGAAATGCGTGTATTCTCAAATTGAGAAATACTTTAAAGAATACAAAATCATTTGTGAATTTCAGTCTGGTTTTACAAATGGTTATTTTACTGAAACATGTTTAATTCACTTGTTGGATTTTGTTAGGAATGAAATTTCCGAAGGCCGTTATGTTGGGATGGTTCTTCTTGACTTACAAGAAGCATTCGATACGGTTAATCATGAATTACTCTTAAAGAAATTAGAAGTGATGGGTTTGAATTCAGCATGCTTCAATTGGTTAAGGTCTTACTTGACCAATCGCCGTCAAGTGGTATCCATGCAAAATGTACTTTCATATTCTATGCCTATAAAGTGTGGAGTTCCACAGGGGAGCATATTAGGTCCCATTCTTTTTATGTGCTATATCAATGATATGTGTATTTGTGTTAATGAAAGTAAATTACTTTTATATGCAGACGACAGTGTTTTACTCTATTCTGATAAAAGTCCTAAGCTGATCGGTGAAAAACTTAGCTTAGAATTATCAAATTGTGTTAAATGGATGACAGATAATAAGCTTAGCTTACATGTTGGTAAGACTGAAAGTATTTTGTTTTGTTCGCGGGGTAAGTCTAAGCATACAGATGATTTCAATATATATACTATAACAATCAATTAATTAAGAGACAAAATTCCGTGAAGTATTTAGGCCTGATATTAAATAGTGATCTCTCATGTACATCTATGGTTGACTCTATTGTCAAAAAAGCTAATGCTCGCTTGAAATTTCTATACCGGTACCAAAATTGCATGAATACGAAATCCAGACGCATTTAAAGCTTTTCATTAATACAGTGTTTATTTGATTATGCTAATGCAGCATGGTACTGCAGTCTTGGAAAGGTTGATCAAAAAAAGTTTATAATTATTCAAAATAAGATTGTTAGATGTAGTACTTGCTTACACCCAAGAACACATGTTGGGAAGAATGAAATCGAAAAAGCTGGCCTTCTTCGCATAGACTTGAGGTCGCAACAACTTATACTTCACCATGTTCATAAAATTTTCTATTCAAACGAATATCATAACATATCAATAAATTTTACACGGTCATCTAATATTCACGGGCATGAAACAAGAAATAGCCTGTTTAACTTTGTGGTACCTATGAGAAAAGGTCAAATTGGCAACATATTTTATTATAAAGGTATACATTTTTGGAATTCACTCCCTAATCATGTTAAATCGGTTAAGACTTTTACACAATTTAAAAGAGTATTGAAACAACACTTTAAAAATGTCCCCACTCTGTATTGTTAAATATTCTTTCTAATTTCATGTGTATCGTGTA
This sequence comes from Lytechinus pictus, assembly GCF_037042905.1. Lineage (NCBI taxonomy): Eukaryota > Metazoa > Echinodermata > Echinoidea > Temnopleuroida > Toxopneustidae > Lytechinus > Lytechinus pictus. The sequence goes on along the minus strand of NC_087253.1, from coordinate 22,894,038 downwards.
GTCTTATATATAACTATTTGGTAATGATTTATTGAATCAACTTGTTTTACATTGCTTCATCATCTTTTGTTGTTTGCGTGAAAGTTTGATGTCTAACTTATTCGTACTTTTTCATATCTTAGGTTTTACGATTCATGAATCTTGTATTAGTGACGATGCATTTAGCGCTACTTAAAAACTGATTATTAGTATAATTCTCATATGTAACTTATAGTAATGATCGTTTACTCAACCTGTTTTACAATTAGTTTAATCATATTTTGTTGACTGCGTAAATGTTTTTCATGACAAACTTATTTGTTTTTGTCTTTTTATATATTAAGTTTTACAATTCATCGTGTTAATTTAGTGGTCTAGACTTAATTGATGTAGGTTGTAGATTTCTATAGGTGTTCTTTCATAGATGTACATTGTCTTCAATTACTGATGTAAGGACCCTATTGGAAATAAGCCATCTCGGCTTTCATGGGCAATCCTGTCAAGGTATTCACTTCTGTTCATATTTTCTTGTACTTGTTCATAGTTACCTGACAAATAAAACCAATCAATCAATCAATTTCAATTTGTAATAGAACAAATTGAAATTGAACTCAATAAATACTCATTACATCCCCCCCAAAAATAATATCAGTAATATCACGCTCAAGGTGGCGATCTCCTGCGATCATTAATTAATGTTTTTGTAATTACAAAGTTTATGCTCACATCGTTATTTTGTATTCATTGTGTATTATGACTATATTTTTTATAATGTGGATTATTTTGTATATTATACAATTATGTAGAAACATTTGATATTATACAAATATATCAGGCTTTGAGAAAGTATAGTGGGAAATATTTATCCGAGGTTTGTCTGGCAATTACTTTTCTTCCCGAGGGGCGAAGCCCCGAGGGAAAATAGTAATATTGCCAGTCCAACCGAGGATTAATAATTCCCACTATGCTTTCGAAGGAAACGCCTGATATATTTGTTTTATATCCCTTCTGTAAGTGAGAACTGTTGTGTAATCAATGTGAACCAAAACGTTAGATCGACCTGGCTTTAAAAAAAAAAAGACGGTCTAGACATGGTCATGATGGTGCCTGTGCTAATGATATCCAGCTCCTGGGTAGGCTGCGCGCGGCTTCTACCCGACTCCGGTTAATGAGAGGTCTGCGGAGCTGCGCTCCTGCTGCTTTTTCACTCAAGTCAAATTGCAACGCGCTGGCCGGCTAACGTTAGTTACATCGGATCGTGATTGCCTCACCTTGTTATGCTTCTCACAATTTAATTATCGTGTATGAAGTTGCAGAATATAGCGATAAAAAACTTTCCAATCAAAAGATGGCAGTTTCCGCAAGTGCTCTTGATTAGTGCATACCGTCCCAGCGCAGCTCGCCGAAACTTGCCCGTGGCATGCATGCAGCGTACTGCATGCGTACTAGCCAGCTAGCGCGTCGCGTCGCACAGCTCGCGAATCGAGGGGGGGGGGTCGAAAAAACGTATAGTTCATTTTTTTCCCTAGGGAAAAAAATTTACTATGCGTGACGTCAGCAAGGAAAATGAACTATTTCATGGCAAACGTTTTTCGTAGTAAAACTATGCTTTTTCTTCTTGTGAACACTCTCTAAGTAAGGGATATAATATGTATTGTATTTTGAACGCAGTAATGAATCACACAAACAAACAACACAGTTTTTCTGGAAAAGGAGAGGTCTACTTGTGTATCGTGGACCCCTCTGACAATTACAGTTATAGATAATACAAGTACAAATAAATAAAAACAATATAAGACATGGGTTCAGCAACCCCTGCAAAAGGCTAGATGTTTGGTGCACTCTCTATCCTATACTAACCTAATTGTTCCAAAAAGATTTAAGTATTACTTAGAGTTGCACTTAAATGCCTAGTTGTGCACGGTATAAATAAAAAGGCTTGACCGCATTGGTCACATCATCCCAAGAGGATGCGCACTACTACGTTGCATACAAAGACCTTATAATATCAAGCCCCCGAAGCTACCGCCATTTTGTTTAATCCATTAGAAGCTAAAATAAGCCCTCATTAATATTAATTTCGTACGATGCTCCCTCGTCAACTGTGGTTTTGTACGTGCATTAGACAATACGCACATCAGCGCAATGACAAAGGTCAACTTGGCAAATTCATTAATGTATTCATTTTGTTACGCGCTCGTGACGCGAAGGATTCAGCGAATCAAGCAAGCGCAAATCTGAGACGATACGTTGCGCTCTATAAAGTATCGATATCACAAGCGATATCACTTAAAAACAAAGCATTGTTTGTATTGCGTCTTATAGGCCAAAAGGGAAGATGAAAAGAGAAGATCAAGTCGTGATTAGGTAAAGAGGTCTCTAGTGCTTTTTCCATCCCTAAATCGTAGTTACCATACTTGTAACTCATGATGAAACGGGCCCCAATTTATCATGTTTAATACGTTTCCTGTCCACTTTATTCTCCGGCATTTCTTACTCTGTTTTTTTTTTCCATTATGTTTTCCCACTCAAAATTCTTTTGTGCCGCCTTTCTTCTACAAATGTAGAGCTCATTTTCAAAAGGGGTTAGGTCCATTTTCCATCAAACTTGATTTTTATGTCTTAATGTATAGATTTTTAGTAGCTATATAAGATGATACCATAGAAAAGTTCCTATGGCAAAGAAAAATCACCTTTTTTCAAAAGGGGTTAGGTCCATTTCAGTTTAGTTGCAAAAGGGGTTAGGTCCACACAGACTTTTTTTGGAAAATAATATCTTAAAAAATATGAAGACAAGTATCTTTTATACCCAATTTTATGTTCTCATGGTAGGGTATCATAAAATTCAGTTTCGCATAAAAATATTGCAATATGGGAGAATAAATAAAAATTATTTTCTTGGAGTGGACCTAACCCCTTTTGCAACTAAACTCTTCTGAAGAACTCATTTGTCAAAAGGGTTTAGGTCCATTTTTAATATATTTTATTGTTTTCTGTCTCTAAACCTCTAAATTTTCAGTCACTCTGATGATACCAAAGAAAATTTGAAATTCAAATGAAAACGTGAATGGAAATGGCAAAAAAAAAAAATCACTTTTTTAATAAAAAGAGATTGGATTCACTTCAATTTACTTGCAAAAGGAGTTAGGTACACAATGATATTTTTTTTTAAGTATATAGAAAAAAATTGAAGACAGGTAGATTTCTTTTATACCCAATTTTATGTTCACATGATAGAGTAGTACATCATGACAATTTAGTTTATCATAAGAATATTGCAATAAGTGAGAATAAAAACATGGTTTATCTCGGAATGGTCCAAAGTGGCCCTAACCCCTTTTGCAACTAAACTCTTCATATATTTCCTTCTTCTTTTCCCACTTGTCATCTGTCTCCTGGTTTCCATAAATCTCGTCTTAATTCTCTTCCACCCCTTTTGTTCCTACTTCCCACATTCTAGCTCTCTTACCACCCCCCTCTAAATTATCTCTTCATATGTTCCCCTCCATTTCTTTCTCATCTCTTTTCAACCCACTTCTCATCACTCTTTCCCTCTCTCGATCTTCATCTCATTTTGAATTTTGCCAATTCCAAAGCCCTTTCATTTAAGCTCTGTACAAATACTATATGAACACAAATGAAAGACATAAAGGAATTTTCTGGTTAGTGGTGAATTTTATTAATTAGCCATAAAAATATCACATTATCAATGGATTAAGCTTGACCTTTTTCCTAAGCGTATGTTAATACTTTGAACCAAAATATTTTTTTTTGTATGCTGGGGCAGCGATCCTGGGGAGGGGGGGGGGGGCACAGTTCCCCCTACTTCTTGAAGCACTGAATAGTGCCTTTTTGTACAAGAAAAATGCCCCCTCACGAACGTGTACTGAGTCCCTTTCCCCTGACGAGAACCTGCTTTGGGTGTTACAAAGTGCTCTTCCTTGTATGCAATTTTTTGTTCTGTGCCCCTTCATCTGAGGGCCCGTTTCATGTGTTAAAGAGTGCCCCCTCGCCTTCTTGTAAGTGCCCTTTCTCGAATCACTGCCCCCTTTTACCCAAGAAAAGTGCTCATAAAGAACTTGCTCTATGCCCCTTTCACCTGAGAAAGACCCGTTTTATGGTCACCATGACGATTGCCCATTGAAACAAGAAAACAATATTATCATTTCGATAATATACTTATGAAGGAAATCCTTTGTGCATTAAGTTTAATAATTCATGCGTGGGGGTATATAAGCAGTTTCGTAAAGATGGAGGGGGGGGGGGTTTGAAGGACTCTTGCCCCCCCCCCCCAAAAAAAAAAAAGGGGGGGTAAGAAAAGGGTGAAATATATCATTCTGAATATTTTAGATTTTCTTTTTAAAACTGTCAAAATTTTGCTCGCTCGCAACTGCTTAAAAATTTCACGTAATACAGCATTTTCCCTATGCCCCCCCCCCCCACTTTCAACTTCACTCCGCCGCTCCTATTTGTATGTTTACAGCTTCTCCTTTTGCAACCAGTTTTAATGAAAATCAACAAGAAATTTCATACGTCAAGAATTTGGGGTTGTGATAATAATTTTTTTGTTGTTGAAAAATTGGACTTGGAAAAAAAAAAAATTTTCCATCTTCATCAAGTGGTTCCTAAGTCAGACTCTTCAATGTTGAATTGTTGGATTTCTTGAATGAAAACATATGTTACACCAGTCCTGCAGATTGAAAAAATAGAGAAAGAAAATCACTGAATTTAAATTAGAATTGTCGTGATTTATAAAACATAAATATTTTAAGAAAAGTGAGACTACATATTTATGTTTCTTCAACACATAACAGGAAATCTTACTTCTACTAATTATAAACTTGTACTTCTATAAAGCATATCACTTAAACCTGTTCTATGCAGTTTACATACCTCTCTCCATTATAACTACATGTACTCTATGAAAAAATGTCAGAGATTTCTCATAAATATGAATATATGAATCAACATATGTAAATTATATAAATAGTCAGAATTAAAGTTGATGTTTTGTTGCACAGAATATTTTGATCTGTGATTAAAAACGACACTAACTATAATCTAAAAACAAAATTTAAATGGGTTTTTCAAAGGCAGGTCTATTTTTAGCTTTAAAAAATGTGAGCAACCTCCATTATTAAAAATATTCACTAATTAACTCACTCATATAACTGCTGTAGGTTGTATTTCTCTTTGTGGTCTAGTCGCTGTTCTATATAGGCCTACTTCACCAATTATTTATCATCATCAATCACCTCCATGGAAATTGTAAAACTGCATCATCCTATTGGACAAAATGTAGAATAACAAGATTTAAAAAAAATCGTAAATCTACAAATATGAAATATGAATATCACACTAAAAAATGAATAAAATGAATTTTGTAAAATATGAAAAATAAATATTGCTTTGTTTATAAACAAATAGGAAATAAAAAGGCCACTTAATTACTAGTAGATCAAGGACATGACCTTATTTTATAAATTTGCCCAAGGTACATAACTTTTGGCATTGGTTCTATTTTAGACTCGAGAGCCTGTACATTCAAGAAGTGTATATTCATTACAGATTCTACCTCTTTGTGGCTCGGATTATTTTTATTTAATGTAAACATGGTTAACATTCAATGCATGTAATGTATCTGTAATTTTGTATTGGTTAGTTTAAGTTTTATACCTGGATGAGAATCTGCATGCACTTATGATCATCATCTTGAACCTTATAGGTAGACCTCTACTGTTTTTCTTGTTCTTCAAACTCAACCTGTTTGTGAAAAAAAAAGAGAGAACAATAATAAGAAGTGATCTTTTTCATGGCCGTATGTATAGGGGGAGGGGTTTGGGTAAGAGCTGAAATGTGAAAACCTTCATCAAAAAGAGAATTGCATGACATCCTTCAATTTTACTTTAGAAAATGCACAAAACGGCCCTAGGTAATATTGGTCGCTTCTGGCCCTCGCTTTCTGAATTTTAGGTTTCTCTAAATTTTTCACATGTCTGCCCCCCCCCAAAAGAAAAAAAAAATCTGGATCTTTTTATTTCCGAATCTTATTTCATTTGATTTTAACATAATTTCATAATCTCATGCACTAGGTCTAGATCTATTTGTAAGAAAGTATAGATCTAGTCTAACGAGACTCAGTGCTGTGCGACAGCATTCATCATCTAAATTAGGTCTAGATCTAGACTAACGATGGACTCTCGATCTATCTAGACCTAGAAAGTAAAGCTTCGGTTCTAAATCGAGATCTAGACCCTATATCGGTTTAGAAATTTTTGATGTCTGACTCTGACTTTTATTCCTGGCTAAGATTTCATTGCCATTATTGACCGAGAGTAGATCTAATTCTAGATCTAATCCTTGGTCCACTGACAGTCATACTGGTACATGTAGATGGAGTCGTTTAGGCCCAGACCTAGATCTAGGCCTAAATTACAGACCTAGATCATAAGCCCTGGGGGTAAGTGTCGAAAGTTGGGAAAGTATAAGTTAGACTAGATTTGAATTAGGTAGGCTTAGCTCTTGATAGCATCGATGAATAAATAAAAGTAAAGTTAGATCTAACAGTTAAGCATACTATAAAGTAAGTAGGCCTAAGTTAGGGCCTAGGAGTAGGATTAAGAAGATCTAGGTCCTAACGTTAGATCTTTTGATAATAAGAGTTAAGACAAACATGCAGCGCAGCATGTTATTTCTAACTATATTCTAACTATATTTATAAATAACAATAAGAGTTAAAATGGGTGGGGGGCTAAAATAATGCAGAAGCCTGAAGTTATGCAAAATAAATTTGATATCTGAAACAAAGTGAGGCAGAGCCTGGCTGAGCCTGAGCCTGAGGATTGACACACTGTGACAGGCGTATCTTCAGTTCATCCACGCTCCGCTTCACAGTTTATTCCTGACTCGATCTACTGAAGATAGATGCAGATCTCCCTCTAGATCTAACGTTACAGTGTACAAAAAGAAGCCTCATTCTTCTTGTTTCAATCAATCAGTCCTTGTTGGAGGTGAACCAAACCAGCCCGATTATCTCTCGATTCCCAGCCGGATAGGAGCCCGTACAAGATACGGTAATGTGGTTAACACAGCTGCATAACGACATAACCACAACACTGCAAGCAACATACATACAGGCTGCACTGGGCGACGATGACAATCTAACTTCAATTTCAAAGACCAAATTCTGCTTTCCTTTAACAGAAGAATGATAGCAAACTCTCTAATTTGTTAAATAAATAACCTAAGATCACAAAATACAGTGTGAAATGTGTAAATAGTCCACTGAATTCATGTGGTTATATCAATTTATACGTACTCACCGGAGTGTTCGTAGGTTAATTTTGTGTGTGGAAAGAAAAGTTTCAGAATGAATAAATTAGATGACGTAATGAGGTCATATGAATAATTAATTCCGTAACACGATACCACTAGTATCGATTACAAAGAATCGGGGAAATCGCGTATTAATGACGCTCTTAGCCAATGAAAAGGCCGGATTATGAATATCTTCATGCTCATGAATGTCAATGAGGGCTTATTTTTGTCTTCAAATGATCGCGGTAGGCGGAGCCTAATCTCATTTGTTTTGTGCTGAACGCGCACGCAGCGGTTGCATATCGCATACGCGTCGGCATTTAAGTGCGACTCTTATGGGGTGTTGCAAGAAACTTGCGATCAATTGCAAGTTAATTTTTGGTCCCTTAATCAATCATATGTCTTGCAGTATAAGTTAGTGATTGATTGCTAATCTGCTCCTTGAAACAAGAAGTTTAATCTGATTTGCTATAACTCACGTTGATCTATCAGTTGTAAAATTGCAACAGAATATTTGCAATTGATCGCAAATATTTTCTTGCAACACTCCCTAAGTCATATCTTTGTGAAACACCCCCTATTAACACAAGCCTAGTTTACACAATCCATGCTATCAGGAAGTAGGTTCCTTCATCATACAATTGTCTTTGTATGCTGAGGCGACAATGATGATTTCTTATCGAATTATGTTTCCTTCGTTGCACCTATCAATAGAAAATGATTCTATTTATGTTTCCCCCGCGCTCTGTGCGCGGTGACGTCAAATTTACTTAAAGGGGAAGTTCACCCTGGCGTATCGTTTAATAAAAGCAGAAAAATTAAAGAGAAAAATTGGTAAAGGTTTAATGAAAATCCATTAAAGAATAAGAGGGTTATGAAATTTTTTTTTTCTTCATATTTTCTGACGGTATATGCTATAGTCATTCCCCTTCATGTTTCATGCACATATAAATTCCATAATATATTCAAATTTTTCATGGAAATTAAATGGGTTCTTGTACCGTTTGTCTTTATCCAGTAGATGCTGAATCAGCAATGTTCTCAGCTGTGGAAAGAGCAGAACAGTAGAAGTAGGTTTTAGAATCCTCTATCTCCCCCCCCCCCCCCAAGCCTTTGGTACGACGAAAAGTGATGAAAATCGAGTCAGTGGCAAAGATGAATTTCCTGTCCAAAAAGCAATGTCTATTTTGAAAGGCTCCTCCAAACAGTTAACTCCAAAAAGTAGAAAAAAAGCAAAATGTAACGTCCAAATAACTGCAAACACGAACACCAGCAGGAACAAAAACACGTAAACAGGATGTCATAGTACGCTAGAGAGACATCTCGTAATCCGAGTGCCATGCAGGTCTACCGGCCCGACGGAGAGATCGCCTGGGCGAAGGAGCTGGGGTGGCAGCAGGAGCGATGCCGTCATCCTCAGGTGATGGAGTAGGAGGAGGCGGTCGAGCAGCCACGGAAGGGGAAGCTTCACGAGGAACTGCAGATGGGGCAGCACGGCCGGCCGGGGATGACAAGACATCAACAGGGTCTGGTTGGTGGGAGCCAAGATATCTGGCAAGGACAAGGTCGTGCAACTCATTGAATGCTGCGATGAGCCTCTTCGCAAGGACCTTACAAGATCCTCTGGCGTCAGCCTCACCACCAAGTCTGAAGCAGAGGTGCTGGCAGCAATCAAGAGGCTCGCTGTGCGTGAGGAAAACACCATGGTAGCTCGAGTGGCGCTACATAACATGCGCCAGGACCGGGATGAGACAGTCCGCAGCTTCGGGGCCCGCTTACGTGGTCAAGCAGGGATCTGTAAGTTCATCATTAAGTGTCCTGGTTGCTCTATGGATGTCAACTACACTGATGAGATACTGCGGGACGCCCTGACCAGGGGAATCGCTGACCCCGAGATTCAGCTCGACCTCTTGGGGACAAGAACCAGACCATGGATTTAGAAGATGTCTTCCAGTTCATCGAGGCGAAGGAGGCTGGCAAGCGTTGTGCTTCATCCCTCCTGGACTCTCACGTCGTAAACTCCGCTAGCAGCTCATATCGGAAAACCAAGCAAATGCACCTCAAGGAAGGCCAAGACTTGTGTAACTACTGTGGCAAGAAGGGACATGGACGGGGTGCCCCTGCTCACGTCCGTAAGACACAGTGTAATGCCTATGGACACAAATGCAGGCACTGTGATAGATTCCACCACATGGAGAACGTATGCCGAAGCAGGGACAAACCAAAACGTCTCCCTCCGGTGACCCCTGAGGGACAAGAGAATGCTCTATTTGACTCCTTTTGCTCTGTTCATGGCTATGATCACTCCTGCGGAGGCCATGGCATTCCCCTTGATCATCACGTTTATGATAGCCTTAACCAAGCATGGATCAGAAGGAAGTCTTCCCCGCAACGTACCGGCACCGGTACTGTCCTAGTCCTACTCCTAAGAATCCTAACTTAGACCTTGAAAAATTTCATTAAAAATGGTTTCCATTGAAGAAAATTGTCATGGTGGATTCTTGCAGACTTTCGCTTGGAAGGTTGGGACGAACGAGGCTGCCCTGCGTTTTATAATGTCTATTTTTGCAGCTGAGAACATAAATGGGTTCTTGTACCGTTTGTCTTTATCCAGTAGATGCTGAATCAGCAATGTTCTCAGCTGTGGAAAGAGCAGAACAGTAGAAGTAGGTTTTAGAATCCTCTAGAAATTGATGAATACAGATATTTTTCTGTAGAAGGGAGTCTGAAATTATGTGTTCGATTACATATCCATCCCACAAGTACATTCAGCATTGTTCAGTTTTCTTAGAAAAGTCCATGTTTGGAATTTATATCACACGACATAATGATGGAGGGTCTACCCATGCGTCTGTGACGTCACAAATTCAAAATTTTGATAATTCATATCTACATTTATTCTTTGAAGTATTTTCATTAAAATCTTTACCGACATTTTTTACCCAACTCTTAATTCGTCGATCATAAAAGCTTATAAAAACAATATAGACGGGTCAATATACGACCAAAATAGCCTAACCCGAAACAAATTGCAAGAAATTATTTTTCAACGGTATTTTGTACTATTTGACCTCAGGAATGACATACTAAAAATCGACCAAAATCCACATCCGGGAAAGTGGTTATTTTTAAGATGGTGTCCAAGATGGCCGCCATTCACTGAAAATGGATACATCTGACACATTATCTACCCTAGAATCCTATTTCGGTTCATATTCATATTCATATTCTGGGGGTAAAAAAACTGATTTAGGCTAGAATGAATTATAAGCCCTCTAGTGTACCAGGCAAATCCAAGATGGCGCCCAAAATGGCTGCCGTAGGCTGAAAATCCACAAATCATCTAAATTTGTTTTTTATTCAATGGTTGTAAGGGTGAAATATAACATTGAAACAAGTTACAAGGACAGGTAGTGGTCTGGTGTGTCCAAAAGTCCAAGATTGCTTCCAAAAATGGAGCTTAAAATGGCTGTTGATAATTAAAACGGACATAGTTCATTTCATATCCGCCTGGGACATGATTTTGGTGTCTAGACCATGATTTCAATGGTCAAATTATATATTAGGACATGTTTTAAGGCCAGTCAGTGGTCTGGTATGACCAAAAATCCAATATGGCTTCCAAAACTTGATTCTAAAATGGCTGTTGATACTTAAAGTGATTGGTTGACATTGGTTTGACTTTTTAAAAATCTGAGCTAGAAGGTCACACTTGTCACCTGTGTCTGTGATATGTTACAAAAATGAAGCCCAGAAAAAATTGCATTCGAAAATAATTATTTTGGGCTTCAAAAATTGAAATATAAAGTGACCGAAAACACCATCTTAATTTCATCCCATACACTTATGTGTACTATTTAGGCGTCTATAAGACGCCTATTTACAAATCGGGGTTTGCCTTGTAGTTTTAGTTTTTCATTCTCAATAATGGTTGTTTTCAGGGTTTATTAGTTCTAATACATGCACTTGTACACATGTTTCATCTTGGTTTGATAATTTTTTTAATCGGCTGCTCACATAGTTAAACAATACCTTTAAAAGTGGCATAGCTTATTTTAAATCCACCTGTGAGATATGATTTCGGTGTATAAACTATGGTTGCAAGGGTCAAATTATATATTAGGACAAGTTACAATGGCAGTCAGTGGTCTAGTATGTCCAAATTTTCAAGATGGCTTCCAAAAATGGAGTTTAAAAATGTCTGATGTTACTTATAAAAAGACATACTTTGTTTAATATCTGTCTGGGAATATGAGTTTGGTGTTAAAACCATGGTTTAAAAGGGTCAAGTAATACACTATGGTAAGTTACAAGACCAGTCAGTAGTCTGTATTTAAAAAATCCAAGATTACTTAAAAATGGGGTGTAAATCGACTGTTGCTACTTAAAAGTATGCATAGTTCATTATAAATACACATTGGAGGTATGATTTTGCTGTCTATACTAGAGTTTACAGGGTCAAGTGATACATTGGGTTAAGTTGAAAGGACAGTCAGGTGTCAGGTTTGTCCAGAAATCGAAGATGGCCTTTAATAAAAATGGGGGTCTTAAATGACTACTGTTACTTTAAAGTGGATGTAGAACATTATAAATACACCTTGGGGATATTATGTTGGTGTCTACACTAGGGTTTAAAGGGTCAAACAATACTTTGGGACTGGTTCTATTCATTTTTTTTCAATTCAATTCAATTTATTTTTCATTCTTCAACATAATACAAATAATTACATGATAAATCAATTCAATTTAAATAAAAGCATGAACAAAAATCAACATTGAATAAATAATATACATATTCAATAAGTGATTCAAATATAGATTAACATGCATGTCAAATTTAAATCAATATAAGCAATATAATTAAATCAATATAATCATATATCATGAGGAGAATGGAGGGGTCCACTGAAAAGCAAAGCTTGTAAAATGTGTACCCCTCAAAAAGTTAGGATAGAAAGAATATTGAAATATACGGAAATAAATACATGAAGATAACGAAAGGGGCAAAAAAATCTTATATACAAGATTGTGAAATTCAGAGACAAAAGACAATAACACGACACAACACAACATAGGTACATGAGGGTGGACAATACTACGATGACAACTGCCTAGAATATAAAAAAAATAGAGATAGGGAGAGGGATGCAAAGCTAATCTGCTGCATATATATTATGTCTACACATACATACACATCATGTACATATATATATACAGATATACATACATACATATACACACATACACACGCACACATACATACGGACATACACACATACTTATTGACAATATAAAAAGTAGAATATAATGTATAGACAAGCTATAACTTTTGTATTTTAAATCTTATGTCTAACTGGAAAAAATATGTCATGTTCTGTATAAACATAGATAATAGACTAGCAATAAAAGATACAAAATTTCATTTTAGAATAATAAACATAATTCATTAAGACTTTAGGAGCATAAATTTTAGTTTGTTTTTAAAGGACAGTAAAAAACGAGCGTCTTTAATCTCATCGTCAAGGGAATTCCAAAATCTTGGACCTGTATATAAGTAAGTATTTTGTACTAGAAGCGCTCTAAGAAGGGGCAAGTGATATTTATTTGACTGCCTGGTGGGATAGTTATGGAGGGATTGGTTTCGGGGAAACATGGAATCAAATATGCGTGGCAACGAATTATTTTTATATTTAAACATGAATTGACCTAATTGAAACAAATACAATTTTTTTATTTTCATGATTTTATGTTTCAGAAACAATGTATCTGTATGCGAACGAACTGGTGCATTACATACAATTCGGAGTGTTTTCTTTTGTAAAAATTAATATTTTGTCTAATAAAGAATTGTGGGTATTACCCCAAGCTAATATTCCATAATTAAGGTAAGGTAAAATCAAAGAGAAGTATAACATGAGTAATGTGACGGAAGGAAAAGAGTGTTTTAACTTATTAATTACACCAATATTACGAGATAATATTTTGCTCACATTAAGAGCGTGGGGTTTCCAAGACAGTTTATTATCAACTATAATTCCTAAAAATTTAATTTGGGAAACACATTGTAAAGGTGTATCATCACAGATGATGTCAGAAGGTACAGATTCAATAGAATTACTAAATATCATATATTTGGTTTTGTTTAAATTAAGAGATAGTTTATTGGCACGTATCCATTGAGTCAAATTTAGCAATTCCAAATTCATAATCTGAACTAGGGTGTGAGGGTTTTTGTGAGCAAAAAATACATTGGAATCATCTGCAAAAAGAATAAACGAAAGAATGTAAGATGATCTGTGAAAATCGTTAATGTAAATAATGAATAAAAGAAGCCCTAATATACTACCTTGTGGGACACCACAATTAATGTCATGTTGATCAAAGATGTGATTATTTAAATAAACATATTGTTTTCTTTCTTTAAGGTAATTCCTGAACCACTCCAAGGCAATTCCACGTATTCCATAATGAGAAAGTTTGTAAAGTAAAATGTCGTGGTTAATAGTGTCGAATGCCTTGGAGAAGTCCAGGAATATACCAATTAGATGCGAATGATCATCCAAAGAATGGGCTACTTTATGCACGAAATTTAAAAGAGCGTGGATAGTGCTATGTTTTTGTCGAAAACCAAATTGGAAGTTAGTAAATATATCATTGACTTTAAAAAATATAGTTGTTCTAATAAAAATTAATCTTTCTAAAATCTTAGAAAGAGAAGAGAGTAAAGATATAGGACGGTAACTACCAGCATCAAGCTCGTCTCCCTTTTTAAATAAGGGAATAACTTTCGCAATTTTCATTCGCTTAGGAAAAATACCACTTAAAATAGATTTATTTGATATATGTGTCAAGGGCTCAACAATAGACGAAATGGTACCTTTTAATATGAAATTACTTATGTCATCATGACCAGCACTGTGTTTATTATTTAAGGAGGGAACAGTATCGGTCACTTCATAAATAGTAGTCGGATAGAAGAAAATGGAATTGGCATTAGGTTGTCCCAAGAATTTAGAAAAATGCTTATTAGATTGTGGAATTTTTTGTGCCAGATTTTCCCCTATGGTAGAAAAGTATGAATTTAAAACATTGACGATTTCTGTGGGATCTTCAATATTCCGATTAACAAATCTTATCTTAGTAATATTTGATTTCTTTTTTGAAATATTCAAGGCTTGCTTAATAACTTTCCATGTGTTTTTCATGTCATGTTTATATTGTTCTAATTGAATTGAGTAATATTTCTTTTTTTCTGCACGCAAGATTTTTATTAATGTATTTTTATAAGAAGTATACTTAATTTTTGAATGTTCATTCTTTTTTATTTTTAATTTATAGTACAGTCGGTTTTTTTTATTAATTGAGCGCAAGAGGGAGTTAGAAATCCATGGAAGTCTGGGTGATGTTTTATAATTAACTCGATTATCATTCTTTTTAGGAATATGATCATCTAGATGTTTTTTAAATATACTTTAAAAAATTCCTAAGGATAGATCGACATCGTCAGTGTTACAAACACTAGACCAATCAACTCTATCTAAACTGACACCAAGACTAGCTAAGTTTTCTGGGGTGGCCCTACGTCTAGCTGGTAAGGGATATACTTTATTTAAGGGACAACTAAGATTTAAAAATGACATAATTGGATAATGATCAGTAATATCAGAAAGGACTATTAAGGATTCTGGGGGTGGTAATGAGTTACACAAAATATTGTCGAGGAGAGTGGCTGAGTAATTGCTAACACGCGTAGGTTTAGAAATTAATGGCAAGAACGAGGCTGAGTAAAGTGTTTCAAGAAAGTCATGTGAGAAATTGTTACTAGCATGTTTTAATAGATCGATATTAAAATCGCCCATTACAAATACATCTTTGTTAACAAAATTAACATTACTCAGAATAGAAGTTATCAATTGAAAGAAATCATTATTATTTGAGTTTGGGGGTCTATAAATAATTCCAACTATTATATTTTTGCTATGAGGAATAGAAATTTCAACAAATAATGACTCAATAAATTCATTCATAAAATTAAGTTCGTTTAGGGCAGTGAATTCAAAATTATTGGAAAGATAAAGTGCTACGCCCCCACCCGACTTTTTTGATCTGTTATTAACAATAAAATCATATCCATTTAATGCATAAGGTAAATTTGTGTCTGGTGTAAGCCAAGTTTCGGTCAAGCCAATAACTGAAAAAGAATGTTTATTATGGTTGTCTGAAAGAATCTAAAGGTCTTCAAAATGTTTACTTATGCTTCTGATATTCATATGCAGTAAGGAAAATGAGTTTTTAGAAATTTGTTTTGTTACTTCTTTTAATTGTAATTGGGTTATATATTTCGAGGAGGGAATTGGAAGTGAACATTGATTAAAATCATTGGCATAATTTAACTCCTCAGATGATAGATTAAAGTTATCTGCAAAATTATTATCATATGAGGCTGAAGAGGTATTAAAGTCACTGGATTCTCTATCAGATGAATCATTATCATAAAATTTGACAGATTAGTTATTTGTATCAGCCATTAAAATATTTATCAAAACAGGAGAAGCATGAAACATAAACAATTTGTGAGGAAAATGGAATAATCCAACACTTCTTAAGCAGCATCTCAGCAAGCATCTGAAGAAAGGAAGAATGGAAATAGTCAGGCAAGAAGACAGAAACAAACACAACACAAAACAAACATGAAATACTCTTATTTGGAAGAAAGTAACAAACGAAAACAGAAATAATATTTCTCATCTTTGGAGGTGTATCATGCGGTGCTCCAGCTTAAAAAGAAATGAACTGAATTACTCTTATATGGTATTAAAATAATAAGCAATTAGCATCTACTAAAAAGCGGAAAAAATATCTGCGTTTGTCAAAGAGAGAAACGATGAAAAATAAATAACAAAATGGGAAAGCAAGCATGTATATACAAATACGAATAATACAAGCGAATGCAGAACAGAAGCGAATATCTACAATATACAGTGCGTATCAAAAAAAAGTTAACACTTTGAAAAAATCCTGTAAAATTACACATTTGTAATATTCTGAAGATTTTTCCACATTTTAACATTGGTACAGATCCATTTAAACAAATGACGATATAACTGTCTAAAAATATTTCCGCTTGAGTGAGCACCACTTACTTTTGAAAAGTTAGTGGAAAATGATTTGCGCAGAACTTTGAAATAGTTATGCAAATAAAAGTAGACCTTAATCATGAAGAACATGTGGAATTTAGCTAGTAAAATTGATTTGAAGATATCTTTTACATTTTAAAACTTGTTTCCTTGCCCAAAAGACTTCGAAGAGTGCATTGCGCCCCACCCCACTCCCCCACACAACGAGGCCATCGAGACGTTATTTACTTTACACTGAGCTGTGATTTTCATGAAAAGGCTTATGCTTGATTTTCATTTAGTTAATCATTGTCAAGTTTGGGAAAAGTGTGGAGAAACAAGTATTAAATGAAAAATGAAATGTAAACCCACTTTAAATAATAAAAACATAGTGAAACAATGCTGGAAATGTCTGATATAAACTTTTGTTCAGATTCAGTTATGTTCTCAGATCCAGCTGGCACAAAAAGGGTAAAGATTGTGCTTACTAAATGTAAAAAATCTCAATTTGGGTGGCAAAATTGTTACAAAATGCTTGAATGTATCCGTTTTATTTCAATTGACTAAAAGTGCAAGGGAAACGTATGAGAAATGTTTCGCAGGGTAAGTTTGATTTCGCCCTTTCCCCTTGACACAGCGTGAAAACGAGCATTTCTGCGCAAACAGATTTCTACAAGCTTTACAAAAAAGGACAGTGCTCACTCAAGTGTAACATTTAGTCAAAAAAATTTACTTTCATTGGATAGATGAGACCCAAACCCAAGATTATAAGTGAAAAAATACCCACATGTTGTATATTTTTTAATTCCCAGGGCTTTTTCAAAGTGTTAACTTTTTTTTGATACGCACTGTATATAAAGATATGCGATAGAAAATGAAATTAGCATGCAATGGGGAAGGTATGCAAGAAAATATAAGCATATGCAGTACATGAATAGGGTATAAAATATCATTAGACAAAATAGCAAGCGGATATAAAAGCGTATACCGAATGAAACAAGCAATAAATAAATAAATAAATAAATGAATAAATGAAAAAAATTAAAATAAAGAACGTAGGTTTGGGAAAAACATGCAAATTATTTAATGAATCAAGCATTAAAAGAAATCACGTGGGAATAACAGTGAAGGTTGAGGTTAATCGGTAGTGAGATAATTAACTGAGCAGGCATGCATAATGTAGAATACAGCAAATGGAAAAAATAAGCATGCATGAATAAACAAGACTCTTATTCACTGTTAAACAACTAACACAACACCTTACCTCGAGGTCTTGTTAAGGAATCCCTGTCAAGAAGTACAAAATAATCTATTCATTCCCATATATAAGTTATAAGCTATAAATTACAACAACTTTCCGCTTTTTAATTTATTCAAAATTCTTGCGAATATAAGATATTCTAAATAATAAATAACCTAAAAAGCTTGACCAGGGGCATTGTACAATAACCAATGCTTGATTTTTTTTTTACTTTTTTCTCTCTTGTTTTCTTTTCTTTTTCCATTGAAAATGAGAATCAGGCCAAAGAATGGTTTGCCACTGCAGATGAACAGTAAAGAAATGAAAGTGCTTATACTTAATGCATCAACAAAGCAGTATTTTAAACCAAGTCAACATACAAATAATGTGCGTAATTACTATGGAAGCAAAGCAGAATGTTGCATGTATCAAAGATCTATAATAGTTTTGCGTGGAGCAGATGTCATTGATCTCTTATAATAATCACGCCACAAGCTTGTCATTATGACAGATGATCAGTTACTGTATAAAACAAGGCATATGATTAAATATAAATACAATTGATAGGCTTAAATATAAATACATTCAGTTTGGCCTGTAAAGTTTAATTAAGAGATCAATGACACCATTACACAACAAGTAAATCAGGAAACTTGTCCTATGAATAGAAAATATATACAATAGTGACTATAGTGACTAAGAACATTTAAAGCAATTTGGTAAACAAATAAACGTATAAAATCATTTACCTTTAGTAAGAGAATGTCGACCAGAAAGCTAAATTTTCGCTGTCTTTATCTTCTACCTTTTCCTTCAGCTTCGCTTTCTTTATTATTCATTTTCTTCTTATTTAAATTACATTTAATTTTCGTTATGACTTCAATTCTTGTTTGTTTGTTTGTTTGTATTTATTTCCATAAAAAGATAAAATATATACATGCTCAATTTAACATAACATACAGATCATATGGAGGATGGCCCATTTCAGCGGTATTAATAAAATACCGCTATTCTTCCATGGGGTCCTTTAAAACATAAATACATGCATATAAAGCAAATATACAAAAATATACACAAAACTTCAAAACTTAATTTAATGCATGAAAAGAAAGAAACTTCACTACAAAGAAAGCAACAACAGGCAAAATGATTATGGAAAACTGAGATACAATTGAAGATTTGATTTAAAGGACTGAATCGTTGAACTAGACGATAAATTAATTGGTAATTTGTTAGAAAGTGTAGCCCCCCTATACAAAAATGTCCGTTTACAGCTGTATGAATTTGGTTTTGGGAGACTGAGATGATTTTCAGTACGCAGAGAGTAAGGGTATGTTTTACGAGAAAATTGTGTTTTCATATAATCAGGTGCAAAATTATTCAAAACTTTAAACATCATTACGTACATATGTTCCTTTTGCCGGGTATTTAAAGTCTTCCATTTCAAGATATCATGGATGTATGAGGATGAAGTATGCAAATATGGATCGATTTTTAGAATAATTCTTCCTGCACGATTTTGTAGCTTTTGCAATAAATCCAAATACTTTTTCGATGCAGATTGCCAAACAATATCAGCATAATCAAAGTGTGGAAGGATAACCGAAGAATATATTAAATTTAAACTAGATTCATTAACAAATCGCCTAAGTCTGCCAAGGAAACCAATAATTTTACCGATTTTTGAACACATGTGATCAAAATGAACATTCCATTTAAGTTCCCTATCTATAAAAACTCCAAGATATTTAACACTTTCTACCATTTGAATATCTGTTTCGCGAATGCGTAAGTGAAGATTTTTATGTTTTGCCAACATATGCCGAGTACCTAAAAACATACTTACGGTTTTATTACAGTTAAGTTTTAATCGATTTTGCTCATCCAATTTGCAACATTTTTCAGTTCATTATTAAGTGTTCTTTCAACTACAAGTGGATTTTTATCCGAGAAATATAAAACAGAGTCATCGGCATATAAATGAAAAGAACATTTATGAAGAGAGCATGACAAATCATTTATGAATATGACAAAAAGAAGTGGACCCAATATAGACCCCTGGGGTACACCATTTGCAATTACATATTCATAAGAAAAGACATTATTCAAACAAGTTTTAATTTTGCGATCGGAAAGATAGCTTAAGAACCAATCGAGTGATTTACCAGTAACTCCAAGAAGAGAGAGTTTAGATAAAAGAATTTGGTGATTGACTAGGTCAAAGGCTTTTTGTAAGTCTAAAAAGACGGCTCCCGTATAATCCCCATTATCCATGGCAAGAAGCCATTCATCAGTAACCTTTGATAGAGCTGTCGTGGTTGAGTGTTTAGGTCTAAATCCTGATTGTTCAGAAATGAGGATTTGGTTTTTTATTCAGATAATGCAATAGCTGTTTTTGAATGACCCTTTCAAGTAACTTAGAAACACATGGGAGTAATGAAATTGGTCTAAAATTATCAGGATTCGATTTGTCCCCCTTTTTGTGTAAAGGTATTATCTTGGCAACTTTCCATTTACCTGGTACTTTTCCTTCTACAATAGATTTATTTATTAAATAGGTTATTGAGGGGACTAATTCATTTGCACAAGTCTTTAGAATAAATGTAGATATACCATCAACTCCAACAGACTTTTTGTTTTTAAGTGTATTGATTTCTTTCAAAATATAACTTTCTTGTATCTTGTTTAAAGTAAATATATCATCAATATCAAGTACTTGAGGAAAATCTGTTAAACCTTGCGTTTCATCAATAGATACGTTGTTAGCAACACTTGCAAAATGTAGATTAAATTTGTTAGCAGTATCGAAAGCGTCACCAGTGCATGAATGGTTAGCAGATGATACATTACGATTTGATATAAATGATTTTAATACTTTCCAAGACTCATTTCAAGTTTGATTTTGACATAATTTTTCATAATAATATTTCTTTTTTTCTTTTTTAATTTCATAGGTGACTTTATTTCTTAAGCGCCTATACTCTACCCATAACCTTTCCTCTTGTTTAGATTTAGCTTTACGTTTAATTCGATCTCTCTGTTTCATTAAGTTGAAGAGATGTTCATTAAGCCAGGGAGAGTGTTTATTCTTTACACGTTTAGTTTTAAATGGCATATGTTTATCCACAACCTCTAGCAAAAGTTCTTCCCACCTTTTTACTCATTCCAATTTTGGTTTTTAACATCAGACTTAAAACGATTGATATCAATATTTCTACACTTCCTGAAAGTAATATCTTTTTCATGGGTACCTATTGAATGGGATTTCCAAATGAGAAAACTCATAGCATGATCACTAAGCCCATTATCGATTACACCAAAAGACCTCACTTTATTTATAGAATTTGTAAGCATATGATCAATTAGTGTTGCGGAACCGCCCACTATTCGTGTATATTTAGAAGTATTAATTTGTTCTAGCGAATAAATACTATTGATTTGATTGTATTTCAAAGTCTGTGAATTACTCGGGCGTTTTAGATCAAAATTTGCATCTCCCATTATTATTATTGAATAGTTAAATCCACTAACAAAAGATAACATTTGTTCATAGTAATCGAGAACCGCACTATGGGAATTAGGAGGTCTGTACCAATTAACAAATATAATAGGTTGAGTGTTTTTTTAAATGAGTAACAATCGCTATTGCTTCTATCGAGGACAAAGAATCATGCTCTAATAGCGTAAATTTCAAAGTTTCGTGGATGTAAATTGCAACTCCACCTCCTACTCTATTTCTATCTTTACGGATTATTTCATAATTTGGTATAAGTACCTCACCATCATTGATGCTATCATCTAATCTCGTTTCATTAAGTGCAAATATGTGAATTTGATTGTCAATGAGAATTGAACGTATTTCATCAATATTCCTCAATAAGCTTACAACATTTAACTGCGCAAAACGTAATCCCTTTAATGATAACTCCTGATATTTACAATTTCTTTCGTCATGTCCAACAAATGGTTCACTATAAATCGGTAGGTTTAAAGTATCAGAAGTATCATTATAAAAAGGTAATTCTTTCATTATACATTTTGGACATTTCCAATCTCAGAAAAGTTCTGAATCATCATTATAAATCCTCAAAGCAATGTTGACACAAGAAATATGAACCCATAAATTGCAAGATGTACAAAGTAGCCCCTTTTGGTTATTTTTCACGCTGCTGTTACATATAGCACAAGGAAAACGCCTATTCATTTACAATGATATAGAAGAAAACAAAGAAAAGAAAAAAAAAAGAAAAAAAAAACACTAAAAGAAACCTCAAGAAACCCCAGACTACAATTACATAAAATACAATAGTAATAATAATAAATGGATTGAATGAAAGTTAAAATAAAAGTATCTTGGTAAGCGAAATGTCGTTTTTTCCCCCAACCCTTGCCAAGTGTAGTATAAAAATATTTCTTATTAAAAGTTGTTATCATTGTCCAATGAGAGTAAAAGACAAAAGTCCTCCATAAGACTGTATCTCAATAGATACTCTTTGCCATTACAGAATAAGACTGAATAGAACAAAGATATCGTCATGCATGTTGAACATCATGAGATAATAGGATGACCTATAAGCATGTTCAAAACGTTTACGAAGAGGTAATGAACTCTATCTAAGTAGGTCAAGTAACAAATACCCATTATGAACATCATATAGATGGTTAAACAATCTGATTTGGAAACTAGATGGACGGTATTATCATTGTCCAATGAGAGTAAAAGACAAAAGTCCTCCATACGACTGTACCTCAATAGATTATAACTACGTGGAACATAATAATAAATACCGCCATGCATGTTAAAATAATCAATATGCATACCACATCATGACTGATGTGTGTACAATAAATAAATAAGTTTTACACATGGCGACATAGAGGTTGAATTGTAAGTCATTTTGTACTGTTTAAATGTTATAACTAATATCAAGATAAATTTTGTTTCATCTAAAATCAAATTCATGACGAGATTATGAGGATTTATACAGACTTGCCTCTTTAGTGTCTATGCGCTACGCTGTCCAGGTGGTCCAGGCAGTACTCGGATATCCGTCTCGACCGCGTTTCCGCGTTTGCAGGGTAATTTTGGATCCGATCAGCTTTATCCTCGTTGAAACATTTTCCTCGCGGCGAAACTTGTATGCAATAGTAGCGAGTCGTCCCCTTTCCCGCTTCAGTTTCTGCGGTAGATCGGTACGAATAGATACGCGTGCGTACTCCGGATTCCAGGTCGTTCTGGCTGCTGGATCTGTCTGCCGCTGACGCGGCTGAAACTCATACGCACGTAGAAGGCGGCCCCGGTCTAGTCTGCTGGGCAAACCCTTCACTCGAGTTAAGGGTCTGAATGTGCAGCCTACTCATGCCTTGTGTACTGAAGGCTCTGGAACAGCAAGTTTTGTATGTGCTAGTCTTTGCGTGGAGGCACACTTATTGATCAAATTTCCAATCAGGGTCTGTGCCTGCAGACTAGTCCCGGTCCGCGCGTTTCCGTTTTACACCCTGGCGAAGGCATTTTCCGCAAAAATAGCCACAAAGCGACTAGTGAAGAGTCTACACACGTCGCTGGTTGCAGCGTGCGACACAGCCGAGTCCCACACCACCGCATGCAATCTACACAGTTACTGATTAGAGCATGGAGCTATTAATAGCTCTATGATTAGAGCATAGAGTTCCTCGGCACTTCATGTACAGAGAGCAGATGAGTGGAATCCGAACATGCTTTTGCAGTTGCGTTTTTTTCTAAAAATAAATTATTAACTAAATGAATAGGATGACAGACAAAATAAAAATAAACAGATACATATAATAGAAAGAAAATTACGTAATAGCATTTTACACACATTAAAAAAGAAATGATAACCTCAATTTGATAAGATGTATTATGTGAACATACACCGGTAAAGTACTTTATACAAAAGATTGGTAACAATCTTATAACCCTTTTTCTTTTTGATTGATTGATTGATTGCATTTATTCTTTTTCGTTCCAAAATTTAATAAAAGTTACAATGTATAGCAAAACACAAAAATATAATATACAGAAATGAAAAAAGGGAACCCACTGGAAAGCAAAGCTTGTTAGTATGGGTTCCCTGCAATAAATAGTTAATTAAAGTATATCTTTGATCAATGAAATTCAAATCGTAAATTAAAAAGGTTTGTACAATGAAAAAGGTTACTAGTGGGGTCAAAATTTTTATGCCTACTATGTTACAATTAACAAAAAAATATTATATCATACCCCTGCTGTATTAAAAAAACAAGAGTTTGAGTGAAATCCGAACATGCTTTTGCAGTTGCGTTTTTTTAATGAAAAGTTATGAAAAAGTTTTTTTTCTTAAAATAAATTATTAACTAAATGAATAGAATGACAGACAAAATAAAAATAAACAGATACATATAATAGAAAGAAAATTGAATTTTGATGGATTGATACACTTAGATGCTGAACGATAGATATAGAAGACTGATAAATAGATAGAGACATAGATAGATAGATATAAATAGAGAGAAAGACAGAGAGATGGATAGATAGATAGATATATGGGGGGAGAGAACATGAGAGATAGAGAGATGTTATAGATAGATAAATAGATAGATATATGGACGGATAAAGATAAATAGAGAAAGAGAGAAAAAAGACAGACAGATGGATAGATAGAGAGAGAGAGAGAGAGAATCTGAGAGATAGATAGATGTTAGATAGATAGATAAAGAATTATAGAGACAGAGAAGATAGACAAATTAACAGATAGATAGATACTGTAGTTACATATAGATAGATAAATAGATAGAAGATAGATAGATAGATAGATAGATAGATAGATAGATAGATAGATAGATAGATGGGGGGAGAGAACCTGAGAGATGGAGAGATGTTATAGATAGATAGATATATATATATGGACGGAAAAAGAGAAAGAGAGAAAAACAGACAGACAAAAGGATAGATAGATAGAGGGAAAGAGAGATAGAGAATTTGAAAGATAGATAGATGTTAGATAGATATATAGATACACTGTAAAAACTGTGGTGTTAAAACTGACACCAATTGGTGTTAATAGAGGACCACACCCTGAGGTGTTAAAATAACACCCTAGAGATTGAACATTACACCAAAGATGGTTGTAATAACACCTATAGGTGTAAAACTAACACCACCAATTTAACACCGGTGTAAAATAACTTGTGTGGTCCTCTATGTACACCGGTTAACACCACAGTTTTTGCTGTGTAGATAGTTAGATAAAGAATGAGAGAGACAGAGAAGAGCGACAAATTAACAGATAGATAGATACTGTAGTTACATAGATAGATAAATAGATAGATAGATAGATAGATAGATAGATAGATAGATAGATAGATAGATAGATAGATAGATAGATAGATAGATATAGAGAGAGAAAGACAGACAGATGGATAGATAGATATAGATAAAGAATGAGAGAGACAGAGAAGAGCGACAAATTAACAGATAGATACTGCAGTTACATATAGGCTGCGTTTATGCGACCTCAAGCCAGAATCATGATTTGAATCATGATTTGAATCATGATTCAAAACACAAACATGAATCACGATATCACAGAATCAGCGTTTAGACGACCGTCATTCCAATGCTGTTTCTCCTCAGATTCGGGCCAATCCAGTGCGCATCACTAGTGCGCAGTTTGACAGAGGAAGTTTTTCGCACGTGTTTCGGCTCTCGAAAAATCTTTTGCTTCCAGAATTCAACCTAATTTTGTTTACTTCTATCATATAAGGTCCATATGCTTCTATTCATCTTGTTAGTTAATCCAAAATGGTGTTCGGAAGTGAATTTCAGCGTAGATCCAATTTAATATTGACACTCTATACTCATCATTGTCTCCAGTTAATTCATTTACTAGAACTTGAAGTTGAAGACATGACCAAAACGATGCGAAGACCAACACAGAACTTGAACATGACAAGAAATGCATGCAGAGTAATCATGTACATACAATGAGCATAAGCTTGGCAAGAGTCAAACCGAAAGCCGTAGCCCGACGACACAGTGAGGTCATATAATCATGATTCAAATCACGATATCGTTTATTCGAACATTTTCGTACGTGATTCTGCAGAAACGTCTTTCCAAACGCCCCTTTTTTCGTGTTTCATGTTTGTGATTCTAATCATGATTATAAACGCAATCGTGATTCTGCAGAATCATGATTTGAATCATGATTCAGATCATGATTCTAGGGTGAAAAAGTGGCGGATAAACGCACCCATAGATATATAGATAGATAGATAGATAGATTCATAGAGAGAGAGAGAGAACTAGAGAAAGACAGATGGGTAGATAGATAGAGAGATAGATAATTTGAGAGATAGATAGATGTTAGATATAGATAAAGAATGAGACAGAGAAGATTAACAGATAGATAGTAGATAGATAGATAGATATATAGTTAGATAGAGAGAGATAGAATTTGAGAGATAGATATATAGACGGATAGACAGAAAAAGACAGACATATGGATAGATAGATAGAGAGAGAGAGAGAATTTGAGAGACAGACAGACAGATGGATAGAGAGAATTCGAGAGATAGATAGACGGATAGAGAGAAATAGGGAGAGAGAAAAAGACAGACAGATGGATAGAGAGAATTTAAGACATATATATATATATATATATATATTGGATTTATTGCAATAAAAACTATCAAAATACAATCACAAGCAGTCAAAGACTGAAATAAGTGAATGTTTACATACAAATAAAATCATAACAAAATATAAAGTAAACATTATAAATAAATATCAAATACAATACAAAAGAAATGTATCATAAATAAATACAAAAGGCCAAAAGTACTACAGAGTGTCACCTAAGAAGAAAAATGCGGAATGAAAGATTAAGAAGAAAGAGGAGAGAGAAGAGGAAAGAGGTGAGAGAAGGGAAAGAAATTGGGATAAGACAAAGAGAAGGGAAAGCAAGAGGTGGACTTTGAAAGAGAATAGGATGCACCGAGGAGGCAACCTTCAGAAAAAAAAACTCATTATGCAATACAAGACATTTAACAATGGTAACAAGTAAATAAAGTAGTAATTGAATCGAATCGAGCACAAAAAAGGGAAAAGTAGAGCTGAGGAAATAGGGGGAAATAGACTCCCGAAGGAAGTCGAAGCAGTGTTGATATTGCACATGAATAGATTAATAGATGGATAGAGAGAAATAAAAGAGAGACAGATGGATAGATAGAGAATTTGAGAGATAGATGTTAGATGGATAGATAGATAGATAGATAGATAGATAGATAGATAGGTAGATAGAGAATGAGAGAGACAGAGTAGATAGACAAATTGACAGATAGATATATCATGTAGTTCCATAGATTGATTTATAAGATAGATAGTGGATAGACAGATATGATAGATATAAGGATAGATATAATATGAAGAAAAAGAGGTAATTATGTGTTTTATTTTTCAATATTTTAGCTATTATTCGTTTTCATTCATATAAACGATCATGTGCGAAAAAGTAAAAAAAAATAATAATAATGGAGCCAACGAAGTTCAGCGGAACAACCAAAATACAGAGACTGCAAAGCGTTTGGTCTATAAGCTCAGCTGCATTTGCACGTATGTTTCTGCGGATATCTTCGGTGCGGACTTTTGGATCGAGCGCCCAGCTGATTATGTAAACAAACGTAGACGTAGACTCTTCACTAGTCGCTTTGTGGCTATTTTTCCGGAAAATGCCTTCGCCAGGGTGTAAAACGGAAACGCGCTCCCGGTCCAGCATCGAAGCGAAGCGAATTATTATGGGGCACGGTTCGCTATTTCGTTGACCCTCGGGATGCTTGCTGCGCTGAGTCGATCATAGCGGCAGCATCGGGGGTGATTTTCAAGAAGTTAGCCAACAAGTCACGGGTGGTAGCAATAATATCCTCATTTTGTTTGTCTGGCACTCCGTATACTAATAAGTTCTGCTTCCTTTGATGAATTTCCATTTGAATCAGCTTCTCCTCAATTTCGTCTTCGTGATTTTTAATTTCTTTTTTTAGTGATGGAATCTCATTCATCTCAATCGCGGCGATTCTGTTGTTTGTAAAATTAATACTCACTTCCAAATCTGAAACGTCCTTTTTTTGTCTGCGTGAAATCGGTTTTAATTCCGTTCAAATCACCGATGACACAATCTAGTTTTCCATTGATGAGTTGCAAATTGCTGGCAAACATATCCTTTATCTCTGTCCTCAATTCAGCTATGCAGGTAAGGACTCTGTCAGAGCCCCCGTCGACTAGTATGGATTCGCTGGCGCCACTGGCGCCACTCAGGTCGATGGTAGAGGTGGAGTCATTTGCCGCGGCACGCTGTTTCGGGGCCGTATCGCTAGTGGTCGTACTCGCGATCGGTACGTGCTCAGTACATGGTGCGGCGGCCATGTTTTCCGGTTTATGGCTCAGTTTAGATTTCTTTTTTGTGTCCAATTTCTTACTTTCCTGTATACGGCGAAGATTGTATGCAGAATCCCTTGTTGACTTATTCATTGCTCATTAAGATGAAGGTTACATGAGCGTATATGGGCGTAATTCTCACAATAGTTTGATGAAATTCGGGAGCTCGCAATTGAAACGTCCGTTCGCTACGATGTCATGGCGTTTTTATTACCATGGTATGCAGCTATCCATTTTGCCTTAAAATCCAAGTTGGCTTTAAAAAATGGGTTCTAAAGTGACTGCTGTAATATCTGCAATATCTACCTGTTAAAAATAATATTGGTGCCTACACTTTAAATGCATGGGGACAAGTTATCATATTGTTTCATGAGTTGGTAACAGCACCCATTTTGATGAAATTTTAGAATCCATCATGGATTCTTTGACAAAAATGGAATACTAACCATCCTTGTTCCTTGTCCAAATTTATTATTTGACCCTTCATACCACAATTTGGACACCAACATTATATCTTACAGATGAATATTGTAGAACTCTTACCACTATTGACTGATATGAGTCGTTTTAAATGCCTTTTTAAAAAACCCTCTTGTGTTTTAGGCAAACTGGACAACTGCATATCAATGTAACCAGTCCAAACGTATTATTTTCACCATGAAACCATAGTGTGGACACCGAAATCATATCTCCTTGGTAGATTTTAAATGAACTATGTCCATTTTTATAGTAACAGCAGTCATTTTAGACTCCGATTTTTGGAAGCTTTCTTAGATTTTCGACATACTGGACCACCGACTGTCCTAATTGTAACTAATTTTCTGCCTTTTGAAGCCATGTTATAGGCACCAAAATCATATGCCCTTGACGAATATAACATGAACTATGTCCATTTGTAAATACGATTGCGGCTAATTTATACTATTTTGTAAGAATTTGATTTTAACTATGGAAACACCTTAAAAACTTGATGATAATTTTACATTTTTTTCCTTTGTTTAATATTCAGAAAAACGTTGGAGAAGTGTCGTGAGCCATGAAGTCTTTCTTAGTTCCCGTTCTTTTGGTCTCCTTGGTGGCAGGTAAGAAGAGATCTCTTGCCATTTCTGCTTAAGTACCAGTCACTCCTATTCGGAATCAGCAGCAATTAAGTATAATTAGCTGGTATACATATATATACATTGTATATATTGGCGAAGAAGCTCAAAAAGCATTGAAGCTAGAGACGTAGCCTGGATTTCTTCAACTTTTATTAGCACAAGCTTTCGGCCATTTAGTTCGGCCTTCTTCAGGTATCTGAAGATGTAAAAGACATTATGGCTTTACATGTAACATGCATATATTTGGATTAATTTACTAAATATAGAAGATGTTTTATATCGGTAATGTTTAATTAGGATTATCCAATAGCTATTAAAATCAATCAAATTTACGCAGATTTGTATTACAAACAGTTTTTGAAAGTATGTAGACATATTGGGTTATGTATGTTGTATAATACATATATCTCAAAATGTATAATAATACATGTATCTCAAAATAATACATATATCTCAAAATAATACAAATATCTCAAAATAATACATATATCTCAAAACAATACATAAACTGAACCGTCTACCAGACGGTTCTCAAAATCAGGCTAATAAATTGCTTCTTGTATGTATAAAATTAGAGTTTTTCATCCTATATTGTGGTCTGTTTCAGGGTTTTTGAGGACAAAATACACGCACTCATACACATGTTTCATCTGTTTGGGATTTTTTTTTAATCAGCTGCTCAACAAAGTGAAACGATCCCTTTAAAACCATTGAATAGAAACCAAATTAAAGTCACATAAGTAAGTAATAGATGAATTGTGGATTTTTAGCTTACGGCAGCCTTTTGGGCGCCATCTTTGATTTTCCAGGTACCCTGGAGTGCTTATATTCGCTCTAGCCTGTATCAACAAATCATTCTACCCACTAGACCATGGAAAATGAACCGAAATAGGATTCTAGGGTGGATAATAAGTGAATTGTATCCATTTTCAGTGAATGGCAGCCATCTTGGACGCCCTCTTGAAAATAATCACTTTCCCGGATGCGGAATTTGGTAGAAAAAGGGAGCAAAAATATTGAAAGCAAAAAGCAAAATCCCACAAGCGCACATGACCTTGGGCAGCATAGCGCATTTAGCCAGCAGGCTTATACGCGTATTGCACCTTAATTTTTACTGAGCGCAATGAATGAAATCGTATTGTGACGTCATCTCCTAAAGCCGTACATTTTGGATGGTACGTCATGTGTACAACGGTACGAATGATTGACATTCAGCCTCCCATTTGCTCGCGTACAACAAACTAAGGCGTTGTACAATTTTTGAAATTCTTCGTTTTGTGTAAAAATAAGGATACCATTGTCAAGCAATTGTCTTGCTCTTTCCAACCATGTATTTTTCTAGCAATGAATATGTTGTAAGGCTGGAGAACTAAGTGTGACAATTATAGTAAACTTTGAAGTCGATTTTCTCTTAAATGGGTTTTCACCGTCGTATGTGGATACGACGGTTTGGATGACCGCCGACGATTTACCCGTCTAGTAAATAACAATTGTTATATTGTGTTACAACACACAGGAAGTTCGGCCCTTGACTGCTACATATGTTCTGGACAGGAATGTCGTGATCCTCTGGATACAAGTGCAGTAGGGGTAGCAAATACATGTCCAGCTCCAGCAGGCATTGAAATAACTTACACACACTGTATCGTAAGTAATAACGCCTATTTTATTAAAGATAATAACGATATGAAACGTTTTAAGCCCCGCGCACACTATGCGATCTGATGAGCCGCTATTTTTTAATAAATCGCATTTTGCATTCAAATATGAAGGTACCAAGAAGTAATCTTATTCTATTTGAAGTGCGGCATAATCGTAGAAATTATGAAAATATAATTTTGCTTCGCGGTAATATCTGTGGTCGGATTAAAGTCCAAAGCGGCTTCAAGTCGAGCCGACGATGACGTCATAGTGATTTGAAAGGAATTTGCTTTTATCCCCACACGGAGGCTCGAACTAGACGGAATTTCGATATCATTAGTCCTTATCATATTCTGAAATATGATCACTAAGGTTATATCGGTTGGAATGTTTATCTCAAATGTTATTAAAATTTCTCTAAAATTCGGATAGCAACGAATCGTCATAGTATGCACCGGGCTTTGTTTCTTATCGATTTCCTCGACTTTAACACTGCTATTCTTAGAGCACCCTTATGACTTTGTGTAATTATTTGCCCCTTTCCATTGTTAGAGCACCCTTATGTGTACTAATTCGCACATTTCCATTATTAGAGCACCCTTATGTGTACTCATTCGCACCTTTCCATTGTTAGAGCACACTTAAGTGTACTTATTTGCACCTTTCCATTGTTGGAACACCCTTATGTGTACTAATTCGCACCTTTCCATTATAAGAGCACCCTTATGTGTACTCATTCGCACCTTTCCATTGTTAGAGCACCCTTAAGTGTACTTATTTGCACCTTTCCATTGTTAGAGTACCCTTATGTGTACGTATTCGCACCTTTACATTGTTAGAGCACCCTTATGTGTACTTATTCGCACATTTCCATTGTTAGAGCATCCTTAAGTGTACTTATTTGCACCTTTCCATTGTTAGAGCACCCTTATGTGTACGTATTCGCACCTTTCCGTTGTTAGAGCACCACTAAGTGTACTTATTTGCACCTTTCCATTGTTAGGGCACCCTTATGTGTACTTA
This sequence comes from Lytechinus pictus, assembly GCF_037042905.1. Taxonomy (NCBI): domain Eukaryota; kingdom Metazoa; phylum Echinodermata; class Echinoidea; order Temnopleuroida; family Toxopneustidae; genus Lytechinus; species Lytechinus pictus. The sequence goes on along the minus strand of NC_087253.1, from coordinate 22,862,190 downwards.
TTTGCACCTTTCCATTGTTAGAGCACCCTTAAGTGTACTTATTTGCACCTTTCCATTGTTGGAACACCCTTATGTGTACTAATTCGCACCTTTCCATTATAAGAGCACCCTTATGTGTACTAATTCGCACCTTTCCATTGTTAGAGCACCCTTAAGTGTACTTATTTGCACCTTTCCATTGTTAGAGTACCCTTATGTGTACGTATTCGCACCTTTACATTGTTAGAGCACCCTTATGTGTACTTATTCGCACCTTTCCATTGTTAGAGCATCCTTAAGTGTACTTATTTGCTCCTTTCCATTGTTAGAGCACCCTTATGCGTACGTATTCGCACCTTTCCATTGTTAGAGCACCCTTATGTGTACTTATTTGCACCTTTCCATTGTTAGAGCACCCTTAAGTGTACTTATTTGCACCTTTCCATTGTTGGAACACCCTTATGTGTACTAATTCGCACCTTTCCATTGTTAGAGCACCACTAAGTGTACTTATTCGCACCTTTCCATTGTTAGAGCACCCTTAAGTGTACTTATTTGCACCTTTCCATTGTTGGAACACCCTTATGTGTACTAATTCGCACCTTTCCATTATAAGAGCACCCTTATGTGTACTAATTCGCACCTTTCCATTGTTAGAGCACCCTTAAGTGTACTTATTTGCACCTTTCCATTGTTAGAGTACCCTTATGTGTACGTATTCGCACCTTTACATTGTTAGAGCACCCTTATGTGTACTTATTCGCACATTTCCATTGTTAGAGCATCCTTAAGTGTACTTATTTGCACCTTTCCATTGTTAGAGCACCCTTATGTGTACGTATTCGCACCTTTCCGTTGTTAGAGCACCACTAAGTGTACTTATTTGCACCTTTCCATTGTTAGGGCACCCTTATGTGTACTTATTTGCACCTTTCCATTGTTAGAGCACCCTTAAGTGTACTTATTTGCACCTTTCCATTGTTGGAACACCCTTATGTGTACTAATTCGCACCTTTCCATTATAAGAGCACCCTTATGTGTACTAATTCGCACCTTTCCATTGTTAGAGCACCCTTAAGTGTACTTATTTGCACCTTTCCATTGTTAGAGTACCCTTATGTGTACGTATTCGCACCTTTACATTATAAGAGCACCCTTATGTGTACTAATTCGCACCTTTCCATTGTTAGAGCACCCTTAAGTGTACTTATTTGCACCTTTCCATTGTTAGAGTACCCTTATGTGTACGTATTCGCACCTTTACATTGTTAGAGCACCCTTATGTGTACTTATTCGCACCTTTCCATTGTTAGAGCATCCTTAAGTGTACTTATTTGCTCCTTTCCATTGTTAGAGCACCCTTATGCGTACGAATTCGCACCTTTCCATTGTTAGAGCACCCTTATGTGTACTTATTTGCACCTTTCCATTGTTGGAACACCCTTATGTGTACTAATTCGCACCTTTCCATTATAAGAGCACCCTTATGTGTACTAATTCGCACCTTTCCATTGTTAGAGCACCCTTAAGTGTACTTATTTGCACCTTTCCATTGTTAGAGTACCCTTATGTGTACGTATTCGCACCTTTACATTGTTAGAGCACCCTTATGTGTACTTATTCGCACATTTCCATTGTTAGAGCATCCTTAAGTGTACTTATTTGCACCTTTCCATTGTTAGAGCACCCTTATGTGTACGTATTCGCACCTTTCCGTTGTTAGAGCACCACTAAGTGTACTTATTTGCACCTTTCCATTGTTAGGGCACCCTTATGTGTACTTATTTGCACCTTTCCATTGTTAGAGCACCCTTAAGTGTACTTATTTGCACCTTTCCATTGTTGGAACACCCTTATGTGTACTAATTCGCACCTTTCCATTATAAGAGCACCCTTATGTGTACTAATTCGCACCTTTCCATTGTTAGAGCACCCTTAAGTGTACTTATTTGCACCTTTCCATTGTTAGAGTACCCTTATGTGTACGTATTCGCACCTTTACATTATAAGAGCACCCTTATGTGTACTAATTCGCACCTTTCCATTGTTAGAGCACCCTTAAGTGTACTTATTTGCACCTTTCCATTGTTAGAGTACCCTTATGTGTACGTATTCGCACCTTTACATTGTTAGAGCACCCTTATGTGTACTTATTCGCACCTTTCCATTGTTAGAGCATCCTTAAGTGTACTTATTTGCTCCTTTCCATTGTTAGAGCACCCTTATGCGTACGAATTCGCACCTTTCCATTGTTAGAGCACCCTTATGTGTACTTATTTGCACCTTTCCATTGTTAGAGCACCCTTAAGTGTACTTATTTGCACCTTTCCATTGTTGGAACACCCTTATGTGTACTAATTCGCACCTTTCCATTGTTAGAGCACCACTAAGTGTACTTATTCGCACCTTTCAATTGTTAGAGCACCCTTATGTGTACTTATTTGCACCTTTCCATTGTTAGAGCACCCTTATGTGTACTTATTCGCACATTTCCATTGTTAGAGCATCCTTAAGTGTACTTATTTGCACCTTTCCATTGTTAGAGCACCCTTATGTGTACGTATTCGCACCTTTCCGTTGTTAGAGCACCACTAAGTGTACTTATTTGCACCTTTCCATTGTTAGGGCACCCTTATGTGTACTTATTTGCACCTTTCCATTGTTAGAGCACCCTTAAGTGTACTTATTTGCACCTTTCCATTGTTGGAACACCCTTATGTGTACTAATTCGCACCTTTCCATTATAAGAGCACCCTTATGTGTACTAATTCGCACCTTTCCATTGTTAGAGCACCCTTAAGTGTACTTATTTGCACCTTTCCATTGTTAGAGTACCCTTATGTGTACGTATTCGCACCTTTACATTGTTAGAGCACCCTTATGTGTACTTATTCGCACCTTTCCATTGTTAGAGCATCCTTAAGTGTACTTATTTGCTCCTTTCCATTGTTAGAGCACCCTTATGCGTACGTATTCGCACCTTTCCATTGTTAGAGCACCCTTATGTGTACTTATTTGCACCTTTCCATTGTTAGAGCACCCTTAAGTGTACTTATTTGCACCTTTCCATTGTTGGAACACCCTTATGTGTACTAATTCGCACCTTTCCATTGTTAGAGCACCACTAAGTGTACTTATTCGCACCTTTCAATTGTTAGAGCACCCTTATGTGTAGTTATTCGCACCTTTCCATTGTTTGAGCACCTTTATGTGATTTTGTTTGCACCTTTCTTTTCTTTAAACACCTTTATGTTTACTTATTCACGCCTTTCTAAACTCTTTACGCATCTTTTACGTAGTAATTTATGCCTTCCAAATCTTTGAGCACCGTATACTTGTTTCAGCCATTCCACTTTTTGAGCACCTCTATGTGTATTTATTTATGCCTTTTCCAGCCTGTGTGCACCTTTCTGTGAACTTATTTGCACTTATCTTTTCTTTAAGCACCTTGATGTTTAGGCCTACTTGTTCACGCATTTTCCCACTCTTTGTGGCGCAGTCATATTTCGGCGGGTCGAAAACAGCCGTTTTTACTTTTTTTGTACCAGCTATACATATAGGTGGTTTGAATAAAAATGTAAAAACGGCTGTTTTCGACTCGCCGTACGACCGCCGTAGTGGAAATGTGACTGCAGCATTGAGCACCTTTAGGTATTCTCTTTTCCACTCTTTGAGCACCTTTGTGCGCACATATTTACACTTTTTTCTTTGTGCACTTTTTGGTTTGCTTGTTCACACCATTCTAAACTCTTTAAGCACATTTACGCGTACTCATTTACGCCTTCCTAGTCTTTTAGCACCATTATGTGTACCTTTTTACACCTTTCCACTCTTTGAGCACCTTAATGTGTACATGATTAACGCCTTTCCAGTCTTTATGTTCACGCCTTTCCAGTTTTGGGGCACGTTTATTTGCTCTTAATTGAGCCTTTCGCAACCTCGAGTACGGCAACATTAGATCTGCGGTTCGTGTGCAAACTTTTTGTAATTACTACATGTATGTTATACAGTGCGTCCCAGAAAAAACGAAACCGAGATTTAGCGATGATTTATCATAACTTAATCATAAATAAAATAGACAAATGACCTACCAATGTAAAGCTTAGAATCTCCTCTTTCATCTGATATTACTTAGATTATTCCTTATTCACGCATGATTGAGCAAAAACAATTCGAAGAAAAGATGCCAAAAACTCATTTGGCGGGGGTATCTGAATTTCAAAAAGAAAATTACATGACTAAAAAGTTCAATATCTTCTCTTTTCTTTGATACCTAAATCACAGAAAATGGTCAAGTAGTAAAAAAGTTATGATCCCTCGAAACAATGCTTGTATTTCCATAATTTCATTAAATAAACGTGTTTTCACCGGTTTCCCACAGAAACTATCGCACGATAACAAAAGACTTAATGCATGGCTGATCGTCAACAAAACGGAGTGTCAAGTGAGTTTGAACGCTAGCCTGTAAAACCTCTTCATTGCATGAAATTATTGAAATTCAAGCCTTATTTCAAATAACCAGAACTTTGTTATTTCTTGACCATTTTCTGTAATAGAGGTATCAAATTAAAGAGCAGATATTGAACTTTTTAAAAATGTGGTTTTCTTTTTAAAACCCAGATACGGCCCGCCAAGTGACTTTTTGGTATCCCCCTTTCAAATTGTTTTTGCTCACTCATGCATGAATGATAAATAATCTAAGTAATTTCAGATGAAAGAGGAGATTCTAAGCTTTAAAATGGTAGGTCATTTGTCTATTTTATTTGCGATTAAGTTATGATAAATCATCGATAAATCTCGGTTTCGTTTTTTGTGGGACGCACTGTATAGCGACATGTCGAGATCAACGCAAGCGACACCAGTCCAGTCAATATAGGATTTGACCCACCACTAATTGCAACACTGGATATTCCACTGAAATGCTTTCCAGGAAGGTCCCCTTAATTACATACTAAAAGTCCCCAAAAATCCAAGTAGTGGAAATTTATGAAATTTGCATATTATGCAAATTAGCCACAAAAAGTTAGAAAAATAAGGAAACTTGTCCGAAGATTACAAATTGAGTGACCAAAACAATTTTATTTGAGCGAAAATTCATGATAAACAACTGAATTGAATGTTTTTAATCAAAAGTGCAATAAATCTACCTCATTTGCATAATATGCAAATAAGCATCGTTATATGGAAAAAATGTCAAGATGTTGTGATTTTTTCACATTGACTGCTTGAAAATTTTATTAATGTTGAAATTTTACAGGCTGCTATCACTAAGGACGTTAAATATATTTATTTTAAGCTTAGTGTGTGTAGTGTAATTTACATATTATGCAAATAAGTATCTAACATTTTATAAATATGCAAGAAAACACACTGGTGATACATTCCTAAAAAATTGCAAGTAGATTATCTCTCGAAATTGGAATATGGCAATGTGTTACAGGAAGTTTTCCTTAACACCATATTAAGAGTCCGAAAATAGACAAGCATAGGAAAATCACAAAATTTGCATTTTATGCAAATTAGCCATAATAAGTTGCAAATGAGGAAAATAATCCAAATATTGGAAATCAAGTGCAGAAAACAATATAAATTGAATGGAAGCTCAGGATAAGTTTTACAAATTTATTTATTCTTTGAATAAAAAAAAATCGTATTAAATCTACCTCATTTGCATATAATTATATGAGCATCCTTATATGGAAAAAAATCCAGATTTTTCTCACACAAACAGTTATAAAAAACATTTCAGTCTAGATCAATATGATGTGATCACTAAGAATGCCTAATGCATTGATAATCAGCTTAATATCTGAAGTGTAATTTACATATTATGCAAATAAGCATCCGGCATGTTATAAATATTCAAGGAAACTGCTTAGTTAGAATTTTTTGCACTTTTGATTAAAAATAAAAAAATCAGTTATTTATCATAAACTTTCATTCAAATTAAATTGTTTTAGACACTTAATTTGTAATCTTTGGACTAGTTCCCTTATTTTTATGGCTTTTTATGGCTAATTTGCATAATATGCAAATTTCATAAATTTCCACTGCTTGGATTTTTGGGGACTTTTAGTATGTTATTTAGGGGACCTTCCTGGAAAGAATTTCAGTGGAATATCTCGTGTTGCAATTAGTGGTGGGTTACCCCCTATTCTGGCTAGATTGACTGGACTAATTCGCAAGATGTGAGATGAGACAATTCCGTACGTACGACTCCTCATCACAACATGTCCGTCTGATCCCGGGACCCCGGCCGCTGGGCTGGAGATAACATGAGAAACGCTAGGCCTACATGGTGCACTATGACATGGATAATAAAGTGGTTCTTCAAACAAATCAAATACATATCAAGTGAGAAAAAACTTACTGAATCAAGACTTTATCAATGAATACAGTCCGTCGAATCGATATTCCATCTTACGTGGATTATTGGTGAATCGCTGGCAATCAAATCCGTTGGTCATAATGCACCTCTCCAGCTAAACCATTTTACCCAGCAAAGTCTATCTGAAAACGAACCGGATTTTTTTCCCCTTTGCTGGATCCTCCTACACAAACGGCAAGCAATCTCGCACACAATGTGAAGGACATATGCCCCGTGAGCATTATGTTTTACTTTCTCCCGAAATGGGGGATTAGATTTCTAATTCCCAGGGGGGGGGGCTCTTCCATTGATGAGTGGATATCAGGCGCGACCATGGGGTTCGTACCCTAAACAAGTATTTTCCATATTCTGAAAATGCACCCCTTAACAGGTATCGGCGTGTGAAACCCTACCCTTAACAAGTATTGGAAACGAAACGGTACCCTTGACAATTATTCCTTGAATTGACCCCCTAAACAAAAGCGATATTGATCATGGACGCGGGCTTTACCTTTATTTACATTGGGTTTGGTACCGCCCCACCTCCCATACCTCGTTCAAATTGGACCTTAAACACGTAGTGTTGGGGCAAAAAGTACATTCCTTTATAAACCATTTTAGTCATTTTTATACCCTCGCAAAAAATGACCGTTAACACATAGCTTCATAGCGAAATACGTTTTTTCAGTATTTTATCATTAATTTTTTACACCCTTATTACGTTACCTACGTAACGTTCCTAATCTTAAGAAATAGATACTTTTACGCGTTTCTTTGGTCGCGCCTAATATACACTCGTCAATGGAAGTGCCCCCCCCCCCCCCCCCCCCCCGGTGGCTACCTCGAGAGCAAGGGGGAACCAAATGTGGCTCTGGAAACTCGTCAAAAATCGGATATGTCGCTGTTACTATAGCATGCACACGAACCGCAGATTGAATGTTTTTGTTGTGGATGCGAAAGGTATAAACAAATTCTCTTGTCACACAAGACACAACTTGCATTGCAGGACAGCTTTTACGACAGGCCCAAAAATATCTTCCAAAATCAACTACCGTCGTCCGTTCCCGCCGTCCTGCGAAAAGTCTATAGTTAACGCCTTTCTAGTCCTTTAAGTACATGTGTATTTATTTTAACCTTTATAATCTTTGAGCAACGCTATGTGTGCTTAATATTTGCGTCTGTCCATTCTTTGCACTTTTCATACCACAATCAAATTGCGATTCTGCGTGGCATTTCTGAAATGTATATCCACTTTTTTAAGTTTAATATGTTGGCTTAGTAGGCTTACTCACTTGATATTCGAGCAAGTCCGACTTCCCTTTTACTTTTCCATGATTATGTTGATCCCTTTATTTTCGGGCAAAGTCCTCCCGTTATCCCCAATTTTTTTTATTCCCTTTCCCATCCCTCCCTTTTCTATATCACAACGACTAGTTTTGTTTTCATTTTTTTTTTTTTTTTAATAGAAAACAACATCAGGAAACAGTGTGACGCGTTTGTGCGCCGCAGCCTGCATTGAAGGCTGTGTGGGTGATTTTTGTTCTTACTGCTGCACAGGCAACTTATGTAATGGAGGTACCGCCGTGTCAGCTAGCTTCGTTGCTATGGGCGTGGCTTTGCTGGGGGCCCTCATCTTTTCTAGACAATAGAATGGATCAGATCGAGGCATCACGTGATCAAGGTCATCGGTTCATCAGTTGAATTTCATCAAAATAATGTAAAAGGAGTGCAGTTGCAGTGTATCAAAATATTGTTATTTGTGAATGAATGTCTTTTAGAATATTTTAGCGAGTTGCCCCCCCCCCCGGGGGGCACTCATGGCAGTATGGGTAACCTATTTGCGACCCTTAACCCCCCTCTCCTTTCATGCCTTATACCAACAGTCCCCAGGCATATCGTTTTTACCCTTTTTAACATTGACCAACCTGCTCACCCTCGTTCTTAGCCCATTATTTTAGGCATATCAAACCTCTGAACATTGATAACCTGGTGAGAGCCTTTTTAAATAAAAATTATAATAAGGAAATTTCAATGACTAAATTTTCATAGATGTCGCATTTTGAATTTCAGTCGGTATATAACGCTTCACTCCATTGGTCAAATCATGCATGTGCACGGAACGCACACTACAGAGTATCCACCAATCAGATAACGCGTAAAATGGGCGTTGCCGTTAGACATGTTCAAGCATGAAGTCCTCCAAATCACGCTTAACTCTTTTTGGGATACCTCATGGAATCGAGTCATCTTCAAATCAATTTTCCTACCTTCTACAAAGTTATATGCTTAGTGTAGACTTGCACTTTGTATCAGTTACTAGTATAGTAATTGAGAGGTTTTTTTGTTTAGACCACCTTTAGCATTATTTCCTTTTTCTTCCGTGCGTGTCGACAGACTTGCTAGATCATGTTGAGAAACACGTGTGATAAAACCTTTGATATAAGCAATAAGTATTTTGTGTATACTTTAGTTAAGTCGATAATGTTACTTGGTATTTAATATCGTATAGTTTGCCATTTTTTGTACATTTAATGCAATACCCTCATTTTCTTATATTTTTCCCATTTTCACGAATCATTTAATTTCGGTACATTGTCTTTTTTGGTCATATGGTTGTGGCGTAATGTTAAGAATCATTTAACTCTGGTCGTAATTTCGGTACGTTGAATGCCACCTGATTTTTCAATTTACGTACCATAAAATCAATAAAAACTCGGCTCTTTACACGTCATAAAAATGATTTCCTTCTACGATTCCCTTTCCCGGGTTAGAGAAATCGGTCTGGTTTGAGTGCTTAAAAATCGGTTAGGTCGCGTGATTTTGATTCCATTCATCTTTCATTCTAAATATTAGAGAAATGGATACACCTTGATGGACTTGTTGATGTTTAAAACTATCGCATGAGTACCAGAGATGTTTATTCAGTTTTCTTAATATTTTTCTGTCTAACTACATGATGCCTTCAATACGTATGGCGGCCGGATGGGAAATGTGACTGAGGTATAAATCATTTTGCTGAGAGATCAAGTACAATTATATGTTTAAAAAAATGCCCCCTGCACTCGATGCCTTTGTTTTAGTCGAATGTTATTATTTTTTGTTCGTTTACCATGTTTAATGTATACATGTATTTACTCAGAGATTGTTCATTTTCTATGAATCCATGTAGCTGTCTTTCAACTCTTTTCTATTAAACTTTTCTAAACTACTAGTATGTTGTTTGATCACTTCTTTATTTACTGTAATTGCATCACTGTGTGGATAGAAAAAAAAAACATGAGATTGTATACAGAAAAGAAAATGGAATGAAATTTCAAAGTATATTGGCAAGTTGCTGCACTACCTCAAGCAAAATGTCTATGAGTTTGATAAATAGATGAATCAAAATTAAATACAATTATGATTCGAACATAATTGCTATACTCTTGTTGCCCTAGTGGCCTTTTCCTAGAGGCGTGGGTCCCGTGTGTGTTTATCGTAAACAGCCGTTTTCTCTATTATTCTTCAAACTGTACCATAGGTTAATGGTAAAAACGACTGGTCTAAGAGAATGTGTGAGATTGGACAGAAAACAAATCAGTGAGCGGTGAGGTCAAACGATTTTGTGCGACGGAGTGGTTGTGGAAAAATGATAGGGAGATTCATCGACATTTTTTTAAGTACGGTCGATCACACACGACTTAAGTCGTAAAGTTCGCCATTTTCGCTGCAAAGTTTGCAGACATCAATAATGCAACAAACATCGTAAAATTCGCAACTTAAAATTGCGAATTTTACGATTAAAATCGCAAAGTTTGCAATGAACAAATTGCGAACATCACGACTGAAGTTGCATGTCATTAATAATGTGATCGACCATACTTCAGTGCCACCATGGCATAGTCTCGGGATTTTTGAAGGGGGGAGGGGGGGGGGGTTCAAGCTGAATGAAATGTTGACAACCAAAAAAAAAGGTCTTTACAAATTTTAGGTCGTAAAACAAGATGAACAGCAATAAAAAAAGGTCTTCAACTAAAATGTTAGGGGGAGGGGCTCAATTCTTACGGGGGAGGGGGAGGTTAGGTATAAGAAAAATTGAAGGGGGAGGGTTGAACATCTGTAACCACCCCCTGCGTACGCTACTGCTGCCGCATGACAATCGTTACTCGTGACAGTGGAGCGGTGTCCTGGAACCCGTTGCGAAAAAAGATACATTCATACGCAAACTCGTCTCTAAAAAACAGTAAAAATGCCGTTTAAAATTTCAATACAACGCTTTTTACCCGTTATACGATTAAAATTGCAAAGTTTGCAACCCAATAAATCGCGAACTTCACAACTGAAGACAAGTTTTGTGTCCCGTATGAAATTTTAAACAGCGTTTTTACTGTGTAAAAATCGAACACAACTTGATTTTTAAACAATCAAAAGCAAAAGCGCGCATTCGTTTAAACGCAACACTTTTCGCAACGGGCCCCAGTCGTGATGTACTAAAACATAAATAAAACATTCAAGATATCTCATCCAATTACAATCATATACAGTACATTTTTATTTCATTTGATTTGACCAAACTGTGACAATCGTTAGAATAACGCATCATACATCATAATCAGTTCATGTTAAACAGCAATTCAACATAATTATGCCATCATAATGATATCATTGGTGTAAAAGCGTTCATATCTAATAAAAACAGATTGATGTTTGAAAGAACTAAGACAAGGAATAAATAAATTATGGCTGATTGAAAATTGAGATCCCTATGATTATGTGAATATCAAATTGGCAATTGACATGCAAGTAGAAAGGACCATTGCAGATTCCTGCTAAGAACCTTCACCGTCGGGGCGGTATATTAATATCAACCATAGATAGCCTATATCTATTTGTTCTCACAAAAAAGTAAAACTCTAGAAAAAGATGACATTTCACGCAATTTGTGTAATGGAGCGAATGACGGTACTAGCAACATAATGACACCATATAAGCTCACATTGGTAAAATTATTCTACACGTTTTTATAATATAAAAACTTGTACATGTAGCTTAAGAATCATATTTTGAAAAATGATTTGATTTGGGGCGAGTTTTCTGGTTGTATTTCCTGTAAAAATAATGTTCTTATTACTTGGATTATATCATATCAATTTTTTTTTCATTCCAATAACAGGGATAATACAAAGCAACGAATGTAGAGGGCGTCAACGCTTAACTCTGGTAACACTGCAAAGTGTTGACGCCCTCTACGTTTGTTGATACAAAGTTACACGACAGACCTTCCTCATGGCCTGTTGAATACCCTTTTTTTTCTTTCTTCTTTCTTTTTTTATTTCAATTCTTGAAAAAAGTAAAAGGGGCGACCGCCTCCATGCCCCCTAGCGCCCACCCTTGGTACTATCAGCGAGAATTTATCACGTAAGAATCAAACATTGGAAAATTTACAGGCTTGTCATACAAATTAAGACAGCTGATGGAAATTATTATTCTACCAAAATTAATCAATAAATTAAAGCCTTCATAAGGCAGCATCAAAATTTCCGAAATTCCGTGTTTAGATAATGCTTGGCAGTTATAAACGCTCACCGGATTAAAAGGACATTTTTTTTAACAAGTGCACACCTAGTTACAAATAATGCGTAAAGCATTTCCATTTAAATGCAAGATAAAGCATAAGTGTCGTGGCCGGGTATCGAACCCCGGACTTTCCCTGTATAGCCAGGCGCCTTAGACCACTCGGTCACGGCAGCTCCACCTGCGCATTTAATATGATAGTCCTACACACCAATAGCAAAAATTGATGGGTTTTTTTTGCTAATGAAAACCACGAATATAAAATATTTGCATAGTGATTGTTGCTTTTTTTTTAAATAACGATGGTCACTTATGTTAAACAAAATTATAAAAGTCATACGGAACAATCGAGTCATATAGCAGATTTTTTTTTTCAACTACGGTTCAGACAGCTGTGAGTGAATGTGGAATATTATATATGGTTATTTTGTAGCCAGGACGATTTCTTATGATTCATGGGTATAGTCTTTAATCGGTTGGGTATGAAGGCGCATTAATTAAAAAAAGAACTAGGGCCCCATTTCATAAAATTGGTTACAATGACAAATTTATAATAACAATTTAAAGCTATAGTAAACTTAATAGATATTTGTTCATTTTTTTTCTTCAAATTATTATTATTATCATTATTGTTATTGTTGCTAATTATTCATAACTGTGCTTTTCCCCATTAGATGCAAAGGATGGTATTCTGATACACATGGTTTAGTTAAATCTGGGTTAACTTAGACTAGACTTTTATTGAGTGCCAGTTGTTAAATCATTCACCAATTAAAATCATTCTTATGCTGCTGCAAATAGTTGTCAAAAATTGACTGAGTTGTGAAATGGGAGGGATAGGAAAATACAAAAAATATTATGACTTTTAATGAATCAATTGATACATTATACTTGCAAAGAACATGGAAGTAATATTGTGAAGCAGCATTCCATGGAAGTGTACTTTAAGATTTTAGTTTAGAGGTTAGACAAGGGTTAAAGGTAAAAGAAAGTATAATTGCAGCAAAAAATTAATGAGAAAGTCTTTAAATGCCACAATATTATCATAGATCTAGTTCTGGAACATTTAAATAATCTTATCTTTGTAAAGTCATGAAATCTTAGCTGAAAACCGATAATTCTTATGATCACTAACACAAAAAGGCACATGTGGGACAGTGTATTAATATTGTTTTGAAAAATACCCGACATTTTATGGAATTCCGTGTTAATTTTTGCTAATTTCTCAGCAATTACACATTTTTCCAGAGCCATGTGGCACATATTTTTTTTTAATTTATACCTACAAACACTTGGGTGGTCATTCTTTTTATTGGATTATGTTCGTACTCATTTTGAGATCGTTAGCACATCTGGGCCCCGTCTTACTAAGAGTTACGATTGATCCGATCAATCGTAACTCTATGGAAATCCATCAGTGTCATGATTTTTTTCTACGAAACATTTGCACTATGTCTTTTTTATGCAACGAGAAGCGCGGTGAATTTTCAAGAAAACAATGAATGCATGAATACATCACAGCTAGAACATATTTTGAACAAACACGCATAACAGATGTTGACGTTGCTGGTCATCCATAGTTGCGACTGATCGGATCAATCGTAACTCTTTGTAATACGGGGCCCTGGTATTTATCTTTAAACCTAGATCCAGGCCTAGAATAGAAACCATGATACAAGACAGATTATACAGTTGTGCTCACGTTAGTGAACCCCGCCACAAACTGCATTCCTTCATGCTGAGTGTTGAACAACACTGCAATGTTTGGCGGGCCCACAGAAGCAAGCTTTATTGAATGTATTATTTCATCATCTGACTTCACAATTAAATATCTAAATACGACAGAGCATGGATCACTTTAAATATGTTCATTTTGGTGGGGTTCACTAACTTTCGAGTACCACTGTATAACACTGATTAAAAATGGAAGAGTAGTTGGTTGCAGCAAGTTTCAAGGTATGGCGAGACATTGATGTATGCTACTGATATCTTATTATTGTCTACACTCTAATAAATAAAAGGATGGAAAGAGGCAAATCAACCTTTAAAGGACCAAGGAGTGACGGCGTTTTAAAAAAAGAGTGGAAAATGCTCTCACCCCTCAGCCCTTTTCCACTCGTTTTGCCTTATATGCTTTTAGAGTGTAGATACTACAGTCGCTACAAGGGCTGATATAAGTTTATTTTTCGTAATTTTATTAATATAATGAATGAAAAAAAAAAGATCACATAAATATTACGACACCCGATTGGTGGTACTCAAAATATTTACAAATGCTTACACATTATGCGTGTAAAAAAGGGCAATATTACTTTTCTTATGCCCTGGAATCCGGGGACCTGTTGGGTGTTTCATAGTGCTGTTCGTAAAGTTACACATGACTTTACGAACGACTGAAACATATTGTTACGTGCCAAGTCAGCTACATAGGGATATATCATACAGTAAAAGAAACGGTCACCAGTCGTGCGTAGTCATTCATTAGTTACAAACAGCTTTATGAAACACCCACCTGGCCGTGGATGAACATCTATTATTACAGGGTGGGAGGGCTGAGTACTCACTACTCAGACCATTCACATTTTAAATAGGAGAAAATTGAACTATTGCACATTTCAGATAATTAAATTTAAAATAAATAGCAAGTGCGTGACGCCATCGCACAGTGGGCCAGAATGAGTTGAAAGTGCGCCAAAATTATATTCCGTGTTAGATTTTTACTTTAACATGTTGCTTATGGGTAATTTGGGCCGTAGAATCGACTGAACATAATTTAAAGCTGATATGACGTCACCTTGATACCAAATTTAGATTGGCTACTTAAAACCTATCTGTGAAAAGACAAATTACGCTAAACAATGTGTAGTACCGGTACATCAACTTTGTGTTATGTGCTACTTTAAGATGGACCAGAGTGAATAGTGGTTTATGCTTCTCACATGCCTAAAAGGTGTGTATGAGATGCCGAAAATAATTTTATGGCATCAAAATGATCATTAATTAGGTTTATAAAAATTAAAATAAAATCTGAAAAATATTAACCGTGCTTTATCAAGCTGTGTGGACTTATGTAAAACGCAGAGTATATATAACACCACGAACGTATCACTATGAGGAGGGTTTTTGGCTGAAATTATTCTACAAGTAAGTTTTATCTCTGGAAGAGTTGTGGGTATAGCCCTTATTTGCGTTAGCAACCTTTATTTTGTTTATATTATGCCCGGAATTCATGTCATTTTCATGGAATGGAAGGGGAATCGTCCTCGCCGTGCAAAAGCGAATGGCAATGTACACCCATACGGTGCGTTACGATGACTGCGCGGTATAAAAATGACCGTTTTTTAACAGGTTTTTGGGGTGTTGTGTCAAGTAAAATCGGCTCTAACATGAAAACGGGCAAAAACGGGCAGCTAAATATGATATCGACTTAAAGCTGAGACATCGGAGAAAATGATGCTTATAGAATTTAGACGGAAATCCACGGAAATCTAAACGTTTCTAATGTAAATGCAAAAAACATGGATTTTCAGCCTATTTCGAGGGAATAATCATCCTATAAACCTCCTGAAAGGTGTCTTTTATCTACTTTGAACCCTTTCACACGAAAAAAGAATATATCAGGATTATGTGGGAGTCATTTCAGATTCCTACATGAAAAACCTCCTGTGAAATGGCCTGTTTTTCAACTAGGTTGTCATATACGCGACATTTCGCAAAATGTCACATTTTACGATTTGAGGTAGGAAATTAACCACCTTTATGCAAATTCCGGAATGAAATATTTTGCTGAAGTATTCTTCAAAGTGTTATCTCTCAGCTGGGCATGACAAAAATTAAAAATCTGAAATTGCCCAAAATGACTTTTGGCGCACTTTTGTTTCGCCCCGGCCCACTGTGCATCGGTTCCATTATATGCATACCGACCAGGATGTGAAAATTAAACGAAACTTTAGAAAATATCACAACTTTCTTATTTTACAGTCGTCCGGTTGGCGCTGAAATCGTACCCCTTCCCACTAATATTTGACTTATCACGCAAGAGAAATTTTATTTGATTCTGACTTGGCACGCAAGAGCAAGCTAGACTCGTTCGTAAAGCCATGTGTATAGCTTTCAGACATATTTATGACCCCCACACCAATTTATGAAGGAGGTCCATGGTATGACGTCACAATCATTCAATGCGCATGGTGGGATGATCATAGGTAGGTGTGTTCGGTGGAATAAACTCGTCGGCTACCTAATGAATCAAGAAGAAAAGGAGAATCAAAGTGTTACTATCAAGTCATTAAGAACTAAGTAGACTACATTCTGGAACCAATAAATTTAATAATTTTGATTTAATAGACTAGAATTGATTGAAATTACACAATAAAAAATAACGACTACGTGAACACGAAAACAGTATGAATAATAATATTCATTTCAATGATAATGATAGCGATAACAGAAAAAGAATTATGTAAATAACAAATATTAATTATTAAACAAATTGTTTTAATTTCAATTTTCTTGTTCTTTTTGTCTCTTCCCCGGCTCCGTACACATCACGTGATGCAAACTTACCACTTCAGTTCGAATGGACACGGTACTGTCTGCAGGAATGTAGTTTGGTGTATGTACAAGGTTCTGACTGTAACCAGAATCTATACTACCAGTCTTTCTGGAGTGTAAAACGACTTCTGGAAGAAAGTAGAAGGAATAACAGTTTGGTTTACAGTACATCGATCATCATCACCCTTTACTTATTGGTACTTCTCCTCTTATTGCTATTTTTCTTTTTTTTTTCTTACAGGAAGACAGATTATAAGCGACCAGCAGCTAGTCTAAGCTCGAGAACGCAGGCACACGCCTTTGCTTTTCGCAATTCGCATAGGGCATAATGCAGAGTCTGAACTAGTGAGACTAGATTAACTATGTACTGTGGGGACCTCTTACTTGACACAGACGGAGAGTTTGGAGTCTAGTCTTCACTCTAGACCTCTTATTGGCTGAAATGTCAAATATGAGTCTGTGATTGCAGACTACTCTCACCTCTAGTGCTGTAAGGTGAATCGCTACGATCCATGAGCTCGATTTTGTCGATGGGCGTGTTCCTTGCTGCCGTGGTCGATGACCTCCGTCTTTTGATTTTATCAATTAGCTTCGAAGCAAACGTGGTTGATGTATCATTAGACTGCAATATTCAAAAGAAAGAAAAAACATTTTCACTCATACGACCCATTGACCATAATACTCCCTGGGTATTTCAAAGCTTGTTATTAGCGGGGAGGGGCCATTATGAGTTCCATGACATGTGTGGCAACTGTTCACAAGTGACGTCACATTTTTTGGGGGAAAAATTGTGTCTCTAGGATTCTTTGATGCATCTCTGTCAAATCTTCAATAACGTGCTTCACTACTTTCCTGCTTTTAGCAAACTCAACCTGTCATACTTTATCTCAGTGTTGACCCGTTGAACATCTAGGGGGAGGGGGCCTGGCTCCCCTGCACCCATTATTTTGCGCGTGTCAAGCCAAAAACATGTATGGGAAATGTTCCCGTTAGTAACTTTTTTTTCTCTCATCGAATATATTCTTTTGAGAAAACGTTACCCCCATCCACTTTGGTCAATTTAGGATCCACCCCTGATGTTGACCACCGCCCCCACCCTTCAAAAAGCCTGTATCTGTACCCCCTCTCTACCTGTGTCGAGTTGCCCGATGAGGGCGTAGGCACCGAACTCAACCCGTCACCTCTCCGCAATTTTCTTTTCTCGTCTTTTCTCCTCAGGGCAGCGCGTACCTGGATACAAAAACAACATCAAAACCAAAAACATTGAAATTCTCACAAATCAATTTAATATTGTTGATAGGTGACTTGGGGATGGGGGAGGGGGGGTCTGGAATGACTGTGTTATGAATTCGTCCAAGGAGGTGCACAGTAACTTCGATTTTCATTTTTGTTTTATAAGTTGGTTTCGATTTTTGTATCATTAGACCTATTACAATATCGATATCTGGTCTTATGAGTTATACATAAAACAGTCCTCTTAAAAACGCCTGTTCCGAGCACCTAACAAAATGGTATGCAGTATTACCATGCACTATCCTTCCATGGTTTTACTATTGTATATTATAAGAATATTTAAAAGTTACTAAAAGGCAAAATGTATCATCGACATTACAACATCATGCTTGTAAGTTACAAAAACATTTCTAATAAAAAGTTTTACTTATTCATAAATAAACTACCAATATTAGAACATAACATTCATCAATCATAGATACATATGTTTAAATTTTACCACCTGCTTGCACCATTTCGTAAACTTTTTTTATAAGCATTTAATGAGGAAACGACACCAATAATTGAATGAACCAAAATACGAATAAATAGATCACATTTCAACTGTAAACTATAATTTCGTGAATAAAACAGCCCAGGTAAAATCCATTTTTAAATTATTGTGACGTTTCGTTCAATTGCACTGGTCGACTTTGTAGTTCATTGACTTACCTCTGAGTTGAATGCACAATAGAGTAGAAAGATGAGAACACCCTTTAGAAGATAAGAATGAAAATATACTTTAACTCATAATTTTTACTGACGTTAAGGTCGACCTAATCAATAATCATGACAATGAACAAAAATTGATTAATTATATTTTCTACTAGTATGATTGATGTGTAACGTCATCATCATCATCACCAACCTCACTATAAAAATCAGTAATCACCACTCCTTTCACTTTTATCATCAAAATAATAATTATTATTATCGTCATTATCATCATCACAATCATCACCACCACCACAAACGCTACCCTCATCGTCATCATCATTGCAATCACCAACATTCTTTACCATCACCATCGTTATCATCATCATCATCATCATCACAACATAATCATTACCATCATCATCATTATCACGACGACCGTCATCATCAACGCCATCACCAACGTCATTATCATCATCATCATCATCATAACATAATCATCATCATCATTATCACCACGACCGCCATCATCATCACCACCATCAGTATCATCATCATCATCATCACCACCACCACCATAATCATCATCACCACCACTATCATCATCATCATCATCATCATCATCATCATCATCACCACCACCACCAGCACCATCATCACCACCATCATCTATATTATCTTTATCATCATCGTCGTAATCATCACCACCACCACCATCATAATCGTCATCACCATTAACGTCATTTACCTGAAGAGCAACTATAATAACGAAGAGGTAGGTGAAGATGAGGGTAGCCCTGCCGAGTGAGAGGAAACCAAATACCCATCCTAGACCAAGTATTGGGACCAAGATAAGAGCTCCTTTTACCCCAGCTCTGAAAGAAAAATCATTTGAAATTTTAAATTTTATTCTTTTCCGTTCACATAATACAACAAAATGCAATCATAGTATCATCACCATCGTCACACGTTTCTATTATAACATCATTAATGCGATCTTTCATTCCAACAGCGCTTGATAAATTCTTCTTCTTTTATTTATATTTTTTTTCTTCTTGTTCCTCGGTTTCAAAGAGCGCAGAAGATGGTTTCAAATCTATTGAGAAAAGAAGTTTAAATGATACTTTAGAAAACGTAAACACAATCATAGTAAAAAGTATTTCATAAAAAAAATATTTACAAATGAAGAAAAATAATTAAAAATATTAACAAATAATAAACAAATATTAGATATATACCGTAATTTTGGTTATAGTAAAAAAAAATTAGTTAAATCAATTTTCAGTTTCCAGAACATAAGATTTGCTCCCCAAAACATACGTAAAGATTATTTCCCCAAACTTATACTTACTTTATGTGATCATAATTATCTTTCTTGTGTACCGAAGCAGACTTAACGATGACCCGAACTACCATGATGAGAACAATCAAATTGACCTGTTTTTAGAAAAAAAGTCATTAAAAGACGCCTTGCTTTAAGATAACTTTCATTAAATATATTGCTTGGAGCATGGCTACCATTTATGCATAGGCCCCTAATGTTAAAGGCCCTTTTTTGTGAGTAAATTTGTTTGTATTTTACCCCCCCCCCCCTTATGTTACATCCTGGATCCGCCGGAGTTGAAGTCATTCTTATAATGATGTTCTTGGCTTTTATCAGCCGCATTAACTCTTTCATTGGGGACCATGAGTAACCAAAATACATAAAGACATTTTTATATATTTATATGTATATATAATCATTATGGTTCTAGAGTAAGTTAGGCGCATAAACGATCCAACCGTTACATCGGCGTTAAAACCGGTTGCTCTCAGAAAATGAGTGCAGCACATTAAAAAAAAATACTTTCCTTCATTGACTGAATAGTCGCATGCAATGTCACCAACAATAAAAAAGAAGACAGACAAATACCAAATACTGCGAGACTCGAACTCATCTTACATGGTAGTCCATGTCGCTACAAGCTTCTGATAAGAGTCCTACGGTTTTTAGACATTAATAACTATTGATCAGTAGCGCTGGGCTCGATCTCCAGTCGCTCCCAGTCGAGTTTTGTTGTTTTTGTTTTTATGTTGGGGAGGGGGGGGGGTGGGTAAAGCACCATCTTGGGTCTGTGGCACAACCACTGATAAAAAATATCTGCTCCTGATTAGGTCTAATATGTTTTATACTCACACTTATAACCACGATAACGGGGGCAGCAAAGGACCATATGAGACCGTCCTGAATAGTTAGCCAGCACCTACAAATTCATTTAAAGATAAATTCAATTCAATTCAAATAAACATTTATTTTCTTCCATTTTACAAATTCATACAAGAATCAGTTTGTCATTAAGAATATAAATATGTAGGGCCTACATGTTAGGTTTATAGAAGAAGGCGTATACCATAAAAAAGACATAAATACAATATACAGTAAACATAAATACAACACAGTCAAATGCAAGTATTGGTAACAATCTCAAAAGGAGTTCAAACAGAATCCAATAAAATGATCACCAATTAAGTCTTTGTATGCATAAGTCATTTGAATAATATAATTTGTGCCAAATGGTTCGAGTAGAAAATGTGGAATTGCTGAAAAATACGAAATATAAGCATGGAATTCTAGTCAGGTGTCGGCCCTTGTTTTAAACAGTATATACAATGTCCCCCATCAGTGTTGGAAATCGTCAGTGTAAATTTTTCTTTTTAGATTTCATGATTTCACAAGGTTTGGCCTGTGTTAATGTAAGCCAACAGATTTATATCTATGATATGTTGACAATTAACCATGGTTTTAAAGCTTGTTTATATGATAGTAAACATAAAGATTAAATGTTCTTACTGTCCTTCGACACCGTATATTTTCCACTTTGTCCAGGCACTGATAACAACGATAGGTATAGGGGTACCTTCACAGAGAAATAATGATAATAAAAATATGTTATTGACTTCTAAAAATAGAATGATAAGTCTCAAAGCAATCAGTCAATTTTTTATTGTTGTTTTCAAGTGATTCAAAAGTGATTAAGAATCTTGATTATGCTATCAAAAGGATCAAATGAAAGCAATTAAACAGAGAATGAAATACGAGCTTTAAAGTGACAAAAAGAATACCAAATAAAAGTTGAATTGTTACTACTATTTTTTAAACTTGTCACCACTCACTCGCTCTGTCCGCAATTCTTCCGAATCACCCTTTTCTATCTCATCTCTACCACCACTCAATTTCTCGTCAGCGTACCCCCCCCCCCTCCCACGGAAAAGAAAATAAACATTTGGGAAAAGCTACAGGTATTAACAATTTGAGTCCTCCCGTCCCCACCCCTATTTTCTCTAGCGTTATAAAGATTGATTGAAGTGATGACATTTATTTTGTTTATTCCAGAATTTTGGTGAAAAGTGGGCTCTCCTATCACCCCCTCCTACTGGGTATTCTTGAATCCACCACTGGTTTCGACAATCATGACAAAAATTAAAGGCTAGTTCTTACCCCATCCTAGGAGAAGATAGTGCCTATATTTCAGAGACTTTCCCGTGGAGAACACCTGCACAATTTGAATGTAGAGGTTTACGCCTTCCAAAAGACTCCAGCAAAAGACACTTAGGTAGAAATAATGAAGACAGATCGCAATGGCCTTGCAGCTTATCTGTGGTAAGGTATGGTGAAAACAATATGCACAGACGGTAAAAAGGTAAATCGCAATTCAAATAACATATTAAAAAAATAAGTTATTGTGAATGGAAAAATAGAAGATATTAAATGATACAGCAAGAGTGAACATTAGGAGCTAGTGAGCTACAGTATATCAATTTTTACACTCTGGTAAAGCATCTGGCCCGTATTCTGAACTCTGGTTTAAATTAAACCCTGGTTTAAAGTTGTGGTTCCTAACAGTACACAGTCAAACATTAACTCATATGACACCCAAATTGTTCATAATTGTCTGGGAATGATAACTTGAAGGGGTGAGTGAAGTATGTGTGGTCTCTCATTATTGTGTTGTAAATACATAGTCTTAAAATATACGTTTTCAGATATCTATTAATACTAAAGAGAATAAATTGACCTATGATTGTATTTGTATAGAGATACTAAAATGTTTTGAGAGGAAAAGTAATTGTTTTGCTACTTGGTAACATAATTATTGCTGAATGAATGTATCAGCATGTTATCATTCAAGTGGGTCTATATTACTAGACTACACTAGCATTATGGGTCAGGAAACTGGCCAGGAATGAGTAGTTGTCTAATCGATATGGCGCTATTGGTTTGTATCCGTTTTAAGTATTTTTCTTCATTATGAAAGCAAAAGTAAACAAAATAGTAAACATAAGAAATATACAATATAAACAGAATTTTTTAACTTTTAGCTCCCCATAATTTTAGCACAGAGTTAGACCATGGTCTAAGTTAAACCTGACTTCAGAATACGGGCCGATGTATCTGTTTTTAAAAGAATGAACAAATATTATTGTCATCTTAATAGCGCGCTCTCTTTACTGCTCTTTATTAAGTTTAGAATCTAAGTGTTCCATTTTCAATTGGAATAAGGGTAAAGATATTAGTAAAGTGAACGATAATAAGAAATAAAGATAAGGATATGAATAGGTAAAGGGATGAGAATAGAAAATAAGGATAAAGACGAGGCTAAGGATAGGAATAAAGATAAGGATAAGAATAAATACGATGTTAAAGATAAGGGCAGAAAGAGGATGGGTATAAGAATAAAGATATGAAAGAAAATAAGGATAGCGATAAGGAGAATAATGCTAAGAAAAAAATACGAAAATAATTAGAATGAAGACGAGTATAATAATACATGGGAGTATACTCTTTACATTTGTCAGGAAATAAAATTCACATCAAGGACAAGAATGAGTATAAGGATAAGTATAAAATGATAAGGATAAAGATGAGGGTATAAGGATTCGTATAAGGAGGAGGAAAAGGATTAGGATAAACACAAATATAAGGACGCATATATGTATGGCAACTCAAGGTAAGTCCTTTTCATTTCTCTGGATAGACAAATTAAATATAAGGCATTGATATAATTTTCTTGCTCTTGATTTACGTGAAGATTTACCTTATGTCTGCTGGCAGCATCTAGAGACAGGAACAAACCTTGAGCAATGGTGAGGGCAGTGACTAGATTCTTATGAATTTTCACTCGATCAGACTTCAGCGAGCTTCAGAGAAATCAAACCAAATTGAAAAAAAGTGGCATTAGAGGATCATTCAAATAAGGGAGATAATTGGCAAAACTTATTTCAGTTAATCATATGCTTAAACGCATTAGTGAACCCTTGTAATTTTCTTTTGCTATATATGTTAAGAAAAGTATCATCATTTGATTTTTATGCACGACTAAAGTATAGTTTCACTCTGTAAGAAGTTTAGCTGTATCAGATTGGAAGCATTTGTTAAAGAAGCAATTTGGCACCTTTCTAAAGGTACAACGTTGTCCATAATTAAAGGCCTACAGGTGTGTTTCAAGAACGGAGAGGTGCAAAGGTGCACCCTTGGAAGTCGCTCCCAGTTTAAGGTTTTGGCTTGCATCTTCTTATGGTGCAAAGTTGTCGATTTTATAGAAAGTTAGCGCTTCCATAAATATACATAACAAGTTCATTTTATCTTATTATTTTGGGGACTTAATTAAGCTAGCATAAAAAAGTATTTAAAAAATAATTAGCGACGTTATTCACTTAAGTTGCTTACCATTTATTGACTTAATCTTTGACTTATCATTTTTATTAAAACTATCGTCAGAGTTAATCTTTATCTCACTAACTTAAACTAACTTACGTGAGCATATTGAGTATGAGAATGGTTAGAAGAAGACACGCAATTGAGATTCCAGAACCTATATACGTAATAAGGTTAAGTGCAAGCTCATCCTTCGCAGAGGTCTGTACAGAAAAGAAAGAATTTTTAACAAATAATTCGTAATTGCTTTACCAAGCCACGTTTTTATCATGATCGCTGTCTACATGTAATCTCAAAATGTCTACAATGATAAGTCCGTATGTGTTTTATAATCTATAATTTTTATTTTCTTGAAACTTTATTTTTCCTTTTATCATAATCATCTTACGTAGTATTTTCTTATCTTTAATAATGAATTTACCTCAAGTGGTTTCAAATACTCTTTTCATTTTTCCACATTTCCTTAACCCTTCTTCCCCTTGTTTCGTGTAGGCCCATTTATCTAATTTCATTATATTTATGAAAATTTATCATATAGGCCTATGTTATACATTGGTGGAATACACTTTTATTATTGAAAGATTATTAATATGTATCTTGATTCTGGTAGGCCTTGTTGTCTTAATTTGTTTAGTTTGATCTTGTTCACGTTATTTTAGATCTTTTTTTTTATCGTCTGGTATCGTAATAATCTCACCAAGATATCTCGCCAAGTCTACATATAAAATGTTGCTTGTCAACATAGCGAGACAAGTTATCTCGCCGAGTCGACATATAAAATGTTGTATCTCAACATAGCGAGATAAGTTATGTCGCCAAGTCGCCATACAACGCTTTATATGTTGACATGGCAAGATAAATTATCGAATCAGGTTGACATACAACGTTTTGTATGTCGACATAGGAAGATAAATCATTTCGCCATCTCGACAATTCGATGGCAATTTAAAGATTCCGTATGTTACCTCCACAGGCCAGACTTGCAGCAGCACTCCAAAATGTGTGGTATGGTTGCAGGCGCATTGCGTGAATCCCCTCGTTGCGTTCACAACCTCACATCCGTAGTCGTTCCATTCTCCTTCCCCTTCGCTGCAAGTTTCATTTTAAAAAGATAACAATTTAACATCATCTCCCCTTCTAAAAACATCTTAAAGCATTTCTCTTTTTACAGTTTTTTCCCCATTTATTGATCAAATGATCGTCAAAATATCCTGCCAAACAAACGTAGTAGGTGTCAACAGTGACGCCCTCTACGCTCGTAGTTGTCCTGTATTTTTTGTATACAGTACTGTATTGCAGTTACACATGTGTTCATCGCCCCTTGAAGATCGCCTGTCTAATTAAAAAAAAAACAGATTTCTCCATGCTACCTCGTGTTTCGAGCTCTGCTTTCTTGTGGATTTCCCTTACCCTTCACCAAAGTTATTTTAAACATTGTGTCAATAATACATCTGTAATTGTTCTAATGTTCATGAATGTGTTGTGACAACAACATCAGCACTAACACCGGACTTGATATATCAAATATTCGAATCAGTATAATTTTATTTTGACTTACACCGTTGAATCCCAGAAGTTACAGGAGACATTTCCCAATTCATAATCTGACTGATCAGCTGGCAGAAGATGAGACTAAAGTAGAAAATATGAGATAAACCAAAAAAGTTCACTTTCATTTAGTCATTTAGTAATATTTGAAAAGGAAGCAACCAAGAGGCTTAACTCTTCTTCATTAACATCTTTATATGAGTCTGGGAGCACGATTCTGTTAAATCCCTCCTCCCCCGAACGCAGGTTTGGTTCCCCTTAAAGTCGCTACAGTCGCATACCTTATTGCTGACGGAATAAACCATTGTTCTCCCGGGTGTTCCCCTACGTCGATTTCCCCTACACAGCTGAGTGAAAAGGTGTAATTTTGCGCCGCTCAAATGCAAGTCTTGGAGCACCTCTAGGGTGCAACTTTTCACCCTAAAATGCTCTTTGCCTCTTCAAGAGCGCATTTGCTACATTTTGCACAATTCTGCACCCCTATTTGGTGCAGAGTTGTACACGTTGGGAAAGGTGCAAAATTGCAGCTTCTGAATGCAACAGTCTATGCGCCCTAAAAGATGCAAAGTTATACCTTTAGGGTACGAATACGAACAAAGAGGTGCATTTTTGTACAAAATCTTACTAAGGGTGCAAGATTGTACCCCAAGAGGTGCCGGTAGTGTTGCATTTAGGATGCAAACTTGATTTTGGGGGGGCTTTTGAGCAGGTTATGACAATAATGATGACGATGATGACATAGATAACAATGCCAATATTATTAATGATAATTGTAATAATAATTAAATTCAATGAAATGTTCTCTTTCTTCGCATAAAAACATGCACAATAATAATATACAAATAAAAAACAAGTTTGCAGTTTACATTCAACAAAACAAGAATAAAAGTAAAATAATAACTATAGTAATAATAATAATGATAATAATTACAATAATAATAATATCGCATTTATCACGTTTGTAAGTGAAAGGAAGGATGGTGTAATTAGGAACTTACAATATGATTCTCGAGAATGAATTCGACAGGGACTGATGTCACATTATCATTAACTGCAACTGTTATTGAGACTACAGGTCCAGCTGGCCGATGTGACGTGTCAGTTGACTGATTGTGATGGCTATAGAGAATGCATAATAGAATTACGAAATACAGAACTCAAAATATTCAATATATATTTATAATGCCTTTTTTTATTAAGAAAACACAATCAAATGATAAACTGAAACTGACATCACTTATTTTCAATCCGCATTTTTAGATTTTTCATAATTCATGATAAGTTGAGAAATATACAATAAAAGTAAGTAATCGAAATAAAAACAAGAAATGTGTCATTTGATAAAATTTTGTTTTCAATTTCAAGTAGAGCTTTCGTTTCTCACTCCTGACGCAAATTCTTCTGATGAGGGGTAATCAGCTTACTGCGCATGAACAAATTGGAGAGCGCGGCGTTCAGGAAGAGCAGATTCCATGTTCTGGCTAGTACTGATTGTGAGATCGAAAAGTCCCTATTCATATCAGAGTGCACAGTATAATGAAAGAAGGGAAAATAAGACTTACTCTACAATGAAGTGTCCTCGTTTATATACCACCACTGAGACTCCTATGGTATCTTCCTCTACAAATAAAAATTGAAATATTTTTTTTCATAAGATTTAAAAGAATAACGAATCACACAACAGGAGAGTATGGAATGACATATTTTCGAATAGACATCGGATCTAATTCTATCTTTATTTTCAAAATCGTATTTTATGTATCGCCGAAGGTTCATTATAATAATAATAATAATAATATAGGGTATTTATATTGCGCACATATCCACCTTGTTAGGTGCTCAAGGCGCTCCTATATTACCCGGCTAAGCTAGGCGTTCATAGCGCACACAGCTTTTTAAGGAATTACTTCCTACCGGTACCCATTTACCTCACCTGGGTTGAGTGCAGCACATTGTGGATCAGTTTCTTGCCGAAGGAAATTACGCCATGGCTGGGATTCGAACCCACGACCCTCTGTTTCAAAGTCCGAAGACTAATCCACTGGGCCACAACGCTCCACGTTGTTTTCAGAAAATAATCAGAAATTTCAGAAAATAATCATTTTCTGAAATACACATTTATTTCGATCAAACTTGAGGGGTTTAACAATTTTTTCAATATGAACTATACTAAAAAGTAAGTCATCATACAGAATAACAATGAATATATGCAAAGATTATCGTATGATCTTAAAAAACAGTTGTATTCTTTGCCTGCTACATCTTTAGACAGACATCTATTGCTTTTTACACAGTATGGTGTCGGCAAATAATAATCTACTTTCAATCGAATCTGTACACCGTTCGAACCTATTACGTTATGTCCTATGAGATATCATCGGTCAATTTGGGATTGACCTTATGTAAAGTCACTTCATAATCTTATGGCGCCCTCACTCAGAGGATAAAGGAATACTCGTAATGGAGTTGTCAGAAATGTGCCAGCTGCAGATCACCAATTAACACACACAGGGCCAAGGCTCTTGTATCTAAGGTGGCGTCAATGCATAAGGTCTACTGGTTTCTTTTGTGCCAGAGCGGAATAAATGTTTCTTCACGAACCTGTAAGATGAAGGCCACTGACGCCATCGGGAGGGATGATGACCACCTGGACGGCATCGGACTCATCGTCGCTGTCATTGACATCGTCGTTGTCTTCAATCACCTGCACGTAGCCAGTGAAATTACTGCCTTTTTGTACCGAGGCATACACATCTGTAGTTTAAAGACAGTGCATGGGATGATTTCGTAAAAATGTATGATTAAACATGGAGACACACAAATACCCATTTCAAACTCCTCCCACCTTTCACAAAGTACAAGACTATTGATTGTTGATGTCGACTACGTGATGATCTTGCCTGTGAAAGTTGGTCCCTATATCAATGTGTTTTAATATTGTCATTTCTGTTCCCCCTCCATTATCTTTAATTATTTTTTCTTGTGTAAATAGGAAACAACTTAACTTTTTTAATATTATCCCTTTATGAACCTTAATCTTTGTTAATTGTGATTGGCTGCTGAGCCCGGTTACCATGGCAGTTTTCATCATTGCAAAGTTACAATAGTTGTAAGTCTTTTATGAAACAGACTCCTTACCGACATGAGCCGTAGAGATGTTCACTGATTCACCGATGTTCAGGTCAGAGGTCAAATCTTGAGCTAGATGACTGCAGGCGTCTGCAAAGATAGATGCTGCATCCGTCTCTCCTAGAGCTAACAGATCAACCTCAAACACGTTGTTACAGACATCGAAGAACTCCTTCAAACACAAAATAAGATAAATATGATTACAAGATGTTATTTTCCATTCTTAACAAGATTTCAGAAAAAAAAACGCTACTTGACAAAAAAAAGATTGAACCCCTAAAAGTAAGGAATAAATAAATGAATAAATATATAAATCAGTAAATAGAAGAAATTATGAATGAATGAATAAATATATGAGATTTCTAAAAATACAGCTAATTAATAAATGAAAGAAAACCCATAAAAAGAACAAAAGCTATAATATATGCTACGAAGATTAAGTGGAGAGGGGAGGAATAGGGCGTGGGGGTGGGGGAAGGGAGGGAGAGACACACACACACATACACCCTCACACACACACCCTCACACACACACACGTAGAGACAGGGAGAGGGATAGGGTGAAGAGAATTTAGAATAAAGATCACACCTTAGCATATTCCAACTTCTGTTCTTCGTTTAGATCATCCGGTATCTCGTCATTCGATGCGAGCCATTTCTCCAGACCGGTCACAAACACCGGTGATTTGAAGTATGAAGTATCCAGAGTCAGGTCTACTACATGGGACACGTTGCCTTCTACTTCAGGTGGTGAGTCCGTTACGACTGGGACCGAAGTGCTTCTAGGAGAGACATCAGATAGGCGATCTGTCGTAGCAGGTACCTATACCAAAGGGATAAACACCATCCGTCAGTGTTTTTGTTTCTTTCTGTGTGTACACTGGCAACCGAGGACTTATATATGAAACCTTACATTTAAAACGAGGACACACCTTAAATCGAAGACGATCTCGATTCGAGGACTATTGCAAATGGCCGCAAATTATAAAGAGGTTTACCTTCAGTTAAAACGTCCTCGTTTTGTAATGGTATAAGACGTCCACGGATATTAACATTTCATTTTTTATCTTTAGTTGGCCAGATTCCAATTGACGCAAAAGTTACCTACTCCCGAAATTGGTATAATTCTTATTTTTATCGTTAGCATAATGAAAGTATTTCCTTTTTTTTTTTACAATATTATATTTATCGAAAATATTGATGGCCATGGAGATCGTTGATATTGTTATGTTTATCATGGTAACAAAATGATGATGATCGCGATGATAACGATGATTAGTATGATTATGTTATCATTAGTGTCAATATTTCATCATTTATAATATATTGATTAACCTTACTATTATTATTTCATTATCATATTTACTAGGTCCCCGTTTATCCTCTATTTATGAAAATTGTTTCGTAAACATAAAAATTTGACTTGATTAGGCTAGTATAATTAAAAATTCTAAAAATGTTACCTGTGGGTTCTCACACTGTCCGCTGCATGGTGTACTAACTGAAATGAAATTAGAATAAAAATTTTAAATAATTTCAAGTCAATTTAACGCAGTCTCTCTGCAAAAAATCTATATAATATACCACATTACATGATTAATAATAGCTATAATAATTGATACTATTTACCACGGTGATTTATGTTATTAAAGTGACGATATATCAAAATTTGGCAGAAGTGAGATGATTTGTTTATTTACATATTTTGTCAGATTTTCGTGCGAATTAAGGAAGCATTAATGTGCCATCTTATCTACATGCATCATTCAATTTATTCATTTGGCTGCAAGGTGTATGTCGTAAAGAGCCTGTGCTGAGATCGTATGGGAATCGTATCACTGCCTTGCGGCCCCGTCAGCCTCTGCGCATAAATCGAACGATATCGTACATACATTGCATCAATTTTGTGTAGAGGCTGTGCGTTGATCCATCATTGGCACTGCGATTTACGTACGTTTTGTGTGCATGCCTCTGTGTCCTAGGCAAATCGTACGATCACTGTACGATCATCGCGGTTTACCTACAGTACCCATGCGATGATTGTACTATGCATGCCGGCTACAGGCATAGGATTTTGGAAAATTTATCAAACTCAAAACTTAACATAGTCGTAAAGGTTGCGATGGTCAATGCACATTTGCCTCTTAAAAAAATAATAAAACAAAGAAGTCACAAGGCATGTTCGATATTACATAAAATATATTTTAAATCAACAATTTCTACATGCAAATAAATTAATATACAATAGAGAAAATAAATAATTGAATACATAAAGGTTAAAAAATAAATCGATCGATCAATCAGGGAGTAATTATAAAATTACGAAACGAATTTTACAAGAAATGCAAATGAAATAATTATAAAAAAAATCATAAATGAATGCATAAACGTACCGATCAATAAAATAAATTATTAAATGCTTCGATAAAAAATGAAAATGAAAAGAAATCAATTAACCAGTGAATGAATGTGTAAGTATACTAAATGAATTGTAAAAGAGAAATATAAATGAATGAATAGATATATAAAAAAGGAATCGTTGGATATATAAACATACCAATCAATCGATAAACGAATCAGTCAATAGGTTGATAAAGAATTATTATTAGAATGAATTTATTAAAGAAATTAAAATGATTGAAGACACTCATCATCATCCCTGGTTGTTGAATGACTGAATTGCCTGAATTAATTTTGCACAGTCTGAAAATTGACGATGAAGGCTATGGAATATCCAAAATGCATAGAACATGAAAAGTGTAGAAGAACCAAGATTGCTGCTTTCTTGCAGGCAGACACGTACGCTTGTCCCGCTTGTGCTGGATTTGGCAATTTTCCTTTGAATTTATTTTGTGCAGACCTCAGCAAGATGGCGCACAGCGGCACAACTCGGCACATCGTGTATGCCTTCTATACGTATTTCAATTTCTATAGTAAACGTGCACAACGCCGCTTTAGCGACAGTTAGTGATCGTTGTTTCTTTATGGTGAGTGTCATAGTAATACAAATCATTAAGTTGAAATATAAAAGGAAAATGAAATGCAAAAGCATATAAAAATATCTAATTCAAGCAGTGCAATTGCAATTTTAAAGATAACGAATGCAATATAGTTATTTGGATTGCCAGCATAACTTTAATATTTCATGCCCCCTCTGTAATGATTTACCAGGTTCAGATTGAACTGTGAAGTGCTTTTGTTGACACTTTTGAATTGCAATTGCTGCGACCTTGTCTCTTGCAATCCGCATTAAAGAATTGGCTTTAGTGAATGAAAAAGAGAAAGAAGAGAAGATGACAGACACCACCAACGATGGAAAGGGCTGGGATATCATGAGTCGGAAATAGAGGTCCCCGTGCATCATCGGAGAACATTTTTTTTTGCCAAGGATCGTTTCAACAGAAGTGTCAAACATGTATTAAAAGGATGTTCCAGGCTGGGAATAATATATGATTCAAACGGATGAAACAAAATCAGATAAACCAAACATTGAAAATTTGATCAAAATCGGGCCAGGAATAACAAAGTTATGGCATTTTAAAGATTTGCTTCATTCAGGTGAAACAGTTCTCGGCATGTCTCGTGAATATTTATAGAGCATACTGATGATGTCATATTCCCAGTTATTCTTTTGTATTTTATTATATGAAATTAGGCTTATTTAAATTTTTACCTTCCGAGAGCTAAAAGAGTGGATTGACAGTCATTGACTACTGATTTAGTAAATTAGATATTCACCGACGAAAATTAATTCATTATAAGGGAGGCGTATCATTCACACATGTATGAAATTATAAAACAATTATGATTTCACGTAATGAAATAAGAAAAACCGAAAGTGGGGATGTGACATCATCAGCCAACGTAATGAATATTCATGATGACGTACATGCATATATAACTCTTTTCACAATATATTGCTAAAGTTTTAAGTTCAATAACTTCGCTATTTGTTATCAGATTTTGATGAAATTTTCAGCATTTTGCTCTGTGAATTTTACTCGATTTTGATATAGATATTATCAGCCCGGAGTACCCCTTTAACTGAGCAGGTCAGGCTATTAAAATATATTGGTTGTTCTCCGATACTGCACGCGGATTTGCCATTTCCGACTCGACCTTTGAACCCAAATAATCATTCAAACCAACAATAACAAGGTCCTCATTGCCAAGACTGACAAGCTACAAGGTGATGACAAACGGCTGTCAGTGTGGATAAATTAAAGGACAAGTCCATCCCAACAAAAAGTTGATTTCAATAAAAAGAGAAAAATCCAACAAGCACAACACTGAAGATTTCATCAAAATCGAATGTAAAATAAGAAAGCTATAACATTTTAAAGTTTCGCTTAATTAAAAAAAATAGTTAAATGCACATCCCAGTCGGTATGCAAATGAGGGAAGTGATGGCATCACTCACTCACTATTTCTTTTGTATCTTATCATATGAAATATGAAGTATTCTAATTTTCTCCTCATTGTCCTGTGAAACAAAGTTTACTTTGCCCTGAACGTTTGAAACTACTATTGTTTAACATTTTATGGTTCAGTCAATTTGGTCCTCATGGTCAAATCTGAAAAAATTGAAATATTTTATAATTCAAACAATTAAAAAAACAAAAGAAATAGTGAGTGAGGGACATCATCGATTATTTCATTTGCATGTGACTAAATTGTGAAAAAATGAGCGAAACTTTAAAATGTCGTAACTTTCTTACTTTTCATCCAATTTTGATGAAATTTTCAGCATTATGCTTCTTTGATTTTTCTCTATTGATTCAAATCAACATTTTTCTGAGGTAGACTTGACATTTAAGGAAAATGAAAGACGATCCATGTATAAGAACCGGAAATGACGTCAGACAAAGACACCACCTACATTTATTGTCTATTCCATCCAAAACGACTGATGAAACCCAATGGCTGGATGGCCCCATGAAATACGTGGAATATACCGAAAGAAATCTTTAATTATCTGTGTACCGTCAGGCTCAACAGTTCGATGGAGTTCTGTTGTTACTTCTAGACTCGAAGTAGGCTCCAAAGTGGGTGGGAAAGTTGTATCATTCCTGATATTTTCAAATCGAGGATTAAATGATCCGCCATTACCCTGCTCTGTCGAATTTTCGTTACAAAAACCATCCTCCTCCGCGTCCCCCTCGTCCCCCTGTTCATCTCGTTTCTTTCTTCTCAAATAACAATTGAGGCGTCTGAATGGAAAGGCTTGACAAAATAATATTCACCAATTAGATCGTGACTAAGTTTATGTATAATACGGGGACAGGGTGCTGTGTTGATTAGTGTACGTATAGACCACTCCGGTCATTTTACTGCTGCGTTAAAAGTTTGCCTGGTTCGACACCTATTTGATATATTACAAAACCTTTGGTTGTTACGTTAACACTCTGTGGTGTAATGTTCAACCTCTAAGGTGTTATTTTAACAACTCAAGGCATACAAGGCGTGGTTCTCCAGGAACACCAATTGGTGTCGGGTTTAACATTTCACAATCTTTTAACAGTGCATCATGTTGTAATAAAAACACAATTGAATATAGATGGCGTCAACTCTTTGCAGATGTTGCTGCCCTCTACGTTCCGTGTAAAAAAAAACTCACTGGAGACTGATAAAGTTCTTTATTCATCTATCTAGTTTTGATGAACTTTGTTTTTATTGCTCAACTGGTCTTTTGCAATTTTATCACTGTTGAGTAGCCACCATATTCACCTAATAGAGCAAATTGGGAAGCACTTTGTAACCGGAAAGAAAAGGTGCTTTACTAAATTAATAATTGATAATTATTTCTATCTGATGATGATAGTTGCGTCTCAAGTATAGTTTACACGATGAATTTAGAAATATGAACATGCAAGCACTTAATTTCAGTGATAAAACGCAGTGCTTTTTGCTAAAGCTAAAAGTAAACAGAAGAAATATGAGAGCAAATCAAAGTAATTACTAGTGTTTAGCGTTTAAGTAAAAGTATTTCAGCAGACATGTATTTTTTAAAATAGAAATCGATATAATATGTGTCGACTTTTGTTTTGTGTATGGGCGAAAATTGAACTCAAAAGTATATATAGTCGAACATAATTATCAGGCAAGCACTTAATTTCAGAAGTAAAACGCAGTATTTTGTGCAATGTTAGCTGAAATAAAACAAAACGAACGATGATGATGAAAAGCAATAACATATTTTTTAGTGTAATATAGAGTGGTTTCAGCAGCCATGAGTTTCATTAAACGAGAAATTGATACATACTACCAATCGATTTTCTTGTAGGATTTGTGAAGAAGGTCGGTACAGTTGTAGACCTTTTCAATGGTCCATGTACTGTTTTTCGTCGCATTCGATGAAGATATCTGAGCAGCCTAGATTTACCTGTCCAATAATTAATCCACTCGGTATTAATAAATTAATTTCAATTGTTATTAACGAACAAAATTGGGAAATGAGTACTTCCTCACTGAGGAAATTATAAATCTACCGAATGAACTTAATTAAGAACACGCGTAAAAAGGAGCTATGTCTTAAAGGGAAAGATCAACCTGGGTTTTGATAAAAACTGAAAAAATTGAGAAAATTATGAATGAAAGTCGGACAAAAAGCATCTCATAATAACAGGGATACGAATTTTCTAGGTTTTAATTTCGTGACGTCGCATGCATAAAGCCGTCTCATATTAAGTTTTTTTTAATGGCATTAAACATCAAGCATCGTCAAAATAAAAGAAAGAATGTCGCATAAAACAGACATGCACTACACATGTACCACTAGCGAGTCATTCTTCTTATAATACAAAATACATCCCCGTTTCTTGAAAGATATCCGTTCCATAGTATATTTTAAAAAAAATACGATGCTTACTAGCCAATATATATATATATATTATAATCGTTACCATTGGAACAACCTGAGGAACTCCCTTCATAGCGAACACTGTGGAGTTGATTGGTGCACATAGAGTATTACACCAGTCATTTAACTCCGGTGTTAAGTTTTAGTGTTGGTTCATCACCTATGCGTGTTATTTCAACACCTTTGGTTGTTATTTTTACACACTTTGGTGTTACGTTCAACCTCTATATACTGACATATAGGGTGTAATTTTAACTTATCAGGATGTGTTCATTTAGTGACACCAACCACTGTCAGTTTTAACATCCAAGTTTTTATGGTATTAATAAACGGGATCCCAATTTGAATGTTAAACACGAACTGTATTGGATTACTATTATCTGTACTATTAACAATTGTTTCCATGTTTTTTCTTTAATTCAAGATTTCCATATTGCACCATTGATACTGATTACTATTATTTAGATGTTATCCAAGAACTATTGCCTTTATTAGCTTATCTAATTTGAAGGTAGGGGAGAAAACTAATGAATACAATTGTTGAATTTAATTGTACGAATGTGCAAGGTTGCAACATCAGCGCGCAAAGGGTTAAGGGCAGGATTTATTGATGGAGTGACTAAACTTACCCGTGACGTCAGTGCCTGGCGCTGAACTGGTTACGTCTGCAGATGATATAAGGGTTATCATGATAAATTCGAGATAGTAAAACGTTTTATCTTTGCTTCAATCAAAACAAATCAATGAAATACTGTAGTGTTATGTAAATGTATAGTTCAAATTTATAGAGACATGTGTTTTTGGTTAATGATGATGTTGGTGATAATGGCGAAGATTATGATGATGATCATCATGATCATCATCATTATGATAGGTCGAATGATGACCATGATGATGGAAGATGGTGGTGATGACGATGATGATGGTGGTGATGACGATGATGATGATGGTGGTGGTGGTGATGGTGATAAGAAGGAGCAGGGGGAGGATTTTGGCGATGATGGTGATAATGTTGATAATGATGATCATAGATTATGATGGCAAGATTAGATGGTAAAATGATGCCAGTGAATGATAATAATACTTCTACTACACCTCCTACTGTTATTAGAACATTTTCCGCTTCTACTTCTACTAGCTATTACTGCTTAAATCGCATCACCTTGGTTTTCCATAGTGAAAGCTATATCATGAATTGAATTGAATGAACAAAAATATTATTTGGCGAGCACGTAAAAAGAGGCAAAGAAAAAATGGTAAAGATAGACATTTCGATGAAAAAGATGAAAAATGTATAGTAATAGAATCATGATAAAATTAATACAAGTACATAACATAAGAATTAACACTTCTGTCTTTACCACTTTTTCCTTGCCTCTTTTTTACGTGCTCGCCAAATACTAAATTTGTTCATTCAATTCTGTTGTGAGGCAGAGAAATGCTTTGGCAGACAAGGGATGATACCAACTTTTAATTAAACCTTACAAAAGCACATACACGTTATTGAAAACTAGAAGAACAATCTGCTACACTTAACAAACTGGTGGGCAATTCCATAAAATAATCAACCTTTTTTGTACGACCGACCCCCATTTTTTCAAGTCTTACTTCACTTCATAAACTAACCAAGTCATGGTCCTTTGAGAACATTACAGACTGTCAAAAGAACAAGAAATCAGAGACAGAAACATTCATGAAGGTCCCACATATAGGGGGTCGGACGTACATATCTTATGGAATTGCACTGGTGATTCTTTTAACACAGATCGAACTGATTCATTTACACACATCGTGAAACGATTACGAAATCTTTCTTGAAAGCGAATCAAGCGCATGCACAATATTTAAGACTAAAATGCGATGACATTTTGAAGATAAAAGTAGATAACTGCATAGTGAAGCCCTTTGTGTCAAAAGAGGCCTGTCTCTAGTCAATAGAGGACCATGTATTTTTTTAAATTTTACTATACAACCGAGGACATATCATATCATTCTGAATTGAGGAGATGTTGACAGTACAGTTGTGCAAAAGCACGTCCTCTACAAAAAATATTTTCCCAATATTGGGTAAAAGGGGAATAAGCATGTTGTTGGCTAAGAGTTTGTCCTGTATTGGGCAATATGCATATTTCATGTGCAGATTTCAATGCACCGCTGGGTAAAATATACCCAGTAAAAGTATCATTTTACCTGAAAAACGTGCATTTTGGCACAAAAATGAATAAGGGTAAAGTTTTTGTGGTTTGGGGGCATTTGAAGTGGTCCGGAAACCGAGGACGTCCTATATTCTTTGTGTATCCTCAGTCTTAAATTTGAAGTTTGTGTGCCAGTAAATCCTCGGTTGTGATTGTAAGTACATACACATACGTAAAAAGAAAATACCAATAAAAAGTGATACAAAGAAAACAATAACAAACAACAACAGGAACATAACAAGTATTTGTTTTAATTACAGAGTCAAAGTCAGCATAACGTAAGGGAAGGTGAACTGCTTCACATACATGACATATAAGTTGATTTCAAGTACAACATCCAATAAAATCCATGAGCGATCGCTTACTTTCACATTAATAGATAAACAAAATCATACATCCTACTTGCAGCTTCGAAGAGATTTCGTATCGATATACGGTGTATCAGTATATATGTATCGATAATTCGATATTTGACGGATTTTACGACTTCAAAATGCTCATTTCTTGATACATTGTCAAATATAACCGGGATTTTCAGTTTCGAGAGAGATCTCGTCAGGATATACCACGCATCGTATACGACGTGTCTATATACGAAGGTTTGCCGCTTCTAAGCTATATTGATACAGTGTAACACATAAAAGTAACTTTTCGATTTACACGTCCACTCGTAGACGTGACCTGTGCTCGTGGACTTGCAAAGCGGAGAGACCATTGCGTCTTATTTATCCCAAATGGTGGTATATATTCACTTATAGTATATCCATACGACGTATACGTATACTACAAATTGGTGTGTCTGAAAGCAGGGTTAATGGAATTGTACGAAAACTACGAAATATAATAAATGACTGGTCATCCCGTCTGCGGAATAAAACTCAATATCACTTCAAAGATGATAATCATTCTATAGTTATTATAATACCTCACGAGGAACAAAAGAACTATCTGAATATTTTTTGTTGTTAATTATCTGTAAAGTGACACACATACTTACATAATAATAATAATAATAGCTGGATTTATAAAGCGCTTTTTGCCAGAGGATACAAAGCGCTGCTATTATTACCCCGGCTTTAGCTCGAGCTACCACCACTGGCGCTCAGTGCATTCAAGGAATGATTTATGATTTACATACTAGTATACACAAAACATTTTATTAAATCCACCTCAAGTTCATAATATATAAAATAAATGAAAGACGAGAAAGGGTAATGTTCAGCGGAGATTTGCGGCATTAGAAAAAAAAAGGGGGAAAAGGTGACAGGGGACATCCCGATAGACCGCGGGTCCGATAGACCGCGGGTCCGTTAGACCGCGGGTCCGATAGACCGCGGGTCCGATAGTCCGCGGGTCCGATAGACCGCGGGTCCGATAGTCCGCAGTGTGTGTAAAATTATGATCAGATATATCAAATGTCATCGAGAGGTCAAAAGGTCAAATGATACGAGGCCATGGGGTTTTATCAGGTGCGGATCCATGGGGGGCCGAGTGGGAACTGCCTCACCCCTCCAGCTCAAAAAAGAGGGGGGAAGAGGGGAAAAGGGAGAGAATAAAAAAAGAAAGAGGAGGATGGGAAAAGAAGAGAATAGAAAAGAGAGTAAGGAGAAAGGAAGAGAAGAAAAAAAAGAGAAGAAAAAGGGGAAAGGAAAGACAAAGAAAAAAAGGAGAAGAAAAGGGGAAAGAAGAGGGAAAAAAGAGGAGGGAAAAGGAAGAGAAGAAAAGAAAGGAGAAAGGAAAAGGAGGAAAAAGAAAAAAAAAAGAGGAAGGAAGAGAAGAATATTTAAATAGAGAGGAATATGGGAAGAAAGATAAGAAAAAAGAGAGAGAGAGGAAGAGGGGAAAAGAAGAGAAGAAAGAGAGAGAGGGAGGAAGGGAGGGAGGGAGAAAAGAAAAAAAAGATTAAAAGAGAAAAAAGGGGGAAAGGAAATAAAAAGAAAAAGGGCGAAGTGAAGGGGGAAAGAGAAAAAAGTGGAAGAGGGAAAAGAAAGAAAAGAAAAGAACAGAGTAAGGAAAAGGGGGAAAATAAGAAAAAAGAGGAAGGAAGAGAATAATATTGAAAGAGAGAGAAAGATAAGAAAAGAGAGAGAGAGAGGAAGAGAGGAAAATAGAAGAAAAAAGATAGAGTAATGGGGGAAGAGAGGAAAAACGAGAAAAGAGAGAGGAAAAGAGGGAACGAAAAGATAAAGAGAAGAAAAGGGGGAAAGAAAAGATGGGGGAAAGAAAGAAAGAGAGAAAGAAAGATAAAAGGAAGGAAGGAAGGGGAATGAGGATAAGAGAAAGAAAAAAGAAAGAAAAGGAGATGGGAAACGGATGAGGGAGATGTTGACCTGATTTGATGGCGCCAAAATGACGTTCGAACTATGGGGCGCCGAATTGATGTTCGATCCAGCGGGGCATTAAATTAATGTTCGAACTAGGGGAGCGCTAATTTGAATTTTGACCATAATGCGACAAATACATGTTTCTGAGAGTGGGAGGGAAGGCAAAGTTATGTTTCACATGGGGACGCCAAGTTTATGTTCAACCGAGGGCGCCAAATTGACCTTGAACTTAGAGGGCTTCATGCAAATTCATTTTCGACCGGGGCGTAACATTGCTCGTATTGCCTGTTTATAGTAAAATTTATGTCCTGCCCCAAAAACTTTAATTAATGCGGCTGAATTAAAATATCCCGTTTTTACGATAACAGAAAAAACAATGTTTTCGAGTTTTAAGTCTGTTTAGCGAGATAGATACCCTGTTCAGGGTCACAAAAAAGGGTTATTATCAAATTCAGCTCGCGCTAGGCGCTCGCAATATTTGATTAATGAGGTATGCATCCTCTGCTTCAATCCCACATGTAAGTGTTAGTGTTTTTCAAGTCAACATACATAGGCCGATCCAGGGGGCAAAGATTTTGCCCCCCCCCCCCCCATGGTGGCGCAAAAAGGGGTAGGAAACAGAAAAAAGAAAGAGAAAAAGGACAAGCAATTAGAATAGGAATTATACCTTAGTCCTTCTTAAGTCAGTATATAAAAAAATTGAGCTCGCGCTTCGCGCTGGCATGTTCAATAAATTGTTTAGTTATATACGCATCCCGACCTTACAGTTTTTTATGCGAACGAGAAGCACAAGCTGAAAATATTTGATATTCTAACCTGACAACTGAAAATGTATTTTTCATTTCATCATTATAAAAGTTTTCAGCTAGCCCTTCGCGGTCGCATTCATTTCTTAATAGATATGCATCGAGTTCATCATTACAACTACTAACATTGGCGGATCGAGGCGGCCCGAGGGCAACCTTCCCCCTATTGACAGAGCAAATAAATTGTGAAAAACGGGGAAAGAAAGGAGAAAAAAGAAGACGAAACATAAAAGGAGGAAGACGAGTGAATAAAATAAGGTCAGGAGAAGACTTGGAAAACAATTTTTAAAAATATTTAATGTCACTATATTAAAGTTTCGCTCGCGCATCGCGCTCGCATTGCCTGTTCGATGAGATACATATCTTGCTCAATAGGCTGATATGTAGTTTAAAATATCAAGTTTTGATATCAATATATAAAAAATAATTCAGCTCGGACATCGATCTTTCATTATTTTGTTTTATTTACCAATTTATGTTTTAAAGTGCTCTGGAAAATGTCCGTTTTATGGTGTGAATCAACATTTGCAACATTTTGTGCGCTCGCATTATTTGCTATGTAGGCCTACCTATTGCCTTTTTGTATGTCATATAAGATTATCTAAATATTCCTTCTCAGGTGTCTCGATTCTAAAAAAAATGAGGGCCTGCGCTAACACTTTGCTCTCGCATTTTGGTGAGTTATGTACACCTATATATTAATTCTATAAAAAACTACTTAAATTCCCCCCAAAAGCGATCTTTCATTTTTTTTTTTTTGCCAATTTAATTTTTGTAAGTGCTCTGGAAAATGTCCGTTTTATGGTTTGAATCAACATTTGCAACATTTTGTGCGCTCGCACTATTTGCCAAGTAGGCCTACCTATTGTCTTTTTATATTTCACATAAGATTCTGTAAATATACTTTTTCAGGTGTCTCGATTGTAAAAAAAATAATAAAGGCCTATGAGCTAGCGCTGTGCGCTCGCATTTTGATTGGTGAGTTATGTATACCTATTAATTCTATAACAAACTACTTAAATCCCCCCATTAAAAAATTCCGGATCGCAATTTGCGCTTGCATTATTTGCTAAAAATATATCAACCAATGAATCCTATTCATGATTACAAAAATACTTAAAATATCCAGTTTTCAGGCCTCATGCACTGTCAACAAATTTCACACACTCATTAGGCTTAACATATTAATAAATATGAAATAAAATTTTAATGAATTCATAATAACTTAATTGTCCCTTTTTCAGAAATAAATATCAACAAATTTTATGAAAAGAAATAGAAGATAGTCATCATTCTTATATGATGACAAAATGTCCTTAGGCCTAAAATGTCTCGATCTAGGTCAAATAAATAATAAAATATCAGCTCGCGCTTCGCGCTCGCATTATTTATATAGTGCTATCAAATTTCCCTATATACACAGTGCTGTAAACAGTGCTTAAATTGACCCTTTTCATATCGGAATTTAAAATATTATTTTCAGCTCGGGATCTGCGCTCGCATTATTGATTTTTACGATGAAAAATGAAATGTATTCAGATTGCCAGGATTCTGTCTAACTCTAAAACACACGAACGCATGTCTTTTAGATACAAGGCTTGATCTTATTCAAAACGTGCTAAAATTATCCAGTTTCGAAGCAGAATATCAAAAAATTTCTGCTCGCGCTTTGCGCGCGCATTATTATTATTGTAGGAAGATACCAAAAATTACCCATCCTTTTTCATGATTGACAAACATGAATCGAATGTCCCATTGGGGGATTTGAAATCTCATCTTTTTAGGTTGGAATATCATAAATGTTCAGCTCGCGATTCGCGCTCGCATTATTTAATCGTTGAAATATGTATCGTCTTAATGGCTAACTGCAAAACATCCTTAACAGGTCCCTTTTCGACCAGGCCAGAACGAATATTTAACATTTCTGCTCGCGCTTCGCGCTCGTGGTAATTATCTGTGCGCTGTGAACGCCTAGCTTAGCCAGGTAATATAGGAGCGCCTTGAGCACCTAACAAGGTTGATATGTGCGCAGTATAAATACCCTATATTATTATTATTATTATCTAGTTACATACGCGTCCTGTTCAGGTTCACAATTATTGCCCAAAATGTTCAATTTTCAGGACAAAATACACGAAATTTCATTTTTAGAAAGCATAAGGCTTGAGAGATTATTACACATTTATGTTGCTTATAAAATAAAGCTAGGAAATGACTGTTAGGACATGGGCATTTTGTCCCCCCCCCCCCAAAAAAAAAAAAAAAAAAAAAAAAGAGAGAATCAAGACTAAGAAAATATAGAGAGAAAAGGAAAGGGATTAGGATGAAATATAATATTATTTTCCAAATATTATGTCAAAATCTATCACAACCTTATTTTTTGTAATAAAAATGTCAGCATATTTGCTTGCTCGCTTCGCTCACTGGCAACTTCTTATTAATTTTATGCGATACACCATATCGAGCCCCCTCGAAATTGTTGGCTCATTACGGCAATGGTACAACCCCTTCAAAGAAACAAAACAAAAAAATCAACTTTGAGCGGCCGATCGGGGAAAATATGGGTAAAAAAATGGCCCCTCACCCTATTGGCGGAAGCTCAGTCCGTCCCTGACTTATGCTTTCAGGATATAATACATGAACAATCTATTTAAAAAACAGATCGCGCTTCGCGTTCTTATTATTTATTTAGGCCTTGTGAGATACCTCAATTTGTTTTTAAAAATGAAATCTCAGATTTTCTTTGACGTCTACCCCCCCCCATTTCATTTTTTTTTACTTGGTGCCCTCGCCACCCCCCCCCCCCCCGTGCACCCATGCTGAATAAATACGCCACTGATGAGGAGAATTATTCGATTGCTTCGAGATTGCATTATTCCCAAGAGGTTATCATTAATATTATTGAAGGGTATTCTAACAAAACAGTACAGAAACTACAGCTCCCATTCACACAATATTCTAGTAGGGCCTACTCTGGTTAGAAGTTA
Organism: Lytechinus pictus; assembly: GCF_037042905.1. Taxonomy (NCBI): domain Eukaryota; kingdom Metazoa; phylum Echinodermata; class Echinoidea; order Temnopleuroida; family Toxopneustidae; genus Lytechinus; species Lytechinus pictus. Next base: position 22,818,269 of record NC_087253.1, on the reverse strand, counting down.
AACCAAATTGAACCCCCCCCCCCCCAAGAACACATGAAAAAGTGGTCTTTTTTTTTTAATGTGATTATAAGATAATTCAAAATCCATTTAAGGCACTTAAGTTAGCCTGGCCGGGGGGGGGGGAGTGGGCGTCATTTTTCGAAAAGTACACATATGGGCGCCAAAAATCAGGTCAAATTTGGCCACCCTCCCTCCCCACGAGATCCTGGATCCGCGCCTGGGTTCTATAACAATAACCCAATTAGGGCAATCACCCCCTGACAACTACTTCAAGGAAAATATTATCCCCATATTTTTACCGCCGGGGACTGATACCCCCCCCCCCCCCCGGAAATTTACCCTCCAGACAATTACCCCGGATAATTACCCCTAGTACGGAGCCTTGAAAATGCCATCAACGTGACGACATGGCGTGGTACTTTATCTTGCCATGTCTTAATTAATCATTGGCGGCGGAAGGCAAACAAATTTAGGGGGGTCCACCTGAAATTTTGGGATGGACACAGGTAAAAAAATTGACAAGCAAATCAACCAAAATTTATAGGAAGGACCACCAACATTTTTTGACAAGAAAAAAAAAAGGTTATCAACCAAAATTAGGGGGGGGAACAACAAGATTTTAGGGGGAGTCCACCTAAATTTAAAGGGGGAAGTAGAAAACAAATTGACAAGCAAAAAAAGGTTTTCAACTAAAAATCTAGGGGGACCGTCCCCCACCTCAAATTTAGGGGGGAAGGTCCCCCCCCCCCCCCGCTTCCGCCGCCTAAGTAATTAATACGCTTATCATTTCGACATAGCGATATATTCTATCTTGTCAAGTCGATATGTCCACATAATAATAATAATAATAATCCGTTTTTTATATAGCGCTTAATACATCGGAACGACGTGTCTAAGCGCTTTACAGATATATCATTACCCCGGTCATCGGATTCAATCAGTTATTCCCGCACACAATGTGTGCACATCCTCCACTCCCTGGGGAGTATTCCAGTCAGTCGCCGGTGAGGCGCACACAGTACTGGACAAGCTACAATGACTTTCACATCCTACCGGGTACCCATTTAGCACCTGGGTCGAGAGTGGCAAAGTGTGGATTAACGCCTTGCCAAAGGACGCCAGACCGCAGTGGGATTCGAACACACGACCCTCTGTTTACAAGGCGAGAGTCAGAACCACTACACCACGGCTCCTCCTCACATGGCGAGATATGAAGTGTACAAGTCCCGGCGAGAATCCCGATATATCGCAATGTTGACATGTAACTTCTTTAAGTCGACTTGGCAAGATAAAATATCTCGCCCGTGTTGATATATATATAACTTTTTATAAGTGGACTGACTTGGCAGGGTAACGTATCGCGCCTTGCAGACATAATAAGCTTATTTAGTCGACATGGCAAGATAAAGTACCTCGCCATGTCGTCAAGTCGATGGCATTTTAGAGGCTCCGTATGGCGTCTAGAGGGTAAATTTCCGGGGGGGGGGTAACAGTCCCTGACGATAAAAATATGGGGATAATATATTCCTTGAAGTAGATGTCAGGGGGCGATTCAGTGTCCTTTGGGTCATCGTTATAGAATCCCATGGACTCGTATCATTGGCCTTTTGACCTCTTGATGGCATTGGATCTCACTATATCCTGATCATAATTTTATTAACTATCGGACCTGCGGTCTATCGGACCCGCGGACTATCGGACCCGCTGCGGTCTATCGGACCCGCGGACTATCGGACCCGCGGTCTATCGGACCCGCGGACTATCGGACCCGCGGTCTATCGGACCCGCGGTCTATCGGACCCGCGGTCTATCGGACCCGCGGTCTATCGGACCCGCGGACTATCGGACCCGCGGTCTATCGGACCCGCGGTCTATCGGGCTGTAACCAGGTGACAACAGGATAGCTTTGAGACGTCTGTAGAACTCTGCGAAGAAAAAGAATTAAGAGCATTATAGCATTTGGTTCTCAATGAAGCCCAATTGTTGCAAAGCAAAGGGCGACAACAGCTAATTTTGTAGATACGCTGGCTAAAAACTCACCCATCGCCTGCTGCAGAGTTGTTGAGGGTTGAAATCTCACTTCTGGAGTGTTTGTTAAAGGCACTGACGTCAGGGACGCAAGATGGAGAGTTTGAGGTAGGGTTGGTGATACAACTGGTGGGTTTGTAGAATGAGGAGTTTGCCCAGGAAGAGAGGGCGTTGTTGCGGGTGTTGTATATGTTTCAGCAATAGCTGTTGAATCAAAAGTGGTCGGCAGCGTTGTTGAAGATACAGTACTTGCTTCAGTTGTGGTTGTCGAGTCGGTTTCAGATGTTGCAACTACAGGAATAGGTGTTGTTGTTGATACTGTAGTTACTTGGTTCGTTGTTGTGTAATCTAGAGTGGTAGGCGTTGTTTGAATCGTGGTATTGATGTCGAGTTCAGTTGTTGCAACTGCAGTGGTAGGCGTTGTCGAAGAGACCGTAGTTTCCCGAGTCGTGGTTCTGGAATCCAGTTCGGATGTTGCAGCTGCAGTGGTAGGCGTTGTCCAAGATACCGTAGTTTCCCGAGTCGTGGTTCTAGAATCCAGTTCGGATGTTGCAGCTGCAGTGGTAGGCGTTGTTGTAGATACTGTTGTTACTTGAACGGTGGTGGTAGAATCGATTTCGGACGTTTGAACTAGAGTGCTGGGCTTTGTTGGAGATACCGCAATTTCCTGAGTTGTGGTTGCGGACATAAGTCCCGACGTTGATTCCATAGTAGCAGTTACTTGATTTGTGGTAGTGGATAACATTTCAGACGTTGGAACCGTAGTTGTAGGTATTGCAGCTGTAGTAGTATCTCCAGTTGTCTCAGCTGAATCTGTATCAATTATTACGGTATTGATGGCATTGACATTGAAAAAAAATAGTAAGATGGGTTTTTTTTTTTGTCGGACCGTCCATCCTCTATATGAGTCGACAGTCAGTGCCAAAGATTATTTTTGTTACCCCCCCCCCCCATCCCCGGATCAAAATTTACACGATACAAAATATAGCAAATGGGTTCAATGCTCTAACATGTCTCATGGTAAAAAAATAATGATTATGAAATGAAAATGTTTTTAAAAAATCCAGATTGAAATTAAATTACTCACTGTCAGGTCTTGAGCAGATTGCTCCGTATTTGTCGGTGCATCGGGCGGCCTTCCACTGTCCCGAGTTCCTGTAGTATACACAATCTTTACCTGGTATAAAAATATAAATATTCTTCAATAATGATATAGCAGTCATAGAATTATATCATCGACTTGTTTAAATCAGAAAACAACATTATATGCAGGTGTTACATAAAAGATCCATGACATTTGCTCTGGTGACGATGGCCCCGATCGAAAATCTGCACATTAGGCAAAACATAAAACATAACCTTCAAAACTAAATAAATTATAATCGTTATCTGTACAATATTCTAAACCAAACACTTTATTGCAATCCTAATTCTAACCCTAGGTCCTCTGAGATATTAAGGCCGGAGCAAATGTCGTGTCACCGCATACATGCAATACTATGGTATTGCAATTATTATCTTGGGCAAAATCAAGTCAAAAGTAATAGCTGTTTTGGAATATAAACAGCAGAAACTGAAATGTTTCTGTTCTGTTTCTGTTTATGGTAACTCCCGCAGGAACTCGGCAGGACAGCATTTTGCTGGTAAACGCCAAGCTGGTATATAACCAATTACCTAGGAAACATTTTACGTCTAGGTTAATCAGTCATAGTTGCTGACATTATAGACGACAGATATCACTCTCGGGCCTTTTTATCAAAGTGGAGACAATGGCAGAGTTGGGATTCGAACTCACAACCTTGCGATTATGAGTCCAATGCTCTACCACTGGACGACACGATTCTCATTGGCTTGGTGTATGTGTAAGTATGTTTGTAAGGGTGGGGTGGGGTGGGTGTGTTGGAGTATGCGTGTGTGCGTGCGTGAATTGCCTTTCCAGGCATGTCACAAAAGTGGAATTGCTTATTTATTACATCATAATTTTCATTGTATTGTCATTAGCAATCTGGTAGATTGGACACGCCAGACTAATTAGAACATTAAAATGAATTTAGGAATGATCAGCTTTGGGCTTGCTCATTTTGCGTGTTTTTATAACCGGTGATGAGCGGCCATAATGACCAGTCATATAGGTTTGAAATAAGGATAATTAACTCAAGGGTGGCGCCGAGGTATTTTGAAACAGGCCAAGACTACCTAAATTGTCATTTTTTCTCAGTTGAGTATATTCCAGAGTTACACGACGCAGTCCTCCCTTTTGACACCCCCTACTTCTTACTTTTGTATTCCCCCTCTCTTTTCCTCATTTTCACAACTTGAAACATGTAAATACCTTCTTCATATAATAATAATAATAATAATCCGCATTTATATAGCGCTTTACACATCGGAACGACGTCTCTAAGCGCTTTACAGATATATTATTACCCCGGTCATCGGATCCTTGCATGCCCGCATACAATGTATGCACCTTCTCCACTCCCTGGGGAGCATTCCAACAAGAGTTCCAAGACTCATTTGCTAGGCATACTACATAGAGTTTCGCATTCTACCGGATACCCATTTCATACCTGGGTGGAGAGTGGCAAATTGTGGATTGACGCCTTGCCAAAGGACGCTAGGCCATGGTGGGATTCGAACACACGACCATCTGATTACAAGGCGAGAGCCAGAACCGCTTCACCACGGCGCGCGTTTCCACAATAAATGCATATAATGCTTACTAATACCATTATGTGTATTAGTCATTATATAATATTCTAGAACTACATAGTCTTAAAGGGTAGTCAGGAATGATATTCACTATTCACTTACCATTTCCACCGCCTATAACACTTGAATCGGGTGTATCGGTAAATGAATGGATCCATGTAAATGTATTAGACAGCTGAAAAGAAAGACATGATAAGAGAAATAAACTGGGGTAAACAAATTCAAGAGACATAAAAAAAGGTTTGCAATGCATATTCACGCATTTATGTTCATATTTTGTTGTATAAACAAGTATTTTGTTTTCCTCAGTCGTTAAGTGGCATCCTTTAATAATGTCTTTACCACTGCTCATTCGTCTAAGCACTTCATAAGAAGAGGGGATGCTTCTGATAATACTCGGAAGTAGGAAACTAATGTAATATTTCACCCTTTTTCGTTCCATGTGTATTCTCTTCTTTTTTTCTTCGTGACTGTGACACTTTTGGGGACAAGTACCCACCAGCACCCCTCCCAACTATACTCCAGTGGCCACATGAAATAATATACTTCTAATCGACCGATGGTATATCATTGTTGAGAACGAAATAGCTTGGTCTCAAGTCACGACCCTGCCCCGCGATAGATTTTTTTTGTCAGTACTTGTGCACCCGACGCGAGAGGGCAGTGTGAACGACGATATAATAGGGTTTATTTAGTCAAACTACGCCTCATGAATATTAAAAACGTTAGGCTATCTAAGAATTTCCGACCCATCGATCAGCTCGATTGGTGTCACTCATTCACGAATGCCAATCCTGCAATTGATTTCATGGACGCACATTCGAGTCTCGCCTAGAAGAACATTTCGACGAAACATTTTTTTTAAGTGAGGCAAGACTAAAAATACAAGTCCAAGATTTGTAATCTTCTTCTTCTTGTTGGGTCACTACACAAGACCTGACCAGTGGAGGGTACAGGATCTGTCTTTGAGGTTAAAGGACTCCAGATCTTCAGCAGTGCGAGGCTCTGGTAGGAGGGGGCAGACCAGAAGGTGTTGCATCGTCTGATCCTCCCCACACTCGTAAGCAGCGTCCCCAATCTGAATCAAGGCCTCCAAACAGTCTATCATTTCGCCATGACCAACGCCCTCAGCATCGGGTGAACAAGTATTGACGAAAAATAGCACCCCGCTAATAAAAAATAATCGCTCTTTAAAGCGATTAAACGGTTATATAGAAACACAAAACAATTATGTTTACCCTTTTAGACCCAATCCACATATTATGGCTGCCAGTTATCAGGTTAATTACGAATGTTTTGATATCTGCAGTAGAAAGCTCCGCTAATCCACCATTGGTATAACTTTGGCAGTGTGTCTGTGCATCGTCGAAATTCCAATTCTCAAGCGTGTAATAGTAATAAATATTGCCTCCATGTGCGCCTTCGCCATCTTGAGCTGTAACGATAATTTAAATTCATATAAATCAATGTATAAAATTCAATTGACTATTATTTCAATACAAATTAACAAAATATATTCGTGTTGCTTTATATTATGTTCCATGCAATACACATGGAAATAAACATATACATATACAAAACATTACAACATTGTGTAGTGCAATGAAACTCATTTAACATGAACATGAGGATGCAGATTAGGGAGGTGGTCGGTTTTTTAAACCTATTTTTTTTTTGGAAAAAATGTTGGCTTGTCAGATTTTTTCTCCAATTGAAAGGATTTCCAACGGTAGTGACATTTGACTTTTTTGCTCGTAAGATTCCCCCTCCGGTAAATCCTTGATCCGTCTTTAATCAAAATGATGCATGATGTCATAGCGGATATTTTTTCCTTCTTCTTTTGTTTTCATTGTTGTTTTTCTACTTCTTATCATCCTCCTCCTTCCTCTTCTTCTTCTTTTCCTTACCCTTCAATATCCCCTTATCCTCCATTTTCTTTAGTTATTTCCTTGTCATCTATTTTCAACTTCACTTCATTTTGTCTGTATCCTGTATTTATTCAGGTCCACCGATTTAGAAAAAAAAACTTTCCTACCCCTCAATCTATACTCAAATTATACTGACTTACCGCATCCTGTTTCCAAACGACTACAAACCAGTAAAAATGTAGCGACCTGTAAAATAACAAAAAAAGAAACAATGACAAATTCATACACTCTAAAAAAAAAAGGTAGAATTAAAGTAAAAATTACCCTAATCAGCTAATGTTCGATATAAGGGGTTATGCATTTTTGTTAGGTAAAAATATTTGTCTAAACAACATATTCGAAGCCAGTTTTCAACATTCATCTTGAACAGTACCAGCCATGAAATTAAAAAAACAGTTCCTGGATCCTTTCCCATAATGCATCATTCTGATCATGCAGTCTTATGATAAATTATATAACTATTGAAATAATTAATCATACTGTCGCGATACTTTTCACATCATTCATACCATAATATAAATTTTCACGCTTCTGCGACGCAGAATGAATTAAAAAACACAGTAAATGTATTGAAAATGCCCGTCAAATGACAATGAACAGTTGAGAGGTCTTTGTCGAGAATTGGTGAACCGGAACAGCAGTTTCATCCTATGTTTCGAAGCTTACGAAAAATTTCAAATGTGTCGTTTGTCCAGAGTCCAACACGAAATTTAACTGCTGTATTTAATCACCAATATTCGACAAACACTTCTTGGTTGCTCTTTTCCATCAAGGGGGTTTGACAGTACATTTTCTCTGTTCGTAAAAACGTTCTGCGACGCGGTGTGAACACTCCTTGGTTGCCAAGGAACAAAACATGTGCAATTGCTTCTACATGAAAGGAAGCCATGTCCAGACTAGTATATGTAAAGGTACATGAGTTTATTTCCACGAGAACAGCCTCTCATCAATTGCACACTTCTCAAATCCTCTGGGTAAATGTCCTCATAACAAGAGAGTACCGAAGCGATGACGTCAGTTGCCATGGTATCGTGGCGGCCTGGTTCTAAACAAATGAACCCGGAGCATGTTTCTCCTAGGAGAAAATGGCTGCTAACGGAATTTCATCGCTTGCAACCTCAGAATGGTGGTAATTGTTTGCCAATAAGCCTGCGCACGAGCAGAAAAAGGTAATTTGAGATCAACCATGAAGGTGGCTTTCAAATTCACTGACATAGGCATTTGTGATTTGATGATTATTCATGTATTCCTTTCAAAATATTTATCACATCCAAGCTGAAGAGCAATAAATAGAGCCTTCATAATCACTGGTATTTTACAGTAGCCTAAACAATAGTCAAATGTGCCAAAGGCAGACAATAAAACAGATTTCTTAACTTTATCCCTGATATTTTATTCTAAATCAACTGACCAATCAAGATCAAGTTTACACGCAAATTTGGCACAAAATACTGACCAGGAACCAATCAGAAGTGTTCTTTCATATTTGCAATTCATCGCAAACATTTGTGTTACGGAGCCCTGGTCTATACAATGCCTTTTGTTCTTAGAATTTGAATACTCTACCGGTAAAGCTTATGCAACATCTACATTTGAAAATGATAGTGCTTATCCTAATAAAAATAACAAAGGTCATTTGAGAAAAGTTGATCATGATAACCGTGAACTGGCTTATATAAAATGTGTATAGACGATCGTCAGCTGCGACTCTGTTTAGAACCAGCCGGTTCGTTGTCATGACAGTGACGTCGCACTTCGGTACGCTATCAAACTCCTCTACTATGACCATTGCATACAGTTGGGTTGTTGACAAGACGCTGGGGCGACAACCCGCTTCTTCAACACTACAATTCCTTCACAGATCACCCAACTTTCCCGCTAAATCCATGCCCTAGCTGTGCTTGAAAAAAAGCCTCCTATGGGGTAGTCCACGTCCTGGACGATTTTTATTGATTGGGCAGACCCTTGGCATTAATCTAGACCCGCGAGCACACAATCATTACCAACCACACATGTAACCAACATACATGACGCACTCCAATGATTCACTTACCACCCCCCCCCACCCCCCCCCCCCAGTGATTCACCTAACCCATGTTACATGTGACTATTCAGGGTGTGTGTGTATGTGTGTTATAGGATAGGTAGTGTGTTATGTGTTTGGTAGTCGTGTGGACAAAATAAAAACAGTCCAGGAGTTGGACTATGGGGTACGTTATTGTTACCCCCAATTGACTCTTGATTGGTCAAGTTCACTGGTCAGTCCAAACAAATATGTCCAGGGATGCTTGAAAGCATCCATGAATTCATTTTGAACAAAAGCCATATTTTTACTAGTCTGTGTGCAAGCCCATTATAGGTTGTCAATTCAACATGACAATATAAATGTTACAGTTTTATCAATGAAGATCTGATGGTCATCATGTGTTTAAATGTCAAATTAACAATATGAATTATTTTTCATTGTTTTATATTAAAGAGTTTGATTGAAGGGTTTGATCACGTTTCTCATTTACAGCATGAAGCGCATGCGTAGCCTTACTGGTATGGGGGGCAGCCTTAGCCCCCCATACCATACCAGTAATACCTTGGTCACATTTGTTCTACGGCGGCCGTACGGCGAGTCGAAAACAGCCGTTTTAACATTTTTTTTGTACCAACTGAATAGGTGGTTTGAATAAAAATGAATAAAACGGCTGTTTTAAAGGACAAGTCCACCCCAACAAAAAGTTGATTTGAATAAAAAGAGAAAAATCCAACAAGCATAAGACTGAAAATTTCATCAAAATCGGATGTAAAATAAGAAAGTTATGATATTTTAAAGTTTCGCTTAATTTAACAAAACAGTTATATTCACATCCTTGTCTGTATGCAAATGAGGAGACTGATGACATCACTCACTATTTCGTTTGTATTTTATTATATGAAACATGAAATATTCAAATTTTTTCCCTATTGTCGTGTGAAACAACGATTAATTCCTCCCTGAACATGTGCACATAGCATTATGTAATACTATATGGTTCAATCAAGTTGGACCTTATTGTCAAATCTGTAAAAAATGAAATATTGTATAATTCAAACAATAAAAAACAAAAGAAATAGTGAGTGAGGGACATCATCGACTGTCTAATTTGCATGTCACTGAGTTTTGCATATCACTGTTTTGTAAAAAATAAGCAAAAATTTACAATGTCATAACTTTCTTATCTTACATCCGATTTTGATGAAACTTTCAGCATAATGCTTCCTTGATTTTTCTCTATTTATTCAAATCAACATTTTTCTGGGGTGGACTTGACCTTTAATTTGACTCGCCGTACGGCCGCCGTAGAGCAAATGTGATCGAGGTATAAGGCTGTGTGATGTCTGTTGGCAAATCTTCATCCGAGTTTCGAAATATGTTGTAAGCATACATTACTAGTCTAATTATAATTATCCAAATCATGATGGTACAGTAAATTTGTCTAACATTTTATAAACAACATGAACAATAAATCAAGTTAAGATGTAATCAATGCCTTTCAGCGGAAGAGGCCAACATGGCTTCTACTCAGACGAAAATTAAGAGCTTCTTCCCAATCGATAATATCGATATTATTTCGTCTCATTATTTATAGTCAGTAGAGACCGGTTACGTTTTGTAATTAACTCTTTCCGATATACCCCGATATAACATCATAAATCACAATAACTGTGAGGTACATACCATTATAAAGCCTAAGTCCACCCAGAAATTTGTTGATTGAAAATGATAGAGAAAATCAAACGAGCGTAACGCTGAAATTTTATTAAAATCGAATGTAAAAAGGTTAGCTTATTTTTCACAGTTATATGCACAACTCAGTGATATGAAAATGAGAGTCGATGATGTCCCTCATTCACTATCTATTTTGTTGTTGTTTTTTGTTTCAATTTTTACAGATTTGACAACAAGGACCAACTTGACTTAATCATAAACTGTTAAATAGTGGTAATTCCACATGTTCAAGGAAAAATAAAACTTGTTTCACATACTAAAATGAGGAGGGAATTTTCCATATTTCATATAATAAAATACAAAAGAAATAGTGAGTGGGTGACGTCATCAGTCTGTTCATTTGCATACCGACCCGCAGGATATAACTGTTTTGCAAAATTAAGCAAAACTTTAAAATGTCATAAATTTCTTAATTTACATCCGATTTTGATGAAATTTTCAATGTTATGCTTGTTGGATTTTTCTCCTTTTATTCAAATAAACTTTTCATTGGGGTGGACTTTTCATTTTTCTCTTCACCCCTCTTTGTTTTCATATTTCGGTTGTTGGCGATGATGAATTATTCTACTGAGCAATTTACAATTTATACAGTGTTTTGTTCAAAATGAGGGAGGAAATGCAGTTGAGAGAAACCTCAATAGTCAAAGCAAAATATTAATCGCTGATAACGAATTTGAAATTTTAGCGTAAGATATATAGGGCCTTCTCCGATTAAATGGATATATTCATTTCTTTATAAAAGGACAAGTCAACCCCAACAAAAAGTTGATTTCAATAAAAAGAGAAAAATAAGAAAGTTATGACATTTTTAGGTTTCGCTTGATTTCAGAAAATAGTTATATGCACATCCCGGTCGGTATGCAAATGAGAGAACTGATGACATCACTCACTCACTATTCCTTTTGTATTTAATTATATGAAATATGAAATATTCTTACTTTCTCCCCATTTTTCTGTGAAACAAAGTTTTTCTTTCTCCCTGAACATGTGGAATTACCCTTTTCCAACATTTTATGGTTCAGTCAAGTTGGCCCTTTTTGTGAAATTTGTAAAGATTGAAATATTGTGTAATTCAAACAATAAAAAGCATAAGAAATAGTGAGTGAGAGACATCATCGATTCTCTCCTTTGCATGTGACTAAATTGTGCATATAATTATTTTTTTGAAAAATAAGCGAAAATGTAAAATGTTATAACTTTCTTATTTTACATCCGATTTTGATGAAATTTTCAGCATTATGTTCGTCTGATTTTTCTCTATTGATTCAAATCAACATTTTTTTGGGGTAGACTTGACCTTTAATGGTCTAACATGCACCATCTATAGTGTCGTATACTTGGAAAACTTGGTCAGGAGGTGCAAAATGTTTTGACAAGCAAAAAAGAGAGATTATCAGGACTTAAACGGTGCTCTTTTTTTCAGTGTTAAAATCCTGTCGGAGAATGAGGGGGGGGGGGGGGGTTCGGGGGTGATGGTGCTCAATTTGCCTCCTCACTGGCACTGCTTCCCTGTACACTATGGGCCGTAACTCCAAGAAGTTATCTTTTCAGTCAATTTCGTTTACAAAGAAATAAGGAAAGAAAGACTTTCCCATCTTTGTTAGACTTCCATGAACATTAAATAGATAAATGAATGAATAAATATATATTTAAATAACTAGATAAATAAATAAAAAAAGTTGTAACAAGAAAAAATGTCTCTTTACCTCAAACTGCGCATCTCCTCCCATCCCCCCCCCCCCCCTCTCCCCGGGACTGTCGTTTTCTAATCGGTTCGGGTCGGTTCAAGGAGGAGCCGTGGCCGAGTGGTCTAAGGCGCCCGGCTATACATGGAAAGTCCGGGGTTCGATCTCCGGCCGCGGCACCTATGCCCGTGAGCAAGGCATTAAAAAAACATACAAGACAGTCTTTCCTATATCTTTAAAACATCAAATATCCGGTCGATTATCGATATCACCTTGACCGATATCTCTAACTTTCATGGGTATCTTTTTTCCTCGCTCGTAATTAGCGTTAGCCAGTTTGCACACGATATTTTCCAAACAGGCAGCAGTCGTCCTTATCTGTGCTATAGTTCATTACACGGAGGCCTACCCATCTATTGTTACATAAACGTTCCATGACATAATAACATTTAGTTCATATTAATTTGTGGAAGAAATTGATATTTGTATAAATGCTTCCGCATAGCTTCTATAATACCAGTAGTCTCGTAATGTAGATCACATAACATATCAATATTTTAATACTGCAACTTTTAACACAAAAAATAATTAAATTGATACATTGCGGGGTTTTTTTTGCTCTCGTTCATTACACGTAGGCCTACCCATCGCTAGTTACATAAACGTTCCATGACGTAATAACATTTAATTCATATTCTATTAATTTAAGGAAGAAATTGATATTCGTATAAGAATGCTTCCGCATAGCTTGTATACTAATGCAGAAATCATATTAATTTTTGACACTGCAACCTTTAACACCGACAATAATTAACTTGATACATTGCATTTTTTTTTCAAATTCTTTGTTCTTCTTCATCGAAAGAAATACCCCTCCGGTAAAAGACAAACATGAAATATTGAACCCGATGGTGACGTGATGATTAATTGATAATAATGTTTTGTGACGTAATGATGAATTAATAATTGTGTTTTGTGACGTAATAATGAATTGTTAATGATGTACTATCAATGATGATATTTACAAGATGACATTGATCGGCCGAGCGCGGGAAAGCACAGATGGCATTAAGTCAACGTCGATAGGCCATCATCATAACAACTGAGTTTTTGTTTCAATTCTCACGAATGGCAACGCACAAAACTAAGCAAACACAAATATACTATCCATCACATCACGTCTCAAGCACGAATGTTTTTAACTGTCAAATAAAAGTGTGTTTGAATAAAATAAAATAAAAGGAAGGGGGCATGCCAAACACGTACGTGCTTTCTGTTTGATTGCTTTTAACGTGCTTGATACTAAATTCAGATCAGTCTTGTGCATTAACAACACAAATTTATGAAAGTTTGAACACTAATGGGGATTATGAAAATGGGTAAGTTTGATAACAGTCATCCGGTTTCATTAAGCGTAGCTTTCCTGTAAGAATGAAAGTTTCCGAAATCTATGTTGTTATTTTATTGTCTAAATTGAAAGTAATTCAATGTTTTATTTTTGTTCTTTCCTCCGGGTTTGGAGTAAGCAAGGGTTGGGTTTCCGAGACCATACCGAAAGTGTTTTTTTTTTTTCAACTTGACTTGACAAGATAATTAATATACAAAGGGAGCTGTGGCGTATTAGTTGTGGTCTTAAAGATATTGCCCTCAAAAGTTACACGACCAAAAAAGGGATAAAATGGAGAAATTAAAAGGTGAAGTGTGATATTATTTCTTTCAAAACAATATCGGCAAAAATAAAGCACAAAATCAGCTTTTCGTATTAAAAATGTCAACATTTCTGCTCGTTCGCCTAGTTCTCTCACGACCTTTTCTAATTTTTGGCCAAAACACCATATCTTGTTGTCTCATTATACCGTCGAGAGGGGGAGGGGAGCAAAAACTGTATAATAAACAACAACAAAAACTATATCATCGGTGTTGACTCACAGAGGACTACGCCAAATATTTCAATCAAAATTATGTTTTGTTCTTGTTACGATCGTTATTTATCACCATTGAAATGGTAGGTTTCTACTTCCCAAAAGCTTGTCTTCAGAAATTAAGTGGATTTCCATTAATAGGTATTGAACTCCACCACTCAGAAAAATCCTATATTATGAGTGATTATTCTCGGAAGTCAAAAGTTCTTGACTTGTAGACATTATTTTATCTGTGTGATAATAAAATAATGTTTCATCTAATGTAAAGCTATATGGGGGAAAAAAGGTTGTTTCAACATACTTATCGAACGGGAAACGTATCAATTACTCACGAGTTTATAATCACATCGAAAGTCTTCTCTATACAGACAATATCCGCTGTATGCATTGAAGGATCTCTAATATGAGTTATTGGCAAATTCCCCAAAGAGTGTTTTTCTTTACTTCGTGTCTAATCTTCGTGATTGTATGCATGTTAACCCCCCCCCACCCACTCCCCCACAAGTCTCTCCAATTAGGTTCAGCCCCCGCTATCAAATTCGTTCCGAGCCCCACAGTGAGGGGGGGGGTAATTCTTTTGTCGTGTATCCCCGTTTACTAATTCTGCAATAAAGAGAAAGAAAGCTCATTCCTTGAATTACATTCCATATTTGTGTATTTTGTAGGTGGTCAGTGTATATCGGTTAAGGGTAAATCTAAGAACAACTAAAGTACATATGATGGGGGATTTGGGGCCATGGACACCCCCCCCCCCGCCTCCAAAAAAAAAAAGAGTAAGAGAGAGAGAAAAAAACGAAGGGGGGAGGAGAAAAGGAATGAAAGGAAAAGGTGTGTGATATGACAATATGTCAAAATCTATCCCAAGTTTAGATTTTTACATTAAAAAAGGTTTAAAGTTTTTAGAAAATTTTCCCCGTACCCCATTTCTGGGCCCCCTAAAAGTTTTGGGGTCCTTACGCTGCTGCCAAGAACATTCACACTCACTAATCATGATGATTATTTTCTGCACTAAATCTTTACCATAAATCCCGGTCATATTAAATGGAACAATTGTCATTTCGCCCATTATACATCACGGCCTGCATTTTGAAAGCGAGGGGAATTTCTCATTAACAAGCGCTCCCTTTCGAAACCTTATACCCGTTGTATAATCTTCTCAGAGGGAATAAGAAATTTGAAACTTATTTAGAATGGTAAAATAAGTTCCCCCATCTTTAGCAGTGTCTATCATTCATCGAGGTTATAAATAAACGATAGGTAGTTAATTACAAAATAATAGAGAGTGACTTTTGTCGAAGACTATAATATATCTCTACATATTTTTGGAAGTATTAGCGGCACAGGATGTCATTAATATGTTTTAAGATAACAAGTCAACGATCAGTAGATATAATGAAAATATGAAAGTTTGCTTTAAACTTGATTTAATGCTTCCATATTACAACCATCCAAGCCTTTAGTAGCTCAAATATAGGCATATACGCCTACACAATGATTATTTATGATATCTAAGATGTCGTTAGTTTTTTTTTTACCCCGTCAACCGTTCTTTTTGTTGTCGCTTAACTTTTTTTCTTTTTCCTTTTCCTCTGCTTTGTTTTTTTTTCTTCTTCTTCTTCTTCTCCTTCCCCTTCTTCTTCCTTTTCTTCTTGTTCTACATTTTTATTCTCCTTCTTCTTCTGCTCCTCGATCTTTCTTCTTTCTTCTCAATATTTATTCCCTTTTTCTCCTTCGATTTCAACAGTTTAGTGATAGTAGTAGTCGTGGTAGAAGTAGAAGTTCTTCTTCTTAATCTTCTTCGTTTTCTTCTTCTTCTTTTCCTCCTCCTCCTCCTTCTTCTTTCCTCTTTCCTTTTTATTTTCTTTTTCTTCTTCTTTTTCTTCTTCTACTTCTTCTTCCTCTTCTTCTTCTTTCCCTTCCTCTTCTTCTTCCTCTTCTTCTTCTTCTTCTTCTTCTTCTTATTATCATTATTATTATCATTAATATTATTATTACCATTATTATTGTTAGTATTATTGTTATTATTATTGTTTATATTATCATTATTATTCCTAATATTCCCTAGAATTATTTTGTTACTCCTATTTAACATTTTACATCTCATTCATTACAAAATGCACGAAGAGGTTTTTGAATGGAAGAGGCATGACGTCATAATAGAGAAGACAGTGGTATTCGATGATGTGATATTAAAGCATGGAGCTATTAAGATAATAGCTCTATGGTTAAAGTAAACAGAGTAATAAAACTCTTCTAATATAAAAACCAATCGTGACAACCACCGGACTGCAATCAATACAGGATGTATGGCCGAGAAAAAATAACTTTAGATCATTATTTTATCAGATTCCCTGCTTTATATCTTTTAAACACATTTCATTTTTGCTTTAAAAACAATACTTTATCATGTCTGAGCCTCCATAAGAAGAAAGATATGAGACCGCCTTGCATTGGAATGTTTGTAATTGCCGTATAGATATTTGAATAAATTCAGTTAGATCACCACATATTAAATAAATAGTTGCCAAGGCTGATGTACATGTAGAATTTCTCACATTCAAATACAGTATATTACACGTTTATTACATACTCCAGTAATTTACCTTTTCAAGAAATTTTTTACTCTCTCTTCAATGCTCAATATTAGAGGAAAATTGAATAAATGAAATGATTCAGAGTGTCATAGGATATTCATTTTTTATTTTTTTCTGGTTTCCCTCACAACGTTTAAAGGGGTACTCCGGGCTGGAAATATTTCTAATATTTCTATATCTTAATAAATAGAGTAAAATTCACAGAGCAAAATGCTGAAAGTTTCATCAAAATCGGATGACAAATACCGAAGTTATTGCATTTTTAAGTTTAGCAATATTTTGTGAAAATAGTTATATGCATATCATCATGAATATTCATTAGGCGGGCTGATGATGTCACATCCCCACTTTCCCTTTTCTTGTGTCATTACATGAAATCACAATTGTTTCATTTTTGTTCATACATGATTGTGTGAATAATGTGTCTCCTTTATAATGAAATAAGTTGCAGCAATGAATATCTAATGCACTAAATCAGTTGTCAATCCAATTTCTTAAGTGAAAAAATTGAATAAACCTAATTTCATATAACAAAATACAAAATAAGAAGTGGGGATATGACATCATCAATTTGCTCATTGAATATTCATGCATGATGACATGCCTAGAACTGTTTCACCGGAATAATGCAAATTTTAAAATGCCATGACTTTGCTCTTCCTTGTCCGATTTTGATCGAATTTCCATTGTTTTGTTTGTCTGATTTTCTTTATCTGTCAAAATCATATCATTTTCAGCCCGGAGCATCCCTTTAATGATCAGCTGACTCGAGTAGCTTTTGGTGATATATTCTTGCGTTTAAAGGGGATGATTTGTCCTCTGCTTTC
Organism: Lytechinus pictus; assembly: GCF_037042905.1. Taxonomy (NCBI): domain Eukaryota; kingdom Metazoa; phylum Echinodermata; class Echinoidea; order Temnopleuroida; family Toxopneustidae; genus Lytechinus; species Lytechinus pictus. Next base: position 22,800,813 of record NC_087253.1, on the reverse strand, counting down.
ATTTTATCCACAACCAACTAGTCATTAGTCTAGACGGATACCCATTTTCAAAACAAAAGATAGCGTGAATGTTTTGTGACAGTGATTGGTGTTTAAGAAAGGAAGCTTCGTTGTTATTAATATGCAATTATTTGTTCATGTAATCCCTATTTCTTCCTTTCTCAAATTCTCCTTATATATAGTACTATATATCATTACCTAGTGAAGTTATATTAATTGTGTTTGTACAATATCATTATTTTATTATTATGTTTGCCAAAAAATGTTTACAATAAACATAACCATTGCAAACCACCTGAACGAAATCAATGATGATGATGATGATTATAATGATCAGAACGGTTATTTTTCATAATAATGATTATAATGATAATAATAGTGATAATATGACGATGATGATGATAATTGTAATAATAATGATGATGATGATAATAATAATAATAATGATGATGATGATAATAATAATAACAACAATAATAATAACAATAATGATGATAATATAAGACGATGATGATGATAATTGTAATAATAATGATGATGATGAAAATGATAATACTAATGATGATGATGATAATAATAATAATAATAATAACAATAATGATGATAATAATAAGAATAATTACAATAATAATAATATAATAATAATAATAACAACAACAATAAGAACAATAATCAAAATAATAATAGTAAGAAGAATTCCAGTGAAAATTATTTAACTTTTAACATAACTTGAATCCGTTATAACAATACAAACTGCTTATTAAAAAAAAAACAGTATTGAAAACGCATCTTGCAGCCACAAGTGTGTCAAAAGTCGAACTTCCTGTAATTCAAAGATATTACAATCTCAATATCTCATTCAAAGCAAAATAATTAATAAAAAAGTTGGTCACTTACCATGTACGAGTAGAAATTAGAGTACATCGTGATTGGAATCCTAAACTAGTGTAATTGGTAGTGATGAAGTGGAACACAATTAGTACAAATGTCCTTGGCGGGATAAAGGCGATAACTACGAAAACGACGAAGTCGCGTGCAGCTATAACTCAATAACAAACGTATAAACTTTAATTAGCAGAAGATGGTCATTGTTATTGTAATATTCACTTGTAATAGATCCACATTGTGCTGTCTTTAGAAAAAAATGATCTATTCCTACAGGGTCCCTGTTGGCTGTCCGAGATAACTATACGAGGCAACTCGCTGTTGACATGGCATTGACTTTCATGTATAGAGGGATTCTATCTTGATGATAAAATGACGAGTTGTTTCCGCTCGCTGTCTGAATGATAACGTCTCACTTTTAATTGTAGAGTTCTAGAATTTTACCATCAGAGTTAGGCTTCAAAGGAAGGAAGTTGCTATGGTGAAATGTAATCCTGGGAAGAATCAGACGAAAAAAATGTTATGAAAAAGATTTATATTTGAGGGCATAGACCCTTTTGATTGGCGTGGATGGATCAAAATAAAGTTTCTTTCCGTTTGAACGATCAGTTTCCAACAGATCGTCCAAAGTTTATCGCAGAGTTCGACTGAAACACAATACAAAGAAGATTAAATCATATCATCTGACACAGTTAGGAACATTACAAATATCTTACAATGATTCTATAAATAGATTTCAGATGAGTATTTTTAGTTGAAACGATTCCGCTCCGAGGTAATAGAGTTTGACCATGCAGGCGCAGTACTGGCCAAGTTTCCCCGGTGCTTTAGGTATAGAAAGTGAAAGTGGCTTTGAATGATTTGAATGAATATTCAAACCACAATGTTTCCAACTCCTCTGCTTAACAGTCCCTTGTACATCAGAGCTGCAATCAGACAGCTAATAAAACTCAGAAAACATCTCGGATGCAGACTTTTCCTTCCTTAATTTTAGATTCATCGACATTTTCACTTGGAGAAGTTACAGCAGAAGAGAGATCATGCATAGGCTTTCACAATGAATCATAAAAAACATTTGTTGAAATGAATGATGTGTATAGACCTATATAAACCCCATACCGCCTATTTTTATTCCTCGCGAGTAGGCATAGACGCGGGGGAGAACAATCAAGCGTTTATAGTCTCAGAAAGCTGATTAGAGCAATACCGCGTCTTCTTTTCCTGTTGATCTTTAATTTTTCTCCTTGTTAAGCCCCTCAATAACATCACGGTAGTTACCAAAAATAACGAAGTGTTAAATGACTGAGCCGCAACATCTCACGGCTCTCGATCAATTCGAACTATGACATCATGTAGGCTCAGTCTCACAAAGGAAACTGTGTCCAAAACGACCGATGGTATACCATTGGAAACAACGCGATTGCGTTGATCGGACGGGTATTGGTTGTAATGATGTGACTGGGACTTTACTGGGAATTGACAGCACTCGCACGCTTTCACTCAAGTACCCGCATTGAACGGGGGAAAGTACCGCGGAAGGGGCGCCCCTCCTTCCTCGCCTCCGCAGGGTATCATCATGATCTATATAGAAGGGGGAGGGGGCACATGTCTCGTGTGTCAATTTCAGGGGGCATCAAGCAGGGTGAAATTATATATCACAAAAGGGGAAAAGAAGGGGGATGATAATTACGGTGAACAACCAATTAGCCACCGGGGTTATATTTGGAAGAGGCAATAAGGAGAACAACAGGGGTCACTGAACGGGTTTGGAAGAGGGGGGGGGGGGGGGTCATCGTGCAAACATATATGATGGTGATTTTTTTGATTTTTTTCCGTCACGGTTTGCGGAAAAAAAATGTTTGGGGGGCTACAGACCCAATGCAGACCCCCCTTTCCGTGGCCCCTGCATATCCACAGAAGCATTAATATGTTATATTTATGTACATTTTTTTTACGAAGCCGCCATCATTTTTAAGCTTAATCGCTCACGATGGCGGTCTCCTGCATTCTTTTAAACTGATATTTTCTTTCAATTGAATAATGCTTCGTGTTAATATTTACTTTTCATTGCTTTATTATGAATAATGTTTTAATGTTTTGTAAAACTTAAATGTATCACCTTTCTATAGATGTAATGTTGCATATTTATCTTGAATGGCAGATATAAAATAAAATCAGTTCAAATCTCACTCCGATTGGCGATTTCTCTCATCTCTCCCACCCCCCCCCCCCCCCCAGCCCTCCTCTCTCCCCTCTCGGTAAAATAAAATGATATCGTGGTTTTACCTTATTCATGTTATTGATCAAGCCATGCTAAAGCATAACTTCTTTCACGATTCCCGACTCCTTGTTTGATAGAATACCATAGATTACCTTTCCCTTTTCCCCCTTTCAATGCAATTGAATCTGTGAATGCTATTTTATTACGATTGGAAACATTATTGAGGATTTTTTTGTTTTAAGGGTGTTTTTATTGTATTCTCTCAAATCAAAATATACATTCACATTCCATAAACAAGTTTTACAAATTATTTAAAACACGATTATAAATTATACAATAAATCCATATCCCATATAATCATACAAATTATACATCAAACTTCGAATATTTTTTTTAAAACAAGTTCACACCTAGTTACCAATAATGCATATAGCATTTCTATTTATTTGAAAGCAGGATAAAAGAGCATTGTAGATTAAATGCCTTGCTCACGGTCATAGCTGCCGCGGCCGGGGATCGAACCCAGGACTTTTTTCATGTATAGCCAGGCGCCTTAGACCACTCGGCCACGGCACCTCCAATGATATATCGATCCTCTTTGTTAAGGATAATTATGCAATAATTATTTTCTTTGTGATTTGTTAGAGTTACGCTCCCATAAAAAATATTCTTTTTAAACATAGAAGACAAAAACAATATACATGTATTTGTTCATTCGACGCTTCTAAATCTTCCACTTGAAATTGAAACTAATGGTGTATATTAATCCAACTGATTCAGGAAAATGATTTGCCTGATTTTTTTATATATTTTTTTTTACAAAGGGGTTCAGAAGGTTCAGGATAGAAAGTACAATTACATTGAACAAAAATATGTTTTTGGAAACTATTTATAGCTTCCACTACCAATCTGTCTCTGGTATTTCCTTATTGTTCTCATTTGATTTCCCGGTCGTTCTTCGGAAATGGTATTCCGTGCATGAAGAGGCGGATACCAATATCAAACTTTATTAATATCCCATGAATAACTGTATTATTTTGACGATTGCAAATAAATATTGGGATTCAAATTTATCAATACAGGGGGTGGGGACAAGCGAAGGTGATTGTTATTTTTATAATTATTATTATGAAAACCGTTTGAACTTTGATAATGTAAATCCTACTTACAATATTATTCCTATATATTCTCATGTTATCCATGCATGGTGGATATATTGCCGTGATTAAAATATACCAACCACTGGCGCATACATTCGTAATTCCGAAGCTTCGTTATTCCGAAGGTTCGGTTATTCCGAAGGTTTGTTATTCCGAAGGTTCGTATTTCCGAAGGTTCGTAATTCCGAAGGTTCGTTAGTCCGAAAACGAAATGAGGTTCGTAATTCCGAAGGTTCGTTAGTCCGAAAACGAAGTGAGGTTCGTAATTCCGAATGTTCGTTAATCCGAAAAAGAAATGAGGTTCGTAATTCCGTAGGTTCGTTAGTCCGAAAACTAAATGATTAACTAACCTTATTTCGTTTTCGGACTAACGAACCTTCGGAACAACGAACCTTATTTCGTTTTCGGATTAACGAACCTTCGGAACATCGAACCTTATTTCGTTTTCGGATTAACGAACCTTCGGAACATCGAACCTTATTTCGTTTTCGGATTATCGAACCTTCGGAATAACGAACCTTCGGAATAACGCCACAAATGTTCGGATTAACGAACCCTTTTACGTTTTCGGATTAACGAACATCGAGGTATAGGCAATTTGCGTGTTTCGGAATTACGAACCTCCGGAATAAAGAACCTTCGGAATTACGAACCTTCGGAATTACGAAGTGTAACCATTACTGGTGGGGCTAGATTGTTCATGCTGTTGGAACATAGGTCTATGTAGTAATATAAAAATTGGGCAATTTTAGCATTCTGTTTATGTTTGGAAACATATGACTAATAGTATCGAATGAACATGACAAATGGATTGGAACATACTGAAACTGCAATGAGCAATTTTATCATTCTCTTTATTTTTAGAAACAAACACGTAATTTATACAGCTAATGAAGATGACAATATGAATTGGAACACAATGAATCGTTTAAAATTGATGACATGACCAATTGTGTTTATGTTTAGGAACAAACACATAATTCAACGAATAAAGCTGACAATATGCTTTGGAATATATTATGTAACATGACGTATGGATGTCCTTCCTAAATTAAAGATCTATTCCAAGAATATTTGACAAGTAGGCTAAATTTTGACCATTACCTTACTTGCGTGTAAGCAATGAAAGGATTTTCATCATGAACATGATATTAGTTATCATATTACAGTGGATCCGGCTTGGATATCAACAAAGCTTTCATTCGTCATATCGCTATAAAACATTGTACTGGTCAGATCTTGTTTTACACATATCCCTATTAATGTAAGGGTTTTTAATCAGGGAATTTATTAAAATCAAATCTTCTTGGAAAAGGGTGCCTTCAAAGCTTCACCCTATACAAGGCCTTATTTTATTAGGTCTCATTCCCTTTCGATTTCATGCTGTTATGGGGTTGTACAAACGGATTTAAATGTTAAATGTTGTTCATACGTACATTGATACATCATTGTAAATATGGCAATATTGAAAGAGGAAAAAGAATGATTGAATTGAATTGAATGTGGAGCGTTGTGGCCCAGCGTATATTAGTCTCATGACTTTGAAACAGATCGAGGGTCGTGGCCGGGTTCAAATCCCAGCGATGGCGTAGTTTCCTTTGACCACCATGCAGCGCCGATCCAGTAGCATAATGAATACAATTTTTTTTATTGTTAGGGTCAGACATGCAAGCGAGTGAAGCGAGCTATCACAAAAATCACTTCTTTAACAAAAAAAAAATCTAATTTGTGATAGCTATCGACATGATTGATATTCAGATATAATATAATATTTTCCTCCTTTATTAATTTTCCCCACGTTTCTTCTTTTTTCTTGGTCGTGAAAATTTTAGGGGGTCCATGGCCCACAAGCCCCCCCCCCCCCCCCCCCCCCCCACTGTACGCAAGTGCGATCCACTCTGATAAAACAACAACCGCCTCTCCTGCGCTATACCTTTTCCTCATAGTAAACCAGCATTGTGAATCATACAGGAGCAAGCCTGTTAAATTGATCAAGATAATTACTTCCTTTTATCGTTGGGAAGAAAATAGATTTAAATGGCCTCCGCAAAGGAACTAAGGCCTCAGTCACACCAACATACACCGACCCCAAACCGACCGATGGTATGTCATTGGTAATAACGTAATAGCTTTGATCGGTCTGGAGTCGGATTCGATGGTGTGACCGCGGCATAAGATGCTGCAGACGAAATAAGCTCTTTGTTGGCGCTGAACTCATAATAGTGAATCCCCTACCATACATGACACAGGTCGACGTACCTTATAGGGTAATCATGATACATTATACGTACACTTTCATAAATCAATCAAGGAAGCTAAAATTGAACATAAAAGAAAATCTTTCGCATATGTCGGACCCAAATTATTTAATGCACTTTCTTCAAATTTACAAGTTTGTACCTCCTTGTTAGTTTTTAAAAAAATATGCAAAGCCTTTCATATGAATTGATAAAGAGCGAAATGATATTCCATTGATTTACAATGCTATGTATGTTTAAATTGTCACTTCCCACTCTATATTTTGGTGTTAATTGTTTCTGATGTTAGATATTTTGTATTTTGTATTTTTTAAGTTGTTTGTTGTTGTTGTTGTTGTTCATAGTTATCTTGACATGTATTTTAAACTGCAGGGCGCCTTTGTAAAGCAGTTTTAAGAACTGAACAGGCCTACCCTGCAGTATAAAATAAATAAAACAAAATAAATAAATAAATAAATTGTGAAAAGGTAAGGGTATGGTGGTAAATAAAGTTCGCTAGATTAAGATTGACTTTTACCCGGGACTTTAAATCGTCGTTGAGCAAAGTTCACCAATTTCATCAAGTAAAACCTGTGTGAAACATTCGTTATTGTAATTATATTCACTCTGAATTCATTCCAAATCGAGTGGTCCTTAGTTACTACTGACGGGAGTGAAAAACGATTAGAATTTCACTCTTTTTTCAGATCGAGAGAGTAAAACAATAATCGTTCCTTTCATGCCTTTCTAGTTGATCATATACATGTCATACATGGGATTTAACAACAACTAAATTTACACAATACACCTTATATAGAAATCCATCTATATCTTGTTTCATTTTCAAGATGACAAACTATCTACACATGAAGTAGCTGAGTGACTATCGTTACGAAAGAAAACGTGTCATTATACATGACATCTGTCATTCACGAGGATCTAGATTCTTAATTACCCTCAAAGTTCGATCAAACTTTGCACCGTGTGTATATCATTAATGTCGTCTTAATCGTCGCAGGACAGAAGGAAATAATTAACACATCTAGGGGTTGTAACACAAAGAGATACGATTGATATTTGCAATTGATTGTATATTTTCTACACGCATGTTTGGCATAGAATTACAGTTACGCTTCATTATTGAAAGATTAATTGTATCCTTTTATGTTACAGGGCACTGGATTCAATTTACTCAAAGAGAGAAAAAGAGAGAAGGAGATCGAGGCAAAAAAAAAGAGAGAAAAAACCCAATAAGACAGATAAAGAGACACAGACAATGTAAAATAGAGAGAGAAGGGGAGACAAAGACAGGAGAGGTGGGGAGAGAGGAAGAGAGAGAGAAAGAGGGGGAGAGAGGGGGGTGGGAGGGATAACGAGGGCATGGGTAGTGGCCTACAGATGTGGGGGGGCTTGGGGGCACTTGCCCCCCCCCCCCAAGTTTTTCACGACCAAGTAGAAAATAAGAGAAAAGGAAAGAGAGAAGGGTGAAATGTGTTATTATTTTTTGAATATTATGTCAAAATCTATCCCAAAATTTGATTTTTTGAAATGAAATAAAAATGCCTAAATTTTTACTCGCTTGCTGCGTTAGCTTGCATTAAAAAAAAATAAATTCTGCCCGATACGCCATATCCCCCCCCCAAAAAAAAATGGGCTCAATTCGCCACTGGGCATGAACTATTCACCTACTTTCCAACATTGTTTGTATGACGAATAATTAGTTTTGATATAGAAGAGGAATTCCAACACAATGCTACTTTGGACGGATACAAAAGACAAGCAGGCCTATTCGAAATAACGTCATGAATTATTTTCATAATGTTGATCAAAATAGTCAGTTATTACTAATTGTGTCTGAATTAGAGTAGGTATATAGCAATACTTCAATCATGGATGTTACAACTCCGTACTACAATACAATATATAGTTCGTCAGTTATACCTAAAGATATTGATGAGGCATGATAATTATCTTTCGTCATGGTCATCAATCAAAATGATAAGATTCGGGCAGAATGGCCTTTAATGGGAGGTTTATCCTGACAATTACAAATTGGTTTTGATGTAAAATATGAGTGAAAGGAATATTTGTTGATGAACGTTTAGTTAAACTCCATAAATAACAACTGAGTTTTGCTGTTTTTATTTCAATTGGATTTTGTTACGTCATATGCTACAGCAGCAGCTCCGCAAATTCAATAAAATGAAAATTTCTCTAAAGTGCAATTAAACATGGTCATTTATACAACCATTCTTTCTCACTTTGATTATTTTTATACAGCCTTTGTCATTCTTCCGTGATCATTTCTACCAAACAAAAATATGAAAAGTGCCATGCATTTCGTCAATTTTGATGACACAATCTCGGTAAACAATTATCTTTATTGCAAGAAATGTATTTTGAAATATAATATAATAATTGAATGTTATTTTTGAAATTATTATAAATCTAGGCTTATTACTCTATAGCTTTAAAGATAACCAGTTACATAATTGGCGAACATCCGTGACGTCATGCTATTAAAATGGGCGGGGATGAAACAATTGATAACCCCCCCCCCCCCCTCCCCCGAACAAAAGGTTCGCCACTTCGATTTACGATAGTGAGTCACATTTTTATGTGATTGAATAATTTATTCTATTCGCAAGGTATGACAGTAAAGGTACAAGAAATGAGATTTTAAAAAAAGTATCAAAATACCTTGGTAAGATATACCATGAAATTAGAAATAGCTATAACGGAGTCCTTATGACTAATATTCTATTGACATCATATTCGTTTCAAGTGTGCATAATGTATAGTTTGACGAGAGTTAATCCCAAACCGCAATCCAATTAGTTATAAAACCGAATCCTCTTTCTAAATTACGTTCTTATTCCCGAGTAGGATCCTTTAATGGACATATCGAAACTTTTTCAAATATTTTGAAGACCGCCTTTCTAAGAAGTGATGATTTCATAAATGATGCTATAGTATAATACAATAGGAGGCAGGATATGAAAGTCATTTTCACTGGTTGCATTCTTCAACAGGATTCACCTTGGGGAGTTCTGTTTTAGTAGCGAAATGAAGCAAATATTTCGAAGGGGCATGATATTGCGTATGGGGCAAATTTCATAAAAAGCTGCGAGTGAGAAAAATTGACCTGTTTAAATGCAGAACTATAAGTTAAAAAAAAATAGATTTTGACATAATATTCAATTCAGAAAATAGTATCACATTTCACACTTTCCCTCGCCTCGCCTTTTCTTTTTTTTTCCTTTTTTCTTGGTCAGCTAGTTGGTCGTGAAATTTTATTTGGGGTCCATGGCACCCCAAGCCCCCCATCTCATGTACGCCCCGGTTTTCTGGTTGATAAATTGTGAAATATTATTATTATAACATTTATTTATTTATTTAATTATTTATTCATTTATTTATTTCTTCATTTATTCATTATTTTGAGCTGGATCCTTTCTTTGTATCGATAGGAGACTGGACGTTCTAGGAACCAATTGTAAACAAAGTGATAAAAAGTACTATACGTATAGTTATATCAATTACATAATTGCATCATAAACTCTGACTGTTAGTATACGAGGATATTATCATAGGCCGCGTAATGAGCCAAAAAACATAATTAAAAAATAATTGGGCACATCACATGACGCATAGGACAACACTTTCAACAACAAAAATCGCGAGCTCGCGAGTGAATGATGTTCATTTTAAAGATCTGACAGATTTCCATATGATGTAAATATATATATATATTTCAATCAATATCCAATCATTTTCGTTCTGTTTCTCTTCTTCCTTTTTCTTGGTCGTGAAACGTTTGGGGTCCAGTGCCCATCCACAGTGGCGGCACCAGGATTGTTAAAATAGAGGGCAAGCATGTGTAAAAGGAATTGGGGGCAGAGGCAGCTAGACAACATATATTTTCATTTCAGTTTTCAAATTTCTGGGGGAGGGGCAACGGGAGAGGGGGGTACCAATTCCCCTCATGCCCCCCCCCCCCCCCTGGTGCCGCCTCTGCTCATCAATCCCCCATCTATATGACAGTGTATGCCACCTTTTGGTTACAGCATGCGTTTACCAGCAAATAGCTGTTCTGCCGAGTTACCATAAACAGAACAGAAACAGTAGACACAGGATATGGTGCGGTCAAAGGATAACCTTCTTTAAAAATATATATATAGAAATAAATCCTGTTCCTCATCCCTTTCATTTTATACACAATTCCTTGAATGTGAAGAGGATTAATGGTTCCTCAAGGATTTTTCAAAAGCATACATATATATATTGCTAAGGGGCGGATCCAGGATTTTCCAAAGGGGGGGGGGGGGCACATTTTCCGAGGAAAAATTTGACAAGCAAAAAAAAAAGGTTTAACCAAAATTTAAGGTCATTTCGTCCACGAAAAAGTTTAACAAGCCAAAAAAGAAAGGCCTTCACTTTAAAGGGGGGGGGGGGGGGGGGCACACGTCTGTGTTAACGGCATTTTACATAAAACTGATTCAATTGTGCCTCTCAAAGGGGAGGGGGCACGTACGGACCGGTTTTGCCCCCCCCCCCCCCCTCCTGGATCCGCCAGTGCCATTGCTGATAATTGCTCTATACGTTCCTCGTGAGATTAAAGTTGGCGTTTATTTCGTATTTTTCTCTTCGGAGTCTTTCAGTAACAATTTGGTCTGTTTTCGCAACGAGAACCCCGTCGTTTGTTTGTCGAATTGAACGACACAAAATCCGACATGATATGGCTCGCTTTTCAAAGAGAGTGTTAAAACCTTGGTTATAAAATAATTACAGTGATCCAGGTCACTATAAAATCAATCTACAATATGAACACTTTATCATCTCGCATGCTTCACAGCTAGTTTGACAGGTTGGAATGGTTGACCTGGATGCATTAGATATCGACCTTCCAAATCAATACAGAATTAATCATCAACAAACAATTTAAACTTAGATGGGTGAGCAAATCGAAGCGAGACATCAATAATGTAATTAATAACGGCGGAATAAGGGACCTGAGAGTTATTATGGTGTTATTGTTGCAATGGCTTGTTTCATTTTAGATCATAAAGATTATAATTGATATTTTGGGATGCTCCAATCTTCAAGCTATCAATATCATCATCATCACCATCATAACCACCAACAATACCATCATCATCACCACCACCATCTTCATCATCATATCATCCTCCTCAACATCACCACCACTACCATCATTATTATCACCATCACCACCATAATCATTCGCATCATCATCACCATAAATGGTACTATCTCCATTATCATCATGTCTTCATCATCATCACCATCACCACCACCATCATACCATCTTCATCATCATCATCATGTCATCCTCCTCATCATCACCATCACCACCACTGCCATCGTTATCATCATCACCATCACCACCACCATCATACCATCTTCATCATCATCATCATGTCATCCTCCTCATCATCACCATCACCACCACTGCCATCGTTATCATCATCACCATCACCACCACCATCATACCATCTTCATCATCATGTCATCCTCCTCAACATCACCACCACTACCATCGTTATTATCACCATCACCACCATAATCATTCGCATCATCATCGCCATAAATGGTACTATCTCCATTATCATCATGTCTTCATCATCATCACCATCACCACCACCATCATACCATCTTCATCATCATCATCATGTCATCCTCCTCATCATCACCATCACCACCACTGCCATCGTTATCATCATCACCATCACCACCACCATCATACCATCTTCATCATCATGTCATCCTCCTCAACATCACCACCACTACCATCGTTATTATCACCATCACCACCATAATCATTCGCATCATCATCACCATAAATGGTACTATCCCCATTATCATCATGTCTTCATCTTCATCACCATCACCACCACCATCATACCATCTTCATCATCATCATCATGTCATCCTCCTCATCATCACCATCACCACCACTGCCATCGTTATCATCATCACCATCACCACCACCATCATACCATCTTCATCATCATGTCATCCTCCTCAACATCACCACCACTACCATCGTTATTATCACCATCACCACCATAATCATTCGCATCATCATCACCATAAATGGTACTATCCCCATTATCATCATCATGTCTTCATCTTCATCACCATCACCACCACCATCATACCATCTTCATCATCATCATCATGTCATCCTCCTCATCATCACCATCACCACCACTGCCATCGTTATCATCATCACCATCACCACCATAATCATTCACATCATCATCATCACCATAAATGGTACTATCCCAATTATCATCATCATATCATCATCATCATCACCATCATAACCACCACCATCATCATCATACCATCTTCATCATCATCATCATGTCATCCTCCTCAACATCACTACCATCGTTATTATCACCGTCACCAACATAATCATTTGCATCATCATCACCATAAATGGTACTATCCCATTATCATCATGTCTTCATCATCTTCATCATCACCATCATAACCACCACCACCACCATCATCATCATACCATCTTCATCATCATCATCATGTCATCCTCCTCAACATCACTACCATCGTTATTATCACCGTCACCACCATAATCATTCGCATCATCATCACCATAAATGGTACTATCCCATTATCATCATGTCTTCATCATAACCATCACCACCATCATCATCATCATCGTCATCATCATCGTCATCATCATCATGTCATCATCATGACCACACCACTTTCCCATCAAACTGATATAAAACAGGGATCACAAAGATTTTGTCTATTTTTTAGCAATACATTTTAAGTAGATAAACACAAGAAAACAATGGTTATTGATAAGATATCATCATACCACTGCTGCAAATACAGAACATACAACATGCAATTTAACACACTACTGCCTTCATTTTATTCAAAACAAAAAAAAATCAGTCTTTGCACTTTACATCTGCATCATTTTTATATCACTGTGATCGTGACATTCTCTGATAATTCATTTCAACAATGATATTAATCTACAGCATCAAGTTGGTTTGATGAAATTACAATAAACAAAATGTGATGAAAGAAGATAACTGCTTACTTTGAAAGATCAAGAAATGGCAGTTTCATAAGGTCTTACATACAATATATACAATAGAATATATTGCACAATTCATATTAAGCTATGAAGTAATTCTAAACATACATGCATTGAGATAATTTCACTAATATTTCGTATTAAAGCAGATCCCATCCTCCAATGGCCAAACACAAAATATGAAATATCCAATGATAGTGTCACATTATGACAGAATACTTCATGAGGTGAAAGATGAAATGATCCATTCATACATTTCATCTTTCACCGAATGAAGTATTATTCTGTCCAAAAGAACATTCATTATTTGGTTTACATGACAGCTAAAATGGATTCTTTTTCATATGAAATTTATGAATTTCGATGCAAAATATGATCATGCAGTGCAAGCTCGGTCTGCTGATTATCGCATACATACAGCATGCGCGCTTCAAACACGAGTAGTTTTGTGGTGACTGCTGTCTCGGTGCGCGCGGGCAATGGACAAAATCGTATGGATCCAAAATTGCATGGTGAATGTATCCAAAATTGTACGGTTGATGACGTCATTGTAAAATGGGATGAATGATCGATATATCAAACAACCAATCAAAAGAAAAGGATCTACATGTCTATAAATACATATATATTATTGCATATTCAATAAATATCATACACTCATTAAATATATTTCATGTAATGAACATTATTCATACTCATTATAACAACCACATAATGGCAATAGTACAAGAAGCAACGGGCTGTGAAACAATTTTGCAAAGGTAAGTGTGGAACTCAGTTGAAAGGGGGGGGATCACAATCAGATGATAATTTTCAAGATTTTGTATGTTTTTTTTATTTAGAGTGGGGCCCCCACCTCCTTGTTATGTGGCCCTAGAGCAATAAATCATGCCCCCCCCCCCCCCATGAACAAGTGTGGCTTCAGTTATAATACCAGCATTCATTTGTTACAAATTTGTCTGCATGACTTTGAATGAATCTCCCACTCCCCACCTTAAATTTCCAAGTAATGAACATGATATTAAAAATATTAATAGGGCAATTCCATACGTGTCGTACGGGCCATTTTGACAACTTCTAGTTTCCTAGCCGAATACTTGAGCAATAGAATATTCTTTTTTGTCAATGATAAAGCTATAGTGGGTAGTCATGTGAAAAACTAATAACCAACACAAAATAATTGATTATGGGTAAATTATAGGTGAAAATGTTGTGTCATACGGGACGCAGAAATGTCCTGTACTACACGCAACATGTTAAGCTCTAATTCACCTACGGACAACATATTTTTGTTGGTTGTCAGTTTTTTGCATGTCTACCCAGTAGTACTTTAATATTACCACAAAGCAAATTGAAGTTCTTCGTTCATTTGGACAGCAGGTTGAAAAATGTTGTGAAAATGGCTGATTTTTCTAGCATGGAATCACCCAATAGATGAAGAGAAAAGAAATGGTACATTCAAAGAGATGATTTCATTGTGAAAGTGCACTTGAACAATACCCATAATTTTTATATAAACGAACTACATGTATGAAGCTCATCATTTAGGTCATTTTTAGTGACTCATTTTGTCCACCCCCTACTTCAAACCCAACCCCTATCCAACTCCGCTGACACTGACTCTTGTCATTTCTAGGAAACATAGGTCTCCACAGGAAGAAGGGATTCCAATGAGGGAAATTACCCTTCCCTTTCCTTCCCCCTAAAATGAGGCCCATGGAAGCAATTAAGACAGGTGCTCAGCTTCTAAAAAGAGAGATGTATGGTTCATGTAATAAGAATGGCAATAGCTTGGCAGATCACACTGGCGTACAGATGGGGAGGGGGGGAGGCATGGGGGCCATGGAGACCCCCCCCCCCAAAAAAAAAAAAAATGAAAGATATATTCACAACCAAGATAAAAGGGATAATAAAATGTAAAAAAGGGAAAGGGAAAAGGTTGAAATATGATATTTCCTTAATATGATTGCAAAGCTATCACAAAATTAGATTTTTGTATTAAAATGTCACAAATTTGTGCTCACTCACTTCACTCGCTTGCAGCTTTTAGGAAGTTTTGCCCAAAACACCATGTTTGACCCCCCCCCCCCCTTACAAATGTTGGCTCATTAACCTACTGGCAAATCAAGCCATGAGACAACAGTTGTGAATATGGGTACTTAGTGTTGTAATCTACAAGTCCTTCCTTCAAAGGTTTAATACACATGACCCTACTTCACAAGTTAAAGGGAAAGCTCATATCACCCTGACAAAAAAGTTTGTAGTAAAAATCGCAGAAATAATAATAAAAGATATTGAAGGGTTGAGGAAAATCCATAAAATATTGAGAATATTATTAGAATCTAAAGTTTTTGATATGTGACATCACATACCCCATATGTTATGTAATATAAAATGCATAAATTTCACTTTTGCAATAGTTTGTAATTTATATTTTTTTCCTTTTCTTTTTCGGTGTAGAATATTGATAAACCGAAGGTACAGTACAATAAGAGTGCCTCTGGCAGTCTTGCCTGCACTATTATAAAATAGTTATTCACAAAAAACACCATTCTTATTATGATATAATCCTATATTCATTGACCCTACATGTAAATGAAGACTTGTCAGTGATACTTGCTTCACGTATGTCCACATTTCATAAATTATGTACAAAAACTTTCAAAGTTATGATGGCAATTCAACAATTACCCCCAACA
The DNA here is from genome assembly GCF_037042905.1 of Lytechinus pictus. Lineage (NCBI taxonomy): Eukaryota > Metazoa > Echinodermata > Echinoidea > Temnopleuroida > Toxopneustidae > Lytechinus > Lytechinus pictus. The sequence goes on along the minus strand of NC_087253.1, from coordinate 22,784,509 downwards.
TGGCCAAAGTTCATTGACCTTAAATGACCTTGTCATGTGACTTGAAACTCGCACAGGGTGTTCAGTGATACTTGATTACTCTTAATATGTCCAAACACTTTCCAAGTTATAATGTCATTTCACCTAACCTTCCTTAACCCTAAATAGACTGGGCTATTTCGATGCCTAAGAAGACTGGGGGGGGGGCTGATTCAGCCCCCCCCTATGATCTTGGCCGTCGATCGCACGATCGCGACGAAAATTGGCACACGTGTTACCCATGGCATTATCTACAAAACTATACCATCAAATTCTGCAAAAAATCTCATGTCTCATTAATTATGCTAATTTATGCGTAAAATCATAAGTTTGCTCTAATTAATAAAATAATGCCCCTGAAATGCTAATTTTTGTTTCACATACTCTAGATAGGCATCTGATCAAATTTATTTTAAAAAAATTTCAACATCACATTTATTTTCTTATGTATTCTATTGTTTTCTAAATTTCTTACATGTATGTATTTCTTTGTTTTACGACTTTTTTTTTTTATTGTTTTTTCAATGGAAATTGTCGGGGACTTTATTTCGACCATAAAATAGATAAAATTAATTGATTTTAAGCAGTAAAAGGAAAAATAATGATACATTTATGAATTTTGGTTAAAAACACTATTTGCATTGGATTTGTACACAAATTCACGTTTTTGAGTAATTTTGGGTCTGCATGCACTTACGAAATGTTGCGTGATTTCGGAACCGCGTACCCGGGGGTCACAATTTTGGTCTCAAAAGTTGCGAGAGACTTGAAGGTAAAAAATCAGCGAGCGACGCAGTCAAAAAATTTCGCGTGGCGGATTTATCGCGAAAAATGTCGAGGGGGGGGCTGAATCAGCCCCCCCCCAGTCTTTTTAGGGTTAAAGATTTCAGTGTTAACGCCTCTGTTGCCGCCGTCGGAAAAACGGCACCTACATGTATAGTCTCGTGCTATGCAGGCACGACCAAAAAATTTTTTTTTCAATATTTTGAGAAAATGACAAACCATTGATTTTTTACCGTACAATATGTACATGTACATGTACATGTAGGAAAGCTGCTTGCATATGACGTCTCAATTCAAATAATCAAAATTCTAATAATTTTGTTATTCTTTAATGGATTTCCCTCAAACCTTTGCCAATATTCTTTATTATATTTTCCGCTATTTTCCCCATAAACTTTTGGTCAGGGTGAACTTTCCATTTAAATAACTTGGGAACACAGAAATATGTTGACCTCAACTGAATAGTTGTAAACAAGACATAATTTGCATATTTTGGTCTAAAATAATGCTTCGAGTTATGTAGTTATTTGACTAATGACAGGTTGACTTACACAGAGGCTGCTGTATAAAGGCATAAGCATATAATCATGTAGAATTGGTTTTCAGCAGAGGAGTATCCATCGACATGCCAAATTAATTGCAATAAACATGTAACAAGAAAAAAATTAAAAGAATAATCATAACCATACTTCTTTTCCTTGTATGTGTGTGTGTCTAATTGAGTTTTTTAGACACGTATCAATAAAATATGATTATTTATAATTGGACCGACCTTTTAACGTCACCATCCGAAAGACATGACAAGGGCTTGAACCTCGAACCTCTGCGTCAATTTATAACTTCCCCAAGTAGGGATCCATGCCACAATGCTGAGACTTGTAAAGAGCGCCTAACATTTACTTTCCCAGTCTCTGAATGCTCCACGACAATGATGAATAACTATGATGTCTTTCACAGATCAGCTATTGCGTGCTCAGTTTCTGAATCCTTTGGATGACTGAAAATATGGCGAACTAAATATATGGTGATGATGATGATGATGATTATGATGAAGGTGGTGTTGGTGGTGGTGGTGATGATAATGATAATGATGATGATGATCACGATGAGGTTGATGAGGATGATGATATGATGACGATGATGATGACAATGATGATGATGATGATGACAATGATGATGATAATGATGATGCTAATGTTAATAACAAGAGAAGGAGGAGTGGTATAAGGGAAGGTTCATCTTGGTGAGGTTATCACGATGGCAATGTTGATGGAACAATTAATATTAATTCAGTCACTGCATTCATCAACGTCCCTCTGAAGGCTTGCTACAAACGCATCAAACTCTGACTCATTCTCCTTGAACTGTGCGAGCTTCTCCGGTAGGTTACTCTGAAAGGGAACAGAAAGAATACTATAAACAATCCACATGAAAAAAATTGACATTAACAGGGGTGATATTCACTCTTGAAAAAAAAAGTCATACTTAAGCGAGGGAGCGTAGCAACCAAGCCAGAGGGAGCGAAGCTACAGGGGGGAGGGTGTGGGAGGGGGTATCCCCCTCCCATGGTAGGGATTTTTGCATTTTGGGACTTTAAATCTAGCAATTTTGTGCATACCTGGAGGGGAAATTTGGGCTTCTAGATCTAGAGTCTATAACAAAAAACTCACAGGATCTAGATCTATAACAAAAAATCACAGGTCCAACAGAGATTCACTGTAGATCTATCCAATTTGGCGAAATAATAATCCAAAAAGAAAACTAGTGCTGAAGAAATCCAGAACAAAAAGTCCATCAATGTGGTGAATTCCATCACAAGGCGTGCAACAGTCATGACAATTTGCGTGATCCTCTTTTGTAAGTCATTTAAGAGTGCGTGAATACGAAGACGATGCTAAAAAAAAAACTCGCGAAGGTCGAAACTCAGCTAGCTCAGTCGTCGTAAAGAAGAGAACAATTCATTTGCATGTCAATATCCATGACCAAGATCACAATAAATAATGAAAGTTTGATGCCTGCAACTGCCTAAATTCCCCTTGAAAGAAAACTCACAAGGTTACCAATCGAAGATATTTGTATCGCGACCCGCGAACAAACATTTGCACACACACGTTCCAAGATGCTAGCTGCGCTATACGCGCCGGCTAGAGCCCAGCCGCAGCGGCCCGGGTAGCGCTGGCATGCATGCAGCTAGCTCAGGGGTACGGTCGGAATCACTGCGGTGCTGAAATTACTAATTATTAGAGCCACGCGGTGCAATATGTATGGTAGCGCTAAAAATACCAAATCAGAAAAAAATCTTGAATTTTCAAAATTGGGCAAAAATGAAGGAAAAAATCGTATGCCTTGCTGGAAAAAAAATTTGGAAATTTGATTTAAAGCGGAGGAATATCACCCCTACATTAACTAACTGAAAACCAGTTTACCTAATTACCTATTCAATGGGTTATGCAATGATAATTAGGTAGGTATGCCATTATGGAAAATATCAATGAATATCAACAAGCTATAGAAGGGCTATTTATGTTATTCATAGACGATGCCAGGATCCAGGAACAAAACAATTCAAGAGGATTTTTAAGGCTAATATAAGAACTCTTTTTGAAAATTCAGAAATATTCTCTCACTTCTAAAAACATAAAGAACTTAACAAAAAGGAAATGAAGCAAAGGACACAGACAAAACCAACTAAAAAGAAATATTTATTTTTATACCAATGTTTCTCCAAGAGTTGGTTGATCTTCAAAGAGTTCTAGAGGTGGAGCTTGTTGAAACTGACAGCAGAATGCTACAATATCACTACTAGAATCTGTCTTGGCGAAAGCTGGATTCTAAGATATAAAAGAAAGGGAAAGAAAGGGAGAGAAAGAGAGAGAGACTAAGTTTGATAGTTGATCAAAACATTTAAAATCAACTAACAACCCATTCATTTTACTCTCCATTATGCCAGTTACTTAGTTTTCCAGAGGCCAAGCTACATCTCTATGTGCAGTGCACTAATATATATTTTCCTACATTATAAGACAATGCAATGATCTTAAAGACAATATTGACTTTTTTCTTGTTTCTTTTTAAATATTGTATGCCTAACTTAATGGACATGTTAAGAACTTTCCCTTAAAGTTACTAAAACACCCATATAAGACCATGAATCTTGCTTGATCTTTCAAAGGTCTTTCAATGAACTATCAATGATCTCTGAGGTCTTTCATAATTCCAAATTGATCTTTCAGTGATCTTCGTGGTCTTCATGATCTCAAAAACTTTTTGAAATGGTTCAAAACAGTCTTTCAGGAAAATGGTCTTCTGATGGTCATTCAGCAGTCTCTTGATGAACTTTCAAAGTTCTTATTAGTCTTTCCATGATCTTTTGACAGTCTCTCCAAAGTTTTGTGGAGATCACTGTAAGACTCATGAGAGATCATTAAAAGATCATTGAAAGACCAGGAAAAGTCAATGGAAAGATCTCTTAAAGATCACTTGTAGCATAAAAGATCTCTGAAAGACCATTGAAAGATCTCTATAGGACTATAAATGCCATTCAAGAAACCAAAATACTCACGAGATCCACCATGACGAAATCATCACTATCTGATGGCAAGCTTGATTTATTAGAATGCTGTGAGAGATTTAATCCTGTCCAGTCTGGTTGATCACCATCTTGGCAAGTAGGCTGAGAGCAAAGAAAAATAGAAAAAAAAAATTGAAATTCATAACGTGCTGAAAAGATGTGAAATAAGAAATTTCATGTTTTCTTTCAGAAAAGTTCTTTTTCATTCCCCCCCCCCTAAATGTAATTTGTGATTTTAAACAGATCACATATTTTTAAATATATGACCAATATCAGTGAAGATGACACAATTGAATAATACATGTATATCCTGTCCACCAAAATCAATGTGTTTGCCAAGTCTCACTAGCATTGGATTAAAACTGAGGAAGTAGTTTGCTACGCAAGATATTTATCACCAAAATATGATAAAAAACACATTACAGAAATATCTCAATTCAAGAACAATGTGCATGCAAATTCTAATGAAACATTTTTTTGAAACTGGGGAAGTAGTTTGGTCTGCAAGATTTGCAATAGACTGCTGATACCTATATACATGTACCTTATACATGTACAATCCTGAAGGGTGTTTCACACAAAGACTTTTTCAACAATCAGTCAGACAAACACAGAAAATGTTTGGATCTGACAACTCGTCAAATGATAAATGTCGATGAAATAATAATAGCAATAACTCTTATTTACCCAGGGTAGCCACTCTCAGCTGTAAGCTGTTCTTCCAGAAGGCCCTGCATAACATAATATTTTATCATTACCCTCCTCCATTCTCATACGTCGAGAGCTTGACAAGAAGGCAGGAGGTCCCATTTTTAAAGTCTTTGGAATGACTCGGCCGGGGATCGAACCATCGACTTCCCGTTCATAAGGCGGATGCTCTACCACTGAGCCACCAAGGGCAAACATATTAAAAGGAGATTCCTATTTTATAAGTTATTAATGCCTGGATTAGAAAATTAACACTTACATCATCATTTGTTGTGAGGATGAATTTATCTGCTGTACTACTCCCGACCTCTTGGAGTAAGGACCCAAATGGAATGTCATCAGAGATGAGACTTTCCTGAAATGAAAATTGAACATCGGGATATTTTCATAATCAGAATACAATCTTGCAAGAAGTTGCAAAGGCATATCATATCGCAGGTGTAATCTGTTACCAGTTCCTGGTCATAATCATTTATAAGCTTTACTTTACATTATTCAAAAGTAAAGGGATATTCTTGTGTCTACCACAGCAATTATGAAGGGTAAAATGAGGAGTAATATAATAAGTTATATTTCAATCATGAACTATCGCTTTTATCGTGTTCATGGTGCGTGTTAGATATTCAAACAAAAATAAACAATACAAATGGAAATGCTGATTTGAAGCCCAACTCACCGAATCTCCAACATTCTTTGGACTTGCAAAGGGTCCTAGCTTCCCAGCGAGGTCAAAACTATTTGAACTATTGAGAGAGAGAGAGGGGGAGGGGGTAGAGAACAGTTCATTATGTGAAATAAAGGGAGGAAAATTGGGGTACAGATGTACAAAAAGCTTGATTATTTCAAGGAATTGCTCAAAAGCAATTATCATTATCAAAGTTCATTGCACTGTAAACACTGCATTACCAATTTACCATACTGATCATGTCATTTATTTAATTTTCATTCAAATGGATAAACACAGTTGAAAAATTCATGTCTTGAGCATAATTTTGTTTATAAAAAATATTGATTCACAATTGTTTAGAAATGGAGGAACATTGTGAAAATAAGAATTTGTTTATTTTTTATAACAGAATTACTGAAGAAAACAACTTGTGTTTTATACAAGTACATGTATAACACTGTTACATCATTTGTAATTATTCAACTATTTATCAGTAACACTATTTCTTTTAAAAGCTAAAAAAAATCCACTACCTTGGTGGTTTAGTCCTATCTTCTGCTAAGCCCCGCCCTCTGATTGGACTGGGAGTGGTCTGGTCTCCTCGTGAAGGGAAAACATAGTTATCAGGAGGAGTGGTGGAGAAGGACCCGATGATGTAATCCTGAGAGCTCTCCAAGGTTGTACTGGAGTCTTCAATTCTACACACACACACAAAGAAAAAGAAACGAGAGCAGAAGATAACGTAAGGGAACAGTCACTTCAAAGCAGGTTTTAAAAGTATGGGTTAACGTTCATTGGACTTTACAAATCTGAGCAGCAAGGTTCCATTTGTCACCAATGTCTGTGATATGGTGTAAAAATGAAACATCATCATCATCATCACCATCATCGTCACCTGGAATCTGGAAATCTGGAAATGCTATGTGTGTCACTTCGCCCGTTCTACTTGCCCAGAGAATTTCCCCAAGTTCATTTATTTCTGGTCTACATTGCTCCCGATGCTAATCAAAATGAAGCAGAACAGCTTATTCAAAATAAAGTTAGGGAGATGGAAGCTGAATCACCGGACTCCCCCAAAATTGTACTCGGTGATTTCAATCACTGTAGACTGGAAGCTATGTTGCCGAACTATTGTCAAGTAATTGACAAGCCGACACGAGAAGGGAATATATTGGATAGATGTTATTGTTCTGTTAAAGATTCCTATAAGACCGTAATTCGACCTGGAATAGGACTTTCGGATCATAACGTAATACACTTGCTACCAAAATATCGGCAGAAACTTAAAACGCAAAAAGTACAGAAACGAGTGGTACAAGTGTGGAATAATGAAACAATTGACAACCTCAAAACATGCTTTCAAATAACTGATTGGAATGTGTTCTTTGAAGCTTCGGACGACATAAACGAAATTACAAGTGCAGTTAATGATTACATTGTCTTTTGTCAGGATTTACATATACAAAGTAAAACGATTAAGGTGTACCCAAATATTAAACCCTGGATTACTAAAGATATTAAAGGAATCATCAAAGCAAGAAAGGAAGCATTCGATGCCGGTGATCGACTAACCGTAAAGTCGTTTCACACTAGACTGCGTCAGGAAATAAACAGAGCGAAACGAGACTACCGAAGAAAGCTCGAAAATCACTTTCAAAATAATAATCCGCGAGCAGCGTGGCAGTGTTTGCAATCAATGACCGACTATGTTCCCAAAAGAGATCAATCATTCGCGAATGTTGATGACCCTTTTAAGATTGCAAATGAACTTGATAGGTTCTACGGACGGTTTGATACCCATGACTTCAGTGATATAATAGACGGACAGATAGCTGAATTAACTGACTCTCGAGATGATACTATTAAGATTAAAGAAAGAGATGTATTAGCCCAATTCAATAGAATCAATCCAAGGAAGGCATCCGGGCCCGATCTAATTACCGGAAAGGTACTACGTAATCGCTCGAGAGAACTGGCATTGCCGTTTTGCGTTTTGTTCCAAATGTCGTTAGATAAACAAGTGATACCCCTTTGCTGGAAGTCTTCTATTGTTATCCCTGTAGCCAAAAAGCCCCGCCCCTCTGAACATAACGACTATCGTCCAGTAGCATTGACTTCAATAGCGATGAAGTGCCTAGAACGAATTATACTGAAGTATATTCTCCAACCCATGAAGCACCTGGTTGACCCCCATCAGTACGCCTATCAGCCAAAGAAGTCCGTTCAAGATGCGATCCTTTATTTGACACATCTTCTCTGCAAGCACACAGATGAAAAGAAATCGTACGCTCGCACTTTGTTTGTTGACTTTTCGTCCGCATTTAACACTATTCAACCCCATCGACTTGTCGAGAAGCTGAAATGTCTGGATGTGAAACCGTCCCTAATTTTATGGCTAACTGACTTTCTTCGGAATAGAATCCAGCGCGTGCGCGTCCAAGATGCTTTGAGCAATCCCATGGTAACGAATACAGGTTCACCCCAGGGCTGTGTGCTCTCTGCAATCCTATTTGTTCTATATACCAATGACTGCCGTTACCTTTCTCAAAATGTCTCTATTCTCAAATACGCAGATGACACAGTTATAGTTGGTCTAATTAAGGAATGTGAACTTGAGTATCTAAACTGTGTAAAATAGTTTACCGACTGGTGTAATGACAATTTCTTAGATCTCAATGCAACAAAAACCAAAGAAATGATATTTGACTTTAGAAATAATAAACAAGTAGAACCAAGTGATTGTCATGTTAGAATCAATGAAGAGGAAATTGAAATAGTTCATAAGTTCAAATACTTAGGTACCATTATTGACGATGGATTAAAATGGGGAGATCAATACAATTCAATTTACAAGAAGGCAATACAACGGATGTATTTCATAAGAAAATTGAAGTCATTCCATGTTGACCGCACCATAATGGTTTTATTCTATAGATCACTTATTGAAAGCATCCTCATATTTGATTGTGTGGTTTGGTTCACAAGCTGTTGCAAAAAAGATCTGAATATACTAAGTAGAATGGTCAGACAAGCAGAAAAAATAACAGGACACGACCTAAACCTCACTGATGTATGTCGAAACAGAATACTTGAAAAGGCAAAAGAGATACTATACAATAATGATCACCCATTGAATGTAAACTACGAAAGGATGAGATCTGGAAATAGACTACGGTCAGCACGTTGTCGAACAAATAGGTTCTTAAACTCATTCGTGCCAAGCTCAATCCGAATGCTGAATGAGGAAGGGATTGTATAAGAATAATGATATGCCTAATAATGTAAATTTACCTTGTCGGGGAGTTGATGTTAATTCTTTAAAACAACAATATTGAAAATAAAAATAATATGTAAATACTGATAACAATAACAATTACAAGTGGACAATGCTGTGAAGATTTATAGTACTGATCTATTACAATTCTAATGTAATTTCAATTCAATATCCAATATCTAACTTTCAGTTCAGATTTCCATTTCAATCTTAATTTTAATGTCAATAACAGTATTTTTTTCAAATGCTACCCAGTGGGTAGCATTTGCACGTGTATATCATAATTGACTATATGTGATTGTTTGACTTTCTGTAAATATGTTCATTTTCTATGCTATGTTATGTATGTTCAATACCATGTAAAAATGCAAATTTCCACTTATTTATTTATCTGGACAATAAATACTACCTTATGAACCTTATGAACCATCATCATTATCATCATCATCATCTTCATCATTGTCATCGTCATCATGATGATCATCATCATCACCATCATCGTCGCCATCATCACCATCATCATCATCACCACCACCAACACCACGTTCATCATCATCATCACCACCACCATGACTTTTAAATTTACTGTCAGGATCACCACCACTATAATCTCTTTACTAATCAACAAAGATATTCTTTAAAAAAGCTATCAAAGAATCACAACAACTGCCAATATTCAATCTTCATTGTCCCCATCAAAACATTACAATAACAATCAAATCATCATAGTCATCATTATCATAGTCAATACCACAATGAATTCTGGGAGATGAATTATGTCTCACCCGATAATTGGTTTGGTTCCTACAGGCAAGGCTGGTCCTGGACCTTTATGGGAAGGACTGGTACTATAGTGATCATCCTTAACAGGAACAGGTCCTCTTATTCTTGAGATGTGTCTGTAATTCAAACAAACTGATATGCTCAGTGGTGCCATTATATTCTTAACTAATAATGGATTGGATGGTCAGGTCATTGTCCATCTCAATGGCTTGCCCCTGATGAGATGCATCTGTAATCAAAACAGAGACGATAGAACATTGTGATCTGACAATGGATTAGAGGGGCAGGCCATTGTTCAACCTCAATGGCTCGCCCCTCCAGAAGAGACATCTATAATTAAAACAGAGATGATCAAAGACACTAGATCATTGTGATATGGCAAAAGATCGGAGGGGCAATCCATTGCAGGCCTCTACAAAAAAAAATCATCACTTGCCCTGTCGGGCAAGTGATACAAAAATTTGCTTGCCCGATAGAAAAAACTGCTTGCCCGATTTTTTTTTCAAAAATTCTTTTGCTCTTAATTATTTTTTTCTGTCCTGGCTGAACTTGATTTACTGGCGCTGTCCTTGGCATTTCTTTTTCTTGACTCTTGTTCATAGCAAGTTGTTCTGGTAGCCAATCACGACAACAAAAGTCGCCTATTTTAGTCTGACGAATCATTGTTTATTTGGTTTGAAGTTGATGCCGAGTCCTGGCCAGATTTCACAAAATGAAATACAGGACAATCGACAAAAAAAAAAGATCAAGAAAGAAGGCTACACAGTGTTAGACTTGTGGAAAAATATACAGAATTGGAAGGGAGGGTGAACGAAAGAATGAAGGAGAGAAAGAAAAGAGATGAATTGAGAAGAAAGAAAAAATAAATGAAGGGGAAAATGAAGGAAATAATAAAAAATATAAGAAAGTTATAATAAAAGAAGGATGAGAGAGAGAATAAAAATAGATAAAAAGGTTTCCGTCATTCTTTGAATTGAATATAGAAAGAAAAAAAGAAAAGAAAAGGGAAGATGAATAAATGTGTGAAAGTCAAAATAAAGAGAAAGACAAAACGAAAGTAAAAAAAAGGAGGAGGAAAGAAAGGATGAAGGAAAGAAAATGTTTCCTTAGTTCTTGGAAGAAAGAAACAAAGAAAGAAGAAAACAGGAAGGAAGGAGGGAAGGAATGAAGGAAGAAAGGGAAAGAAAGTATAAGGGAAAAGAATAAGGACAAAATGAAAGAAAGAAAGGAGGAAAGAGAGGGAGGAAAGAATGAAGGGAGGCCAGAATGAAAAAAAAAGAAGAAAATAATGGAAGGAGAGAAAGAACGAAAATAAAAATGAGTAGAAGGGAGAAGGAATGAAGGAAATAAAAAAGGAAATGTAATAAAGAAGGCAAGTAAGAGAAAGAAGGAAAGAAAGAAAATGAACAGAGAGAGAGAGAGAAAGAAAGGATCAGGAAATAAAAATAGATATGTAACAAAAAAGGGCAAGAAGGAACGATAGAAAAGAAAGAGGAAAAAGTTAAAACTTCAAGCAAATAAAAACAATCCTCCTAATGATATTTGGTGTTTTTTTAAATATAAAAAAAAAAAAAAAAAAACTAAAATGTTTTAGAAATGAATAAAATACGGGACGTCTGGTCACCCTGGTCCTGGCCGAGTCAGTCCGAAGCTTGCATGCATTCAGCGATCTAGCTCGAGAGTCGACTGGCTCGCGATCGCTCGTGTACGTCCGTACATATAGAGCATGCGCTCAGAGGGCAAGAGAGGGGTTTTCCCAGCTAGCTCCTTCGTCGATTAGTAGCGCATGCGCACAGTGTAGTTTAGAAAGTAAGATGGCAGCCCCCATCGAACGGGACCGCTGCCGATAAATTGTCGGTAAATTGGCGCTGATTTGACATGTTTCCACTGTTTTTTGACTGGTATGACATTGTATGAGAGATAATTGCAATTTATAAAAAAATTATTTAACTTTACTGTCAATTTATCTTTTTCATTTTCAAAACAACCACTTGCCCGACGGGCAATTGACTTTGAAAAATGCTTGCCCGCACATCAATTTCACTTGCCCCGGGCAAGCGGGTTTGTCGCGCCCTGCCATTGATCATACCCAACGGCTTGCTCCTCCACGAGATGTATCTGTAATTAAAACAGAGATGATTGAAGACACTAGAACATTCTGATCAGACAATGAATTGGTGGGGCAAGCCACTGTTTATCCTCAGTGGCCAACCCCATCATAACAAGTTAACATAGACAAAATATGGTCATTTTTTATGGACATAAAGATGTGAAATTTGAATTTCCAGCAACTTTTGGGTAAGGTGGGGTTTGTCATAAAGTTGAATAGTAAACAAAATGGCAAAAAATTTATGCTTTAAGTGGTTGTTCGAAAGACAGTTAAATGTTTAAACTCAGCCCAAAATATACAGTATCAATTTTATTAAACCATTCCAAAGATGACATTTTATTGTATCCAAAACAGAAATTTTCATGTTGGCATTTCATAAAGCTGTTCTTAATTGACGAGTGACTTTACAAATGAATGGTGATCTTTCCTTGAGGTTAATGATACAGTCCATGTTTCCATTGTCGTGCATCTAATTTCTAAGAAAGGATCACCAATCGTTAATAAAGTTGTTTGTAACTTACGAACAGCTTTATAAAATACCCCCAGGTTTAATGACCTTTAAGTCCTTTGAACTTTGAACTTACCTAGATGTTGATAAAGTGAGTTTGGTCCTATAAGCCACGTTGAGTATGATAGTCCCAACGGGAGTGGGTACACTACCAACTTGAATCGTACTGAAATCTTTTAAAAAACAAAACAAAACAAGATGATTAAGACAGAGATTGTGTAAAATATGGAAAAAACAATGACTGGCCCTCACTCAGAAATAGCTCTGCAAGATTTTGTGTACAAAGTCAATGGTTTAAAGGAGTAAGGTATATAATGATCTTCAATCCGGGGGGGGGGGGGTGTTTTATAAAGCTGTTTGTAGGTTAAGAGCGAATTTAAGAGTGACTGATGATCCTAATACAAGCTAAATAATCACCAATGAATATTTTGGTGTATAACATTTACCACAAGAATGGATCACCAGTCGTTCTTAAAGTCGCTCATAACTTTCGACCGGCTTTGCGAAACACCCACCTGAATTCTTAAGTTCTTTCTCAACTTTGTTTTTTTTCAGGCAATCCTCTTCACTTTAACATTTACAAGTCTCGATATTCATTGACAAGACTATCGTGTGGATTTTTTTTTGTCACTGTCTTTATTACTATGTCATTAATGTATGATTAATTACAGTACATAAATCAAATGAATTGAGCAAAGGCAATGAGTTGTATTTGACCAATCAGAACCCTTGTAAAAAATGCATTTTGCAATCTCATGTTGTACGTGACCAATCACAATCCTTGTATCAAATGGATTGAGCAAAGGCAAAGAGTTGTATCTAACTAATTAAAACCCTTCTTTCAAATTGATTGTGAAACTTTGTACAATGAATCAAATGGCTCATATCAAAAAGACAAAACAATGAACATGCACCTTCTCCTAACAATGCAAGCTTTGTCTCTCCAAAGAACACCCTTGACAAGATCCGATAGTCCCCCGTGCCCTGTCTTCTAGCTATCCTATAAGCTGGAGTAACCCTTGATACGCAGATCAGTGACTTGAGGAGGAGACCCATTCGGTTGTATACAGTGTAGTGAATCTTGGTGTCAGGGTCGCAGGTATCGTTCACAGCGAGGCTCCATGATTCTAGCACCATCTTATCACCCTGGAGAAAAAGAAAGAGAAGAATTAGAATGAATGTCATATTTTGACCATAAAATAAACGTACTCATGGTTCTTGGTGTTAGGGTCGCAGGAATCGTTCACAGTGGGGCTCAGGATTCTAGCACCATCTTATTTCCATGGAGAATGAAATATAAGAAGGGAAGATCAGAAATGTCACATCAGATCTTGCCCATAAAATAGATACATCTATTTGCAGGTGTACAAGTATTACCCTTCTCCCTTCATTTATACATGTACAAATGCAGGCAGAAGGGTAATGGACCTGTGAATATATTTTTAGCATTAAAGTCAGTCAGAATGAAATCTGTGTTTTCTACAAAACTTAAAATGACAGTTCCATAAGCGTAATATGTAGCTTGTTGACCTGAATTACGTACATGTATGTAGTCTGCAGTCACAGACCCCGACTGAAACTTTGCTCAACAAGTCGGTCTTCAAAAAAGACTAGCACATTTAAAACTTGCTGTTTCAATGTCAGGCCTTCAGTACACATGTCATTGTAGGCTGTGTATTTAGACCCACTTAACTCAAGTGATGAAAAAATGATGAAAATCCACATTTTATTGTTTAAAATAGACATGAAATGAAATACTCCGAAAATTTGCTTTGCCCAATTAATCGTGGGCCCGGCAACCGCTGTGCAGCGCCAGATCAACAAGGCTCTATGACGAAGGGTTGCACAGCAGACTTCACCTATCAATCTGCAATGATAAATTGTATGTATTTCAATTTTTGCTGAGGAACGGATTTGGAACCAAGGAACATTAAACAAGAACACACACGCAACTTCACACTATGGCTTACCTCTGCTGTTTCAAGAGTAATTTCTACGTTGAGAGGATAGCCCGCCCTTGGTATTTCAGTCATTAAAAGTTTCTTGGCATGTGATTTCACGTTGGCCTTCTCGGGAATTGCCAGATTAAACTGAAATAAAGTAAAAATGAATAATGATGAATTGATGATAATACATTAACATGCTTAACTGTTTCAAGGTGCAAGAAATAGAGAACAAAAGATGAAAAGAAATATGAAGGATACAAAGACATCTTTGAGATATCTGTTAGTAAAGACGATGTCGCATCATTCGGTGCAAGCCTTGCGTGTGACTTGTGGGTAACTATTAAATTTCTATCTCCACTGCCTGCAAGAGCGCACACAAGCCTCATTTGCCGGAAGAAAATTTCGAACAGGCTCAAAACTTTTTCTAAATCACCATCCATACAATCATTCATAATGGACAAACTCCAACCTGATTCCAGAATGAATGGATTCAGTCAATATAATTATTAAGCGTCTATATAAGATCACCTACCCAATCAGTGCCATCTGTATTTGATTTAGATCTTGTGTCAGTCTTCTCTCCCGTTCTCGCTTGCACTATCACTTGTATTGCCTGTGAAAGAAGAAAAAAATGCAACAACACTTAACAATGATCCTGTCTTCATGTTAAATTGAATTTTAATTGCTCTGTGGAATCTTCTTTTAAAAGGCACCTTTTCAGAGTTTCAAGGTTGCATTTTGAATGATGCACAGTGTGGAAGATTCACAGAGATTACACAGTAAGCTTACACAGTAAGTAACATCCAAGTCCTTTGGAAGCGCATAGACGTTACATAATCATAATGTGTTATGCGCTATACAAGAACTGACTATTATTATTAAGCACATCTCATGTTTGAGTGAACCTTGAACTTCAAACCTTGTTTCCCTTATTCTTTAAACCTCTTGCTTATTTTCTTCTACATTCTGCATTGTGGATTATATTTGATCAATTTTGACAAATATGTAATTTTAAAGATAATTACGATGTGCTTCATCAGTTACATGACATTTGCTCTGGCGACAATTGCTCCTATGAAAAATCTGCATGTTATTAAGCAAAAGATAAATTCTAACCTTCAAAACTAAATAAACCGTTAAGCTTATCTTCACATTATTCTGAGCCAAAAACTCTCTTACAATCTTTAACTCTAACCCTATGCCCTTTGACATATTGGCCCGAATTCACAAAGGTGGTTTTGAAAACCCATGGTTGAATCCATGGTTTATGTAGATTTCCTGTATAAATTACGCTTAATTTACCGCCTATCAGGCGCGTGTATAAAAAATTCCAATGCTGATGCGTGCTTTTGTCACAGTGCGCCAAATTGACGCCTGTTACCACTGTTAGATACCCTAATTTATTCATGAGTCCACTGTTTGAAGAGTGGACTCATTAATTCAAAACAGTGGACTCATGAATAAAATAGCATGGATAACCATGGCAACAGGCGACAATTTGGCACCGTGACAAAGGCGCACAACAGCATTGGACATTTTTTTAAACCACCTTTCTGAATTTGGGCCATTAAGACCGGAGCAACTTCATTTTTGGGCAAATTTTTCTTGCTATTGGGGAGGCTGGTTACAAATGATGATGCTCACTCACCTTCAAAGCAAGAAATTTAGTGAATTTCCTGACATCTCTTTCCTCTTTCTCTGTGATTCCATGAGAGGGCTGTTGACCGTCCATAGCTCTTCCCATCATCACTGCTCATCAGAATCTCATTTGCAATCAATTGTTAGAAGCAGTTGTTTTACCTTAACAGTTAAAAAACAGGATGATAATGGTTTTAACTTCAACAATTACAATAACACAATCCATGCAATCACGTGGTCGATTTCCACACTTAAATGGCAGCTAGGCACAGATTTACGTGTACATGTAGATCTAGTATTTGATTACAAAAAAACCCAGCATCTTGTTTGGTGTACATCTATCATAATAAAGTGACCGGAGCGATCCGCGAAGTGATGTCTGAGGATTCGAACGACATCGAGATTAAAGCTGAAATACAGCCGTTCCCGATCGCAATATTTGGAAAAGAGGTGGGTATATTGACCTCGAAATGTGACTGAGAGACTTGTCATGACATTTGAGAACAAGTATTGGTGATGAGGTATGCTGGTAATCGGCCGGTGCGAAACTGCATTCGCGCCCCACATTGAACTCACATTTTTTATGATAATATCTGCTTGCAAAATGATATCGTGATGCTTGTTGAGGATTTCAGATTTCTTCGGAACGGGCGCTAACAAATTTGCTGATCTTTTTTTGTCAATTATTATGATTAAATATATACTCATCAGTAGAGGCGCACGGCCAATATTGGAGACTGTCTCCAATGTGGGAGATTATCTCCAATATCAGAGACTTTAGTAAAGAATTCGGGTATCCAATTTCAGAGACAGTCTCCAGTTTTGGAGACCAATTTCCTTTGTTTACATTTTCTGCAAAAGGATTACCTTGGCGGCAAATAAAAATGTGATAAGGAGATTCCTCATGAAAAATTACCCCTTTTCACCTTCTACTTTAAAAATTCACCGTCTACTTTTGTTTTGATAAGGATTTTTGTTGTCAATCACACACAAAACAAATGGGCTTCTGACCTCAGTGAGACAAAATTTTGGGTGGGAAAAATCATGCTTTTGTTGGTGTTGTTTCTTTTGTCCTTTTGCAAAGCAAGTCTCCAATGTGGGAGATTATCTCCCCTATTGGAGAGAGTCTCCCATATTGGCCGTGCGCCTCTACTGCTCATCTAGACCAAAAGCTTCAGTCTCTGTATTTTGGTTGTTCCGCTGAACTGCGTTGGCTCACTTACCGATACATGTACATAGACTGAAGAGCTTGGAGGCCCGTACATACAGACAACGTATTAGCAGTAACATTAGATCTAACATTCGGCGGAAACCCGATTTTCCGATCGTTTTTTTGTGCATAAAATGTCACATTATGAAAAAGAAATCACATCCATATTTACAAAAAAATGTTTAAAATTCAGAAATATCGTACCTTAGACCGCAGTTACCGCTAATTCCTTTCAAATGATGATCAAAACATCGTCATCTTCGATCCTTTCGTTGGTCAACGTAAGTTGCCATCTTGGATGACGTCATCATCCTTACAGACGTATTTACCAGTCGCTATATATCGCGATTTGTGCCGCTGCTTTGCGCTTGTACATGTAGATGTGCGTGCGTTCGGAACTTGTCGCTCGTATCGATTGGCCAAGATATCAAAAATTTAATCGGAAAGCCTTGATAAAAGCACAACTCGTTGACGGCTGCCATATTTTCCTCTCCGACTCCGGCAGAAAATTAAAAAATAAGGAATAACCTGGGGAATAACTCATCGGTAACGTATATTTTCGATATTTTATAGATTTTACATCATATCAATAGAAAGATTAGAGTCTAAAGAAAATAGTGGGCCTTCGTTCAAGATAATATAATGTCATTTAGAATCTAAAAGAAATGAAAAATCTGGACAAAACCCACCCTCCGAATTGTCGAGCCAGATTACACATGCAGGCTCGCACTAACACACTACCGTCGGTGAATGGGGATTACAGTAAAATGTCAGAAATTGTTGAATAAATCCCCAGAAACGACGGTTATTCCTGTCTACTGCTCATCCAAGAAAATTACGCCATTTTGGCAATTTGGGGTCACTTGTCACGTAACTTAATGATGTCACATTTTAAGGATATTGGTTAGTTTTTAATGGCCGTCCGCGAAGTATGTACACAGTATGATGGTGGGCCCCAAGTCTGCGCACCTAACAATTTGAGTTAAGATTTAACATAAATTTCTTCTTATTTCACAAAATCTTTTGGTTAATAGTGTTCCTTGTATTATTAAGAGTAAGTGTACCAAATTTCTCATTAAAGAATGAAAGAAAATATAAGATTTTCTCGAAAAAACCTTTGGGCAGTCATTTTCAGATTGAAAAAAAAATGGTACCCCATGTCTGCGCACTCATTCACTTTGCACACGATTCAGGGATTTTGATGAAAAAGGCTGCATTTTGAGGCGGTCACATGAAATGTCCTGAATTCATTATTTTTCCACCATTTTGAGTCAGATTTTATTATGAATACCTGTCTATGTACTATTGCATGTGGTCATTTTCAAATGTGTGTGACACGACAATTGGAGAGAGTTAAGGGCTCATATCTTTAAACTTAAAGGTTATGAATCAATCATGACTACCCTATTATGTACAATGCAGGACTGGCATGGGCCACTACCAGTTTGATTTGAATGCTACAATTTGTTTAGTAGATATGATTGAAAAATGATGCGTGAGTGACACGACAAATTTTGGACATGGGTTTCTGACCATTATCACTTATGATTGGATTCGTGCCCAAGTAGCGGTCCAGGAGTACTGTGAGTACCCATACATGTACGTAAATAGTGTACCTATCTAGCACATATAGTCAGAATCAATCAAACCTTCTCTATGGAAAATGGTGCCCTCCTATATACCGTAAGTGACACGACATCCAAAACGTGAGTGACACGACAAGTGCAAAAATACAACATTTATCTCAACAATGAAAGTATTTTTTGCATGATTTACAAGAGTTTAATCCCATCAACCAAAAAACAAGCTTAATTCATAACACCTGCCTTTTCAAAGTTGATAATGTGTCATCCTAATGATTTATTCTCGGTTTATGGTCATATTTGCCCATCAACTCACATTCCCTATACCATACCGCATTATTGTCACACTCAGGCTTCTACCACTCTCCTCTTTGGAGGAGGAGGCACTTGAAGGAGGTGTTATTTGGTCTTGGCATTGACATCAACTCAAACATTCTTTTTGTGGCCTGATTTCATTCAAAACTTTAACTCTTTATCTGTATTTGACAGTTTACGGGTTTACAATTCAGCATCCACAAATGATGGAATATTTTTTCCTTGTAAGAAAGGTATTCTCAATAGTCACTCGCACCATCTGGCATGGTTTGGTAGCCAATGATGTCATTTATGACTCCTTTTTCTTGAAATATTGGATTACAATATTATCCTCCTTAAATATTTTAGGCCTTGTCCAAATAGGACTTGGCAGCTTCAATGTCTTTTTTTGTACACTGTACCAAACCACAGTTACTTGGCTGCACACTTCAGATAGATAAATCCGTGGGAAACTTTAATAGGGATCAAGTTCAACTCATTAAGCATTGGTTTTCTCCTGAACACTGCTTGTATGTGGACCCCTCCAAAGGCACTGTACCAAAATTCAGAGTTATGATTTTTTAGCAGGAATCTTGCAAGCTGTTTTTCATTGCTAATTATCATATCTGATAATAAACCAAACCACGAGTAATACATGGAAAGCCACGAGGTGAAAGACGCATTGTTAGTACCTGATTCTTGCAAAAAGCCACAGCACAGTCTGTTTAGTATTACCTACATGTACAACTTCATATCATTAGCCTTTCCTTTGATGAGCCCTTGGATGTTACACTGAAATTCAATTCAGCATCCCCAACCATCAAATACTCCCCCTATACCTCTATAGCTTTTTCCCACGAGGTCCAGCTCAGTTCTAACCAGGGTACCCCCCAAGAAAAATTGATCTACATGAAAACAAGGCAACTCACCAAAGTTGCTTAAATGCAAATTTTCGGTCTTGGTTGGGACTTGTTGGTACCTACCTAATTTACTCTATCAATTTTTGTGTGTAATGCAAATCTGCTCCGAACCCACATTGGCCCGCTCGCGGTAGTTTGCTGTGTAGACCCTACATGTAGTTCATCACTAGGGGTATGAATGGTGGCCGAACAAAGAATGATTTTGAACCAGGCATGTAGCTACTTCAAGCAATATCCAGAATGCTCTTTAAATCTCAGTGTATTCTCACCTGAGATGTTCTTGCAAAAAAATTGTTTATTTCATGTCCTCAAACACATGCTTTGTGGCAAAAAAGGTTAATTTCAATTAATCAGAAGGAAAGAGGTTTTTCTGATTTTGAAAGAATGTTTGGTGTTCACAGAGATTTCTTCATACTCTTTTCTACCATAAGAATATTTTATCTATTTCTGCAAATTTCAAAATAAGATCCCTGACCTTGTTACAAGTAGCTTTGAACCTTTCTTAATTAGTAAGACAAAGAAATAACATTCCTAAAAAGATAGGTGAATGTTCTGCTCATTTCTGTAAATGGAGACAGAGAATGTTCAAGTCATACCTGACTAACTTGAACCATCGCCAAATCTTTATGCACTATAAATATGTTCATTACTATGTATAGTGGTTTTCTCTTGATATATTCATAATTTTGTGTTGATTAATTATGTTATATTCTTTTATCTCAGTACATCATGAAAATATGAATTAGGATCCGAGTCTTCACACGAATGGAAAGTTGTCAAGATTTTTGAAACTGAGGAAACCATGGAGAGGAAAGAAAATAGATGAACTCAACGTCAAATTCAATATTTCCATTGATAGGGGTGAAGTTGGGAAAATGGAAAAAAATATTAGCCTTTCATAGGCCTAAATGATGTCAGGAACAACATTTTGACTCCATCCCTGAATTTATCTTGTAAAATGCTTTAAAAATTATTCGATGTCCTTTTTTATACACAATATGAGACCGTGAGTGACACGACATTTCATGAGTGACACGACATTGTGAGTGACACGACACAACTTTAACAGTTAATTATAGCTTAACCTTAACACTTTGGACCAAGTTACTTTATATACAATAAGGTATGGGAAAACTGTATTTGCTCCTGTACTGGGATAAATTAATTTTCAGAATACACATAACTAGAAAACTTTTTGTCTTTTAAACGTGAGTGACACGACATCCAGTTTTGAAAACTTTAAAGATCTACTTTTTTCAGAAAAACACTTCAGATAATTTTTTTTCTTATTTAGGAGTTAGATACAATACAGAACTTGTATCTTACCAACAAATACGCTTCTAATACAAATTTTATATTGTGATAGGCAATATGTGAATTTTAATGCAAAAATCAGCATTTTGTAACATTAAATTTCCCTTGCACTAAATTCACTGTATTTCCAGACAAAATTAATAATTTTATGTAACTGAAATGAAAAAACATACTTTGAGATGTCTAGTTTCAAAAACCATTGAAGCCTACTGATTTTGACTTTGAGCAAGTTTTAATTTTCACCCCCATGTCCACTTATGTTTGAAAATGACCATGTGTAAAGTTCGTGCTCGTTGCGTATATTCTTTTACTAGAATCGCGCAGATACGCGGGTGCGCAGACTTGGGAGACCGCGCAGACATGGGGGAACTTGCCATACACGCGAAGGACTTTGTCGAATTGTCTTTGGACTCAGTCACTGCCATACGACATTCACACCACCGATCCCCTGCGTCTGGCTCCCGAGCTTTGTCCCGGCCTTGGCAGGCCGCGTCCGCCCGACTAGCGCTACCGGTAGAGGTGCAGCCAAAATATGACTGCCACGTTATCAAGACGAGTTTCAAAGAAAGACTAGATTGAGTAGATTCTAACTTAGATCTAAGTCAGAGAGGAAGAAACAAGTCCAGATCTACATCAAATCTACAGACACAAACAATATACGTACCGGTATCCACTGTTTACAGCTTCAGTAATAGTTGGAGGAAAATTCACAAGATGTCCTAATCTTCGGTAATGTTAACAAAGTACGAATTGCGCATGCGCGCAGTCCCGGTTTTTAAGGGGATCTCCCTTTTCACAATCTGACAATCCACACGCCAGTCATCATGCCCATCATCTCCATGATCATCATCTTCATGATCATCAACTTCATCATTACCATGGCTCAGTCGGTAGAGCGGGGTTTCGGATTCTGGTGACCCGGGTTCGATTCCCAAGTGGTGCGCTAGTGCCCTTTGGTAAGGCATTTAATCCTCATTACCAGGTCCCTCGGAGAGGACCTTAAGCTGTTTGTCCCCTGGTTGCTTGCTCACAGGCATTCATGCTTTCTTAGCAGTCAGGTAAAAAAAACCTCGGTAAAACATCATCATCATCTTCATAATCACCATTTGTCGCCATCATCGTCTTCATCATCATAAGTCATCATCATCATACCGTCGCATCATCATTTTCTTCATCATCTTCATCATTATCTTTCGTCACCAGTATCATCGTCATCATCATCATCATAACATGGACTGCATATAGGCCAACTAGGAAGCACAATATATAAACAGGAGCAAATTATAACCTTTAGTCAGATAGTTTTATTGCTATACCATTTACACTGTACATGTACAAGAAGTATGAAATTTTCTCAGAAGTTTCATAAAATGTTTTTCAATGGTTTGAAAACAAAAGAACAATACAACATTGTAATGCAGGAATTACTTACAAATAAAAAATGTTTTGTGACGTGTTTAGGTCAATGATAGCTGTGATGGTGATGATAGTGTGAATGATGAGTGATGACCATGAGATAATGATGAGGTAATGATAATTATGAACAAAATATTGATGGTGTAGTAAAGATGATGAGTTAAAATTAACTACATGTACAATGTATCTAAATACAACACTACTGCCCATTATTAAGCACAGTTGGAGTGTCGAGCTTCTTAAATGTACAAATAAAAACATACAACAAAATAAATTGAGGGTTATTTCAAATAGGGGCCCTCCGCCATAAAACGACCTATACATGTAAGTCGCAGGGACGGGGGGGGGGGGGGGGGCCATGATGGCCCCCCTTCTGATCTCGGCTGCCGTTCACGCGATCGCGCCAAAATTTGGCACGCACATTCTTTGCCACATAAACTACAAGCCTGTATAAAAAATAATTTGAAATTCTTATTATGAATACAATATGCAAATTTATTTGTGAAAAACAAAATTTGCATATTTAACACCCAATTTCACTTCAAATTTTCTTCTTTTTTTCCCAGATGTCATCTTTGTAATCTAATTTTAATGTTTCCACAAAGAAAAATTGCAAAAGCCAAATTTTTCCTCGTTTTTTTTTGTTGCTTTTAGAATTTGTTATGTATTTCTTTGTTTTTTCATCTTTTTTTTAATTGTTTTTTTAATGGAAATTAGTACAGGCAATCAACAACTAAATTAACCCCTAAATTAATTAAGCAGACCAATTACAATGAAAAATAATCACCCATTTATGAATTTCATCTCCAATAGACTTTGTACACAAAGTATAGAAATGAGCCGTTTTCAGCATGACATTGTCTTGTAAAAAGTCATGTGATATCGCGATGCTAGACCTCTATGTCGCGAATTTGGTCTCGAAAGTTGCATGAGACTTCAAAGAAAAAGTCAAAAAATATTGCGGCGCTATCTTTTCGTGTTTCGGAAACATCGCGCGAATCGTTGAAGGGGGGGGCCATGATGGCCCCCCAGTCCTTTAAGGGTTTAATGAGTGTAATGTAAAATTACTAAATCATTTTGCATATAATTTTATAATCGCAAACTAGCATTTATTTTATCCATCTAGCATAAATTTTATGTGATAGGGTCCATTGAATAGAGATACATGTATGACCCTACTTTCAGCACTCATCAGAAAACCTCTCAATCCAAGCTTTGTTGTATTACATTGAATAAACTACATAGTCCAATGATGTCTTCATTCCTTCTGATTTTATTTCCTTTTGGGGGGGGGGCCCACAACTTAAATGTTGTAAGAAATGGAGGTTTTAAGGAAATTGGCATGATATCAAACATATAAATCATCCTAAACAATAACTACAAGGAAATTAATTAGAACATTGTTTTTTAATCCATCTCATCTTGAAATGTTTTTTTTTTTTTTCTAGTATGTACATGTGTTTATGTTCTTTCTATTTATCATTTTCATAAGCATTTACATGTTGAAAGAATGGCCCTGCTGATCTGCCTTCAACTTGATGCCCGTCAATTCATGTCTGCAGTCTGTGTAAGTTTAGCCATGTGGGGAACAGCTCAACGGACAATTATTGTCCTGAGTACACATACTACTAAATACAAAACTTGGATGGAGATGTTTCCTGATGTGTAATGAAAAAATAGTAATATCTTTGTGATAATTAGACCATATCACATAAATTACATCCAGTTTTGGAAATGAATGGTAGTTTATGGGTGTAAATATAGAAAGCATGTAATGTAATTTTAATATAATACCCGTAATACCCATTGACATATTTTGTGGGAAATGCTGTATATTATCAGATAATAATTTTCCTGGTATCTCCTCGAAGTTTGCTCTACATTTTTGAAAGGCTGATACATTTGTGTAGCAGCCTTTTACAAAGAACTTTAGTTTTCTCTTATGACCAAAATGCCAATCAAATTTAATAAAGCATAACTATTTCCTGTATTATAGAGGTTACCTGAATTCTTAAAGTAAATGCATTAATCATGTGGAAGGACTTTTACTCACAATCTTAAACACAACTTTTCTACAAATTAAAGTTACTCATAATATCTTTGTTTTCGTTACACGGTTTTGATTAAATTATTGGATATGAACCCTAGTTAATAGTTTCTGACAGGTCATTCTGATTTCTATCATTTGGTAATCTCAACAATTGGTTGAGATGAAAACAAATGAAATGTACATCAACCCACAAGCAGGTCCCATATACAGTACAATAAGAATACATTATATAAAATAGATATATATATATACATTTACATACAAGTACTTCACTCTTCTATCTGTACACTATACAGTACACCCTTTTAAACTTATAGTCAAAATTTCATTGAAATACAGGATGCGCATCATTTAGATTGCAACAGTGTGGTACAAAATACCTCAAGATTGTTCTGAAGCTTCCCAGAGTACATCCCTTGAGTGATTGACTTCAAACCAGAGGATATGAACTACTAAGGCACTCACCAACTAGGTTATACTGAAGTTCATGGAATCAGATCATTGTTATTTTTGCAAAATGGCAATAAGTTATGTAAGCTCCCCAGTGAGTGAAGAGTGACCCCTACACTCTATGTACATAAGATTATGAAAAGCACATGTGGTTATGTGCCTTAAGCTTGAAAATAAGTCTCATGGTTGGACCTACCCCTAATTGACCACCTAATATTCTAAGCATCATATCTGCGAAAATATTTATCAGTTTTACCTAGTTTTCATCTTATTTATGCAGAATATTGAGCAGATCAGAATACCATATTGAGATCAATGACTCAGATTCTTTGCATGTAGATATCGGCGACCAACGAACGGGACGATTTCAGATTTGCTCATGAGCACCCCTTTATTAGGACTGACCACCCGCCATACACTGATTTTACGGCCGATTCTTGTTGCGGTGGCGAAATATTTTGACTCTTCCAAGTCAGTTCTATGATGTCACCACGCTAGTTGATTGTCTCGCTACTTCCATTGCCAGCTCCAGCACAACACGATTCGACGACTGAGGACATATATTTGTTCTAAAGCTGTTTCCTACCTGATCTCTTGGTTTGAACAGCTATTTTGCAGTGGGGTTCGGGTCTGGTCAAATCAATTTTGATGAATTCTATGAATTTCCTACCTTTTTATTGCTCTTTTTCTCTCGTAAAATCGACTCTTATCGATCCTATGGACACTGCACCTACTCTCCATCACGTAGCGTTTGTATTACACAATAATCTTAATGCGCGCAAAGTGGTCGATAGATGGTGGTTTCACTATACTGCTCATCTAACATGTGCCGTGAAAACTGCTACATGTAGATTTCAGACCACCTCTTAGACTGCTGACAAACTCTTATTTTACCCACCATACAAATTCCTCTTTTTGCACTCAATGAATATGAAATTAGAATTCCAGGTTTCATTCCCACTTGGTGTTATCCTTTGACGTCTCCATGGAAACTCTGAGCGTCCAGCATGCAAGTTCCTCTATTGCATTCAACGTAAGTTGACATTCCACGGTCTTTTCCCAAGTGGCATTATACGTTAACGTTTCCATGCAGTGGTTTGATGCGTGCAAACTTTGAGAGTCAAGCAATTGATTTTCTCTCCTTTATTCAATGTACAGGTACGTCAATTCAGAATTCCCGGATATGTTTGCACAATTATACTTTGACATTTCCATGCAGTGGCTTAATGCGTGCAAACTTTGATAGTCCAAGACGGATCGGGACGCCTGTTGAGACCAACTTGACGCCACCTAAAGGATTGTTCCCAGATGCTATGGGTAGGAAAGAAGAAAGCAAAAAAAAGTTTTGTCATGAACAGTTTATCACAATCATGTTTGAAAAATAAGGAAACCTAACTTTCATGAAGGAACAGTGTGTGAGAGAATTATCTAAGTAATAATTCTGAAACTTATACCACAATGGATTAACCCTATAGCCTTGGGCAATTTTGTAATTGCATAGCCTGTGGGAATATTATACTGCATATATATTTAGACATTATGTTCATTTTTATTGAATCAATATCTTCACTTTAATTGTTATATATCTTAAAAAACACACTACAACCCATCATGGCAATGAAAAACAAAGCATTTAAAAATCACTACTTCTCATGCAAATTGGCAAATTTCTAACTCTAGAAGACAATTTCTATAGATCATTTTTTAATCCTTATCAGCGTCGTGGTGTAGCAGTTCTGACTCTCGCCTTGTAATCAGAGGGTCGTGTGTTCAAATCCCACCATGGCCTAGCATCCTTTGGCAAGGCATCAATCCACAATTTGCCACTCTCCACCCAGATGTTAAATGGGTACCCGGTAGGATGCAAAAGCCTATGTAGTATGCCTAGCAATTGAGTCTTGGAACTCTTGTTGGAATGCTCCCCAGGGAGTGGAGAAGGTGCATACATTGTATGAGGGCATGCCAGGATCCGATGACTGGGGTAATAATATATCTGTAAAGCGCTTAGAGACTTCGTTCCAATGTATTAAGTGCAATATATAAAAGCGGATTATTATTATTATAATATTGAAAGGAAAGAAGCAAAAAAGATTCAAATATCAGTGTTGGCAATTTGGAGATAAAAGTTGATCAAATAAAGGCTTTGCCCACGTTACGACTGGTCAACAATCCAATTTTGAAACAAATTGAATTTCCCTTTTTTTCTAAAAACGTGAATAAATGAATCGTTTTATTTCAGGTTCTAATTAACTGTAAGAATATTTTTGGATGATTGCAGGCCTTTATTTATTTATTTTGTAGTAAAGACCAAATGGTTTTCAATCGTAGCCAATCATATGACTGCTTTGACAAAATTTCAACTAAGATGTTCAATCTGATTTTATTCTAATAAGGATGGTAGCAATGTCACAGATTTGAACATAAGTATCTGTTCGATGATTTAGTACCTTGCTCATTAAAATGTTCCATGTCTCAATATTTGCATCAGACTTTGCGTTTTTTATTCCAAAATTGGGACGTAGACTAATCGTAAGGTATGCAGTGGCCTTTAGGCTACAAGTAAATCCATAATCAGGTAGGGAATTGAAGGAGGATTTGGGGGATTTACCTGATGATGGACTAGGTGCTGGTCTCTTCAGAGCTACAGTCCTTGGTGACGTCAAGGCAACATTAGATTTACTCTTGGGCGTTGACGAAACCAGAGGTTTGGAAGGTGGGGTCGATCTCTTCAATGTACCGGTGCTAGGGGTACGTTTGGCAGGTATAGTGATAGATGAAGGGGTGTGTTTGGGCGGTGCGGGGGTCTTCTTGACTGGTGACTTCCGAACCTTTGTCTTATGCAAGGGGGAAGCCTTTACCGGTGACTTCTGAACCCTCGGCTTTCGCGGAGGTGATATCTTGACTGGAGATTCCTTGAGAGGCACAGGTTTGGTTGGTGAAGCCTTGATGGGTGATCTTGTAGACTCTTGTTCTCTGTTCAGCCAGTCAGGTTCTGGTAAATCATTCTCTTGTTCTTCAGAATCTGCTTGAAAATTAAACCATGCATCAGAAAATCATGAAATTTCACTGTTTTGATATCACTTGGGACACTGTGTAACACAAATCAGATTAACATGTTTAGTGATCTAAAAGACTATCAAGGAGAGAATTGGCTCAGTTTGGTGGTTTATCCAGTCACCTTTGCACAATGACAATTGGGTTGAAAAGTAGAGCTGCGTAATTTGTTTTTTCTTTGCACAAAAGTACAATGTCAACTTTGATGAGAATTACCTGAATAGCAACAGGTTACAAAACCCCCCAAAAAATCTTTTTCAACCTGTCTTGGATCATTACATAGTAATACCCCATATATAATGCAGCATCCCCCCCCTCCTTTGAATGAAAGTTCAGTGAAGCAATGTTCATGACCTCATGCTATTACCATTATCAACCATATGATATTTTTAAATTTTAATTAATAGATCATGTTTCAAGGTTCAAACTTCATTATCAGCCTTCATTATTTTTGTCTTCAAGTTAATATTGTGTCGTTCTTTTGGAAATATATCTAGATTTCTTTGAACAATATTACCTGTTGATTGTGGTTGTGCTGCATGGACGATCGCGCTTACTTCCTTGGCTTTCCTCTTGGGGGCGCTATCCATCCCGTCACTTGTCTCTTGACTTGAATCTTGTTTGGACATCTCCAGCGCTAACTCCAACTCTCTGTCAAACATTCGGTCTTCAACTGGTTTCCTGTCAAATACAAACAAAAAGTAATTACACAAGTACGGTATCAACGACGAGAATAGTCATGAAGATTTTTATTCATTCTGTTGAATTCATGATATACAAGCAATAAATTTCATTATTTGTAGAGCAAGGGTCACTTTTCTGTAGGACACATTGACATTTTTTAATATCACTTTTCATTTATCATTTTTTTTTAAACATGTGCATAGTTACAAAGAAAGATACCATTTCCAAATATTTGAATGAAGGATAAAACAGCACTGTTGATTAAATGCCATTTTTCTCAAGTCTTACTTCACTTTATAAACTTACCAAGTCATGGACATTTGAGAACATTGCAGACCGTCAAAAGAACAAGAAATCAGAGACAGAAAATGTTATGAAGGTCCCACATATAGGGGGTCGGAACCGTCGGATGTACATATTTCATGGAATTGCCCCTTGTTAACAGGCATAGGTGCAGTGGTCGAGGATCAAAGCCCAGACTTTGTTTTTAAGTGTCGGCCAGGCGCCTTGGATCACTCAGCAACGACACCTCTACCTTCTTTTATATTATGCCACAAAATGGAAAAATAATGAAAAGCGCTCAAAAACGCCATTGGGAGGGGCATAGCGGCAGGTCAAAGGGAGGCATTCACAGCCAGGGCATTTGATGGCCTTGGTTTAATTAAAGCCCTGGATATAGCATTATGTAGCAGGAATCTGAACTAACTGAAGATAACATCCGCATTAATTTGATTGGATGCACACATCATACTCAGGGGATTTATTGATTTTGTGTCAAGTTTTGGAGACATCTACTCAAGCACCCACTGAAAGGGGATCACACAGCAACAAAATATGTACAAAATCATCCTGTCATGGGCGCCACAGACGTACCCGATGATTCACACAATCTCTTTTTTCTGCTCCGGTCTACTGCCTGATGGTGAGGGGTACATCCAATAAAAATATTGCATATTGTATCTTAAGTTTTGATTCTTGATTGATAATTATATAAAATAGCAAATTATAATTAAAAAAACATCAACATTATAAAGAAAATAATGTAACATTGGTGAAGGAGATTGCATGAGCTATAAATTCTTAGGCAATAGAATGTAGCCATATTTCTGAATAGAAGTAGATGAAAGAAAGAAAATTAAAATTCTATGTTTTGTCTCATACACTAAAACCAAAAGATTATAATTTGCTTTATATTCCACATCGAAAACTACTTATATTATCATTGTTATCATTATGCAGCTGATGATAACGTAGTTCTTGTATAGTGGATAGCACAGGATGATATAACGTCCCTATCCGCTTCCAAAGGACTTGGATAATAGATAAATTACCTATCTTTCCTTTTCCCTCTTGGGGTTTCTTTGAATTCATCATAATCGTCATCAATATCTCTAGATCTTCTCTTTCTCTTCGTCTTCTTAGTTTTCTCCTTATCTTCTTTTAGTTTCTTTGCAGCTGGTGGAGTTGGCTCTGTGAAATCACCTGGTAATATGAAAAAAAAAAGAATGATGGTAATCATATGATTATTGATATCATTGTCACTATCATCATTATCACTTTCATTAGAAGTTTACTATTACTCTTGTAAGTATTATCATCTTCTTCATCATCATCATCATCATCACTATCATCACCATCATCATCGTTGTCATCGTCATCATCATCATCATTGGCCTTTCTGACTTCCTACATCCGCTACATTTTCTTTTCATTTCTTTTATATTTCTACCATTTTTTATTGCTTATACTGTGATTTCAATTCTTTTACTCTTTTGTTGTTGTATCATATTTTACTTGTAAATGTGTTTGTGTATGTTTAATGGATGTCAAATAATAAATGAATTGAATTATCATCATTATCATCATCATCATCAGACATTGCACATCATAGAACATATATGTTTGCAGATACAAGCAGATTGTACAAAACTCAGATCATCAAATCCATCAAGGCTGAATTATCATCTATCAATTTGGTCATACCATCACTTGGTCTTTAACCTTATTGGCCC
Source organism: Lytechinus pictus (assembly GCF_037042905.1). Classification (NCBI taxonomy): domain Eukaryota; kingdom Metazoa; phylum Echinodermata; class Echinoidea; order Temnopleuroida; family Toxopneustidae; genus Lytechinus; species Lytechinus pictus. The sequence continues at coordinate 22,753,516 of NC_087253.1, read as the reverse complement.
GAATTCACAAAGGTGGTTTTGAAAACCAATGGTTGAATCCATGGTTGATGCAGATTTCCTGTATAAATTACGCTTAATTTAGCGCGTATCGGGCGCATGTATAAAAAATGTCCAATGCTGATGCGCGCTTCTTTCAGAGTGCGCCAAATTGACACCTGTTGCCATGGTTAGATACGCTATTTTATTCATGAGTCCACTGTTTGGAAGAGTGGACTCATTAATAAAATAGCGTGGATAACCACGGCAACAGGCGTCAAATCTGGCGCACTGTGATAAAAGCGTGCATCAGCATTGGACATTCTTTAATATACGCGGTAAAATAAGCGTAGTTTATACAGGAAATGTACATAAACCATGGACTCAACCGTGGGTTTTCAAAACCACCTTTGTGAATTCGGGCCATTGTGATTCAGTCTAATGCCCAAATGGTATAATTTCCATTTTATTTCATTATCTTGCACTTTAACTGATTTAAAACAGTTCATCTAAATCATGATAGACCAAGTGGATAGAGCTTAACCAGAAATTAGACATAATGGCAATGGGCTAAAATGACTATCAGAAAAAAAAATGGTTAGGATAGACAGACTGGTAACTAAGTTGTAGATGAACTAGGATTGTGGGATATGACCAAACATAATGTAAACAAAGGAGGTGCAGTCTGTAGACCAAGTAGCTATTTACTGTAAAATTTATCTTTAATACTGTAACTTACCATCATCACTTTCTTCTCCTCCACCATACGTTGAATAATCCACCTCTTTTCGGGCTCTGGAAAAATGAAAAAGAGTTAAATACCTTGCTTTTTTAAACTTTCATAAACGGGAGCGAAAGCTGATTGCAACATCCAACAAGAAATGTAACAAGTTGAGGAATGACTTGCATACATGCAAGTCATTCCTCCACATGTAAGAACATGCCTCAAATCGAAAAAGTTGTGTTTTCATTTTGATAATTTGAGGCATGTTCTTCTCGTTCTTCGAGCAAATCAATAAGTAGAAATATGATCTTTGTAGATTTAAATTCAGAACCTTTTGGAAAAATTGATTAATTTTGGAGTAGAAATCTACCTTTATGATCCAATGTCATTGTGACACAACCTACCTAGGCTAGCGAGCACCAGATAAAAATTGTAGTTTTAGAACGAGGCATCACACACCCATAACATCTGTTATCGATTCATTGGATTTGATTTCTAAATTAAAGATACATGTAGGTAGGACAACCAAAAAAAAAAACGGCATTTCTACTTAAAAGCATTACCTTAAATAATATATTCTTTATTAGCATTATTGTATAAAACATTGCTCAAAACTTACCATAAAATTTCCTAAATAGTGAAAAAAAAGGCTTAAATGCTCCATAAAATGTGTCTGGAAATGCATACAGCATTTTGGCCCATCCCCATAGGCTATACTGTGTGGGCTAGTGGCTGAAAATGGGCATTTTTTAGCAGGGGCGTCGATCCATTTTTCAGACTGGGGGGGCAAAATCATGAATCAACTTTCCAAAGGCGCTCGATCACACAAAACAAACAAACTCACCCACACACACACACACACCCTTATATATATTTTTTTTCTCTTGCTTTTTTAGCCTTTATTCAGATACTATTACATTTTATATGCCTATATATATATCTATACACACACACACACACACATATATATATATATATATATATATATAAATATGTATATGACTCATTAGATAGAGACACATATCTCACCAACAAATTAATGCGAGCGTGAAGCGCGAGCTGAAATTTGTTTGTATACTGATCTGATAACAGGAAAAAGGTGCCTGTTTAGGACTGTTTGTCATGAGGATACATATCTCACTACACAGATAATGCGAGTGCCGAGAGCCGGAGGTGAAATTTCTTTATATTCTGACCTGTAAGCTTGATATTCTATGCATTTTTGGTACCAATGATTAAGATGGGTATCTAAAAAACAATAGATGGGTCATTCCATGGGGTTGGGGCAAAAATTGTGACATCAGGGTAAAAAAATAGAAGTGTAATAAATGAAATGTTTTATTTATTCTAAGTTTCATGGAACAATTCTTCAACAAAAAATCCACTCTAGGTGTTTCATACCATCCTGCATATTTGAGTAAACTGAGAAACAAGATTTGACAAAATACCACCGTTACATGGACATCATTTATCACCCTTGGTAAGACTATACTCTCCCACTGTCAAATAAAGGGAGTTGATCTCTTTTACTCCTAATAAACATTTTGCTAACAACATTGTTAGTCAATTTATTCTGCACTTCCCAACATAGTATATATATTTTGAAAGATTTAGCATCAATAAATGGAACTCGATGCTCTGTGTGTATCCCAGTGCCATGTCCTGTGTTGTTCTTTTTTCTCAACAGTCATGAAAATTCAATTTATGATGGAATGTAGAACAAGGAAATTGAGAGAAATCATGCCTCTACAGAATGGAATATTTCTTTTTGGAAATACTCAACTACTTTTACTGGCCTAACCTTCCAATTTTGGTGTTACCACCGTTACATGGACATCATGTCTCTGTAACAGAGGTATAATTTGAAGCATTGTAAGTTAAGGTCCATCAATGGTCATTAAATACCAAATTAAACTTTCTGCTTTTGAATATTTGCACAAGACCAATTGATTATACTAGAAGAAAAACATTTTACATGTCAAATTCCTTGCAACGAAGAAAAGGGCAAAAATGAGAGTTGAAATGAGGAGAATGTAAAGAAATTATTTACAAATGATATTAAAAATCAACCTCATCTTGAAGATTCCACTTCAGTCTGTATCAGGAAACACTTATGTTTCTGTCTTGAGACAAAAACATTGCTATCTCATGATCTACAAATCTCTGATTACTTAAAAATATAAATATCACCTTCAAGATATTACTTTGAAATGTACATACCTCTGTTACATGGACATCATGTCCCCGAAATGGTGGTATATTAGTGCAGAACTGTCTAATAATAAAAGTTCTGATACATGAATATACAATATTGTATGTACATATGAAAGGCAAGATGCGTCAAGGTGAAAACATGAATATATATATGGCAAAATGGCTATTCTTGGCATAACTTACACATTTTCTTTTCTCTCTATAACTACGGCATAACCTGCTAGATAGACTGAATCTCCTAATTGCAGTATGCATATTGTTAAACTTAAATTCTTATGAGTTGAAGTAGTTTTTAACATGGAAAACAAAATAGAGTAGTAACATATGGCAGCAGAACACACTACGATGGCAGTTATACAAAATTTGCTTGTTCAACTTGACTCTTCAACGTGTATTACCACTGTTTCATGGACATCATGTCTTCATAATGATGGTATAAACAGCACAGAACCCACTTTCTCTATTTCGGTAAGTTAAAAAAAGACACTTTATATATTAAATCATTTATTACACATTAAGAGCAAAACACATCAAATGAAACACAAACTAATGTATAGTGAAAAGGTTACTTTTTGCCACAATATCTTTTTTTCCTATGATATCTGTAGAGTGTAGACATCTAGATTTCATAGCTTTTCCAAGCAGTGTAGTAGATATGTACAGCATGTTACTTTAATTCTCATTCACATTACTGTTTTGACATGGAAAACAAAGTAGAGTAGGCCTACTTGATGATTGGTGTTTGACAAATATAACTTATTCAATTAACTTTTCAATTTGTATACCACCGTTACATGGACATCATGTCCTTGTAATGGTCCTATTGAATAGTATTACTTGGATATTTGACATATTTCTCTGGTATCCACTCACCTAATGCAACTTTACTCAACTATTAAGTGAAGAAATACAATATCTACAGTCAAGCTTCTGAAATGCATAGCAATGAACAGGTAAAAGAAAACATGTACTAGAGTAAAGTTCTACTAAGCCAAGGTATTTCAAGGCAAAACATAGTTGGCATGCAAGACATGGGCAGCACATATCGTAACCTTACACAAATAACTCCAATTTGATTACTCTAATTTGTTCTACATCAGTATTAACATGGACGTCATGTCCTAGAAATGGTAGTGTAAAAGTGAACATTAATTGAAATATCATGTCATCACTGGAACTTCTATACACTGGATAAAACATTAAGTCTCAGCATGCAAAAAGGACAATTGTAAAGCACTTAGTGGCCATAATGAATACAAAAAACTTACCACCTTTAATATATTTATATATAAGTTTTTGAAGATGCTCAATGTAGCAGTTGTAAGCAAAAAAGTAACCTGTACAAAGCGACTCTAATAAATGTTCAAGAATAAAACTACAAAACTACGAACTTTTCCGTAGGTTGAAAAAACACTTTGATAAACTGCTTACTGGCAAATGCAAAAAGTAATACTCTAAAACCTGACTGAGAAATAACACACATTTTTTCTCTCTGCATTCAGATAACAACTCAATTAATGAACTTCAAGAAGATTCGTGACCCATTGATGACCGTTTCAGGCTGGGGGAGGATTCTATCAATGTCACCGAGTGGATGGACGTAGAATTTGGCCTCACCATCAGGCCAGGAGTACAGATCGCCAGATTGTTGCCTCATATACTGGAGACGCACATTTCCACCTTCAACAGAGGCTACCTGCAGTTATTTGAGAAAATATAATATTTAGAAGTTTGACTATTTTTTAAACAATTCAAATCAATATATTAAATTCATTAATTGACAAAACTTGCTGAATTGTTTCCATATTTTATATATTATATTAAATAATTTCCATCTTTACATGTCTTGACATTAATGTAAAATTGATCTGATATTTCTCATTAAAATAAGGGGCTAATTACTTGGGCAATGAACAATGCATCTGATCTGTTCTTCCTTGCACGGTACACAGGAACCCTCACTGTGACAAAGTCATGCACTGCAGGTCCAGAAGACAGGTTTTCTGAAAGATACAAAAAGAACATTGTATTTTTTAGTAAATAGAAATGTGTAATTTCATAGTTCATATATTCAATATAAAGTTGTGTTTAATACAATGTTTTAATGAAATTAACATCTGCAATGTCATAATTTACCTTCTGATACAGCTTCCTCAGCAAGTTCATCTGGTGAGGTTCCTGAGGTGGTCGTACACACTGATGCCAACTGCGATGTGTCAGCGGTAGATGAGGTCTGCATGGCACCAGGATTGTTCTTTTCACCCACAGCAGGTTTTACTGGTGTGTTGTCTGGGAGTAGAAGCTGAGTTGAGGTCCACTTGCTCACGTAATCCTTATTCAAACAATCTCCATTTTTTGTCATGCAATTAATGCAAAAACATGACAAAGTCCTGTGGAACAACTCTAATGGACCTCCACCATTCTTCACACAGGCAATTTTCCTTGTGTCTTTGACAGCTTTGGATGGGCATGGTCTTTCATGGTTGATGTCACTCAAAGGAATGAAGAAGAATTCTCTCTTAAACGGCATGCAAGGGCAATCATTGCGAGTTAGTTCCTCTTTGGCAAATTTATACAGTGACAATGCATCAGGAATTCTTGCAGTTGAAGTACGAACTGCCATTGAGGCTTTCTGTTTCACCACGGCACTTTCTCCATCGGAAGGCCCCTTTCCGTGCCTTGCACCAAAGAAATGGTGCTCTGTTGGGAGCTCTGCTTGGGCGATATCTAAGAAGGCACCACGTGATTTATATTGTGCAGCGCAACCATCGCTGAAACGGATCACCTGCTTAATATCGACTCCATGAGCATTTCTCAGGTGACTGACACAATGCTCAGAGAACTTATGAACGCTATGATAATCGTGCTTCTTGTCATCACTAATATATACCATAGAGTGTGATACAGGTTCATTGTGACACTTGCATCGGTAGGTACAAACTATTGGGTGTATTGTCGTCTGTTCATGTCCCCAGTGAGCTGCCTGAACTTCATCCTGAATGATGTTACTGTAATTTTCAGCAAAGTCCAGGACTGCAACCAGGGTGTTTGGCAGTGGATCTCTGATCAGGTTGGTATACTGTCCATGCTGCCAGAACCACTGGAAAAGATGGGCAGCATATCCTTGCATCTCCTCATACAGTTCAGTCAGGAGGTCACAGAGGGTACCAGTTTTACTGCTGAGTACCATTTTGTTGACTGTTCCCGTTTTCTTCAGCCCCCAACGACTCCACTCAGTGGGATATTCTGCACCTGCTTCATCAACAAGTGGCTGCAATTGGTCTTGAAGTAATTTCACACCGCAGTGCGAACACTGTCGTTGAATGCATGCTAGCTCATGATATTTTTGATCTTCATGTTTTGGGCAAAGACTTAGGTTTGATGCAAAGAACTCGTCTTTCAGGCGGCAGCTAGAGGAAGATGTGAACTTTGCGCAAAGGGCATTGATTGTGCTCACTTTGAGGTGTATGTTTCGACACCATTCACACAAGCAGCCCCTCAATGTGCTAAGCCCCATGGGCTTAATGTGCTTTGGGCGTAGCATGAAGAAGGAAGACTTCTTGATTTCAACTTCTGGATTAGCCTGCTTGAATTCTTTGAACAATGATGAGATAGGCCTCTGTAACACAGCAGATGATCGCAATGTCTTTTTGCTGACATTTTTCTTGTTGGGTAATTGGGTTGCCTCATCTTCATAAAAGGATCTAACCATGACCTTCACCTCATTGGGTATGCTGAAAGGATTGTTGTACTTCTCTTGTTTCTTCAAGTTTGCTAACAGCTTGGGTGTAGCACTGAATGTCTTTTTTGCAAGATGCTGCTTTTTCAGCATTTTCAGACTCTGTAGTGATGAAGCCAACCTACGTCTTACAAGTCTTGTTTTTTTGTCGCGTTTATTACGATCCTTCTTCAATTCCAGAGCCACATTTGTTGTGATGATGCTGTCTATGTCTGTCTTGCTAAGCTTGATGCCTTTATCTTGAAGGGCTTTCCGTCTTCTGGGAGTGGAGTGAATGACAAGATCACATATGGTGTCAGCGAAGATGGTGGCATTAGGTGACAGTTTTTTGCGAGTCCGAGAGAGATACTTCCGCTTGGCTTCATGAGAGCGATGAGGTGTGTCATTTTTTTTTGCATTTGCTGCCATTCTTTCTTCCTCTTGCAGTATTTTCTCAGCGTCTGCAGCTTGTTTCCTTCTTTTTTCAAGTCTTTCCTCCTCTTCTCTCTGTTCTTTTTTCTTTTCTTCCTCGGTTTTCTTCCTCTCTTTTTCAAGCAACTTCTTCCTGCAAAATTCTTGCAGTTCTTCTTTGTCTTTGATTCTTTTTGCCCTTTGCGTCATATTGTACTCTTTCCTCTTCTCTGCGGACCATGTCTCCCTTTGTTTTCTTTTCTCTAGTCTCCACTTTTCTTGCTGACTTTTCTCCTTTGCTTTCTGACTCTTTGATTGTGGTTGGTTGTTTTTTTTTGCCGTGGCACTTTCTGCTCGCTGCCTCTCCCTGAAACGCCTCACTCGTTCTCGTGTTAGCTCCCTTTCCCTTTCCAGTTTCTCCCCTTCCAATGTGGCATCTCGATGACGTTTGTATACCTGCTCATTTTTCCTCATCTCCGCATATTTCTCTGGCTTGCGTTCTTTCATAAGAGTTCTCCAATGAACTTTTTTCTCCCTTGAGCGAGCTGTGGCAGTTGGACTAGAAGCCCCAACATTATTCCCTCTCGACCGCAACTTTATCCGAAGAGGTGGAAGAGGACCCATGCTTACCTGAATTAATAAAAATTGAAAAATAAATTGTTGTAAAACAACCTTGACTGTGTTTACATTTTCTTTTGTTTACTTGTACAAAATATATATATGTAAATCTCTATATATTGCAATAAAAATTGACATTAAAAATAATTACACATGCTTTTGCTCTCTGATAAAACAAACACCCACCACCCCTTTTCCAACCAATAAATATTTAAAAATTAAAATACAATTTTAATAATAAAAAAAAGAAAAAGAAAGAAGAGAAATAGGAGATTAATAAGTGCGGGGGGTCGTAATATGGATCAGCTGACAAGCAAAAAAAAAAAAAAAAAAAAAAAAAAAAAAAGCCCCCCCCCCCCAAAAAAAAAAAAAAAAAAAAAAAAGCCCCCAATTGCCCCCCCCTGCCTCCCCCGTGGCGCCGCCACTGGTTTTTTTAAATTCCCCATTTTTATTGCAAATTCAAATTGGATCATCAGATGTGTAACTTCGATACCCATATTACTGAGATAGATCTATAACTGAATCGGGTGGAGTACATTTCAAAAACAAGAAATTGTGTGCCAAATATGAGATGCCGTAGTCTAGACTGGTGGTAGAGCACTCTAGGCGACACCCCAATACTTACCCGTGCTAATAAAGTGGGACTCCGCTCACGCGCGTTTGGGCCTCCCTAGCTTAGAACTAAGCAATATTATCTAGAAATCGTTACATTGTAGTAATTAAATATGTTCTATTAAATAAATTGATAATGTTTAATCGGTACTCACCGGTTCTTTTGTTGCATTTTCAGACCATTTCTCACAATTCTTCGTAAATATTTGCGGCAAATTTTGTCGCCATAGACAGCTTAGCATCCATCTTTATTGATAAATGGAGCGCCCTTTACGATAGTTGTTAATGCCGCGGAGAAATCGTTAGGCATTTTGGCCTGTGTTCAAGGCGTTCTTTCTGTTTTATTTTTAAATAGATTGTGCATTTGTTGAATAGCGCCGTCTACGTCAGGTATGAGATCGAGTGTATAAATACACTCTTCCAAAATAATTATGATTCCGACCTGGCGCTGTTTAACTTCAATCTCTTTCACCTAAATTAGCGATGAATGCTAGCATTATAAAATATATATTATTAACGTCTGACGAAAAGAATAACCAACCGATCAGCTGACGAGAACGCGAATCACGTGATCTTCATATCAGCTTCGATCGCGAGTCAGAAGAGAAGAGCAGTTGCCCAGAAAATCAGGAAAAAGCCGTGAAAATGTAAGTTCCCCTTCATTTCTTTCAATTTTTTTTATTGCTAACAATGTATTCAATTAGTGAGATCGAAATGTAATGATTAGACAGTACGATAGCTTGTAGTTTTGATAAAATACAAAAATAATCATCTTCACAAAGATTTCTGACACAAAATACTACTGATGTCGCCTATGAGGTCCATACATGTAATGTTGGACCTCATTGGTACTAGGAGTGTGGTAGAGCAGTTTTTAAGTATACAGTCCATATTGAATTAATATATTTTGGTGTAAAAATATTAACCAAATTGCGACTGAAACATGTAAGCTAACATTTGAAACATGTCTGCACGGAAATCCAGTAATTAAAACGTTATTTTCTTTGGGGCCGTTTAGCAAATCTGGAACTAAGACGGCAATGTATCAATTACCGTTTTTACTTACACGAAAAAGATGTATGTGGGACCGAAGTAAAAGATTGTGGAACATTAGCGATAATTTTTTTAACTTAAAAATACTTTCTGCATGATAATATGGTGCCACGTTTGAAAGATACGGTTTAACTGATTTCATAATGCAAGTATCGACATAAATCACTGTACTTACGTCGCTTTGGAAAGGGAAACTTCTTGGAAATCCAATCCACCGTTACACGGACTTCGGTAGAAGATCGGCCATTGCAAAATTTTACACCGCGCGAAATCAAAGTCGTCTGGTGCAGGTAAGTGTCGGCTCACATCCCGTCCGTCTGCTATAGCGATGGTCTCTTGTCCGGTCTCTCCTTTTCACTTACGCGATGAAATGTGATCCACCGTTACAAAAATAGCCCGGACATCGCCCCAAACACCGGCGACCCACGATTAATTTTCATGACATTTTCATAGGTTTTCAAAGCTGATTTTTTAATGAAAAGTTGCTTACTGTCTGTCCTTTATTTCTGATGCATAATTATGGAAAAAATGATTTCTGACTTCTAGTAATTTACCACTTAACCACCGTTTCAGAAAAAAGTAAACACGGACATCGCATGTAACGGTGGTATGCCGAGTTTTAGGAATGATTTATGATAAGCTTGTAACCGATTTTGCAATCGGCAACCGATTCCATTCGATTTCACCACAATCGGCAATCACTTGCCGATCTTCGATCATGCCCCTTGAAGGAAAAAATCGAAAATAAAAAATCGGCGTAGATCTGGTTACAGTGCGTGATCGCTCAGAACATATTTCAAGATTGTTTTTGAGGTGCTAGCTATTTAGAGGTCGCATTATTCAGGGAGAAAGACGCGGTATTATATATGGCGACGTTTAAGAGGATAAATATCTTCTCTTCCAACTCATGGTGATAGCGGATGCCGCCGTGAACTTTGAAAGGTCGTATTACCGACGGAGCTCACTGCGCTACTCTCTTACATCGTTTATGATTATATACATTTTATTTTCAACCTCGTGGTGATAGCGGATGCCGCCGTGAACTTTGAAAGGTCGTATTACCGACGGAGCTCACTGCGCTACTCTCTTACCCCCTTTATAATGATATAAATCTTCTCTTCAACCTCGTGGTGATAGCGGACCCCGCCATAAACTTTTAAAGACTGTACTATTGACGGAGCTTTTTACGTTACTCTCTTACATCGTTTATGATGATATACATTTTATTTTCAACCTCGTGGTGATAGCGGACCCCGCCGTGAACTTTTAAAGATCGTGCTCCTGACGGAGCTCATTGCGTTAATCTCTTACATCGTTTATAAAGATATAAATCTTCTCTTCAACCTCGTGGTGATAGCGGACCCCGCCATAAACTTTTAAAGACTGTACTATTGACGGAGCTTATTGCGTTGCTCTCTTACATCGTTTATGATGATATTCATTTTATTTTCAACCTCGTGGTGATAGCGGAAGCCGCCGTGAACTTTGAAAGGTCGTATTACCGACGGAGCTCACTGCGCTACTCTCTAACCCAGTTTATAATGATATAAATCTTCTCTTCAACCTCGTGGTGATAGCGGACCCCGCCATAAATTTTTAAAGACTGTACTATTGACGGAGCTTATTGCGTTACTCTCTTACATCGTTTATGATGATATACATTTTATTTTCAACCTCGTGGTGATAGCGGATGCCGCCGTGAACTTTGAAAGGTCGTATTACCGACGGAGCTCACTGCGTTACTCTCTTACATCGTTTATGATGATATACATTTTATTTTTAATCTCGTGGTGATAGCGGATGCCGCCTTGAACTTTGAAAGGTCGTATTACCGACGGAGCTCACTGCGCTACTCTCTTACCCCCTTTTTTGATGATAGACATCTTCTCTTCAACCTCGTGGTGATAGCGGACCCCGCCGTGAACTTCAAATTGATTTGAAAACGCTAGCTACCCAAAACATTTTAATAACATATTTCAAATCATCGTGCGTGCTTGCGTCTTCTACTTCATTTTAATTGCACTTGCGACTTTAAGATGATGCGTCGTAAGAGATCATTCCAATAATTCTAAATCGCTAGCACCTAAAAATACTTCTAAAAGATGTCCCGCCGATCGTTCATTAACCTGTGATCTATGAGAAATATTTTCATTTTATTTTCCTTTGCGCCTTTGCTCGGAAGATGCGTCTTTCGTTTATCTTTCTAATAAAAATCACTCGGTTTATTTTAAAGCAATAACACCTCAAAATCCCTGGCTTTAAAACATGTTCCAAACGATCGCGCATGTTGGCGACTTCCATTCCAATGCATTCGTCTTTGTGACTTTGTCAGGAAGATGCGCGCGACCGCGAACAACATTTTGATGTCATTATTCCTTTGTTTTTAAACATCGCCGATTCGATTTTCGATTCGATTTCGATTTTAGAAGCTTAACTGCCGATCCGATTTTCGATCTGATTTTTGATCCGATTTACAACTGTAATTTATGATATGAAGTTTATTTTCATTTGCTATCCCATTACTGTTTTATTAATAAACAAATGTTGCTTTAGCACTCATGGCCATGTGATTGTAACTAAGTTTATCTTTTGATTAGATATATTCAACTGAAAATGACCATTATGGATGTCACATTTGGTACCCCAAAAAAGAGTCTGGACATCATCATTTAACGTCTCTCTGTCACTAATACTTGAAGTTCAACATTTTTATTTCTGCATCAAATAATTACATACACAACTGCCTTCCAACAAAACCACATTTCAACATCAAAACACCACACACATTTTCAGGATAAAGCTAACAATTCATAAGGAACACAAAAAAGTGCTGTTGCCCCAACCCCGTGGAATGACCCAGATGCGAAAAAATTTGAGTTTAATGGACGTTTCACTACAATACATTGTGCACCCAAAATAGAGAATGAAAATTTGAGGCAAATTCACCCATTGACTTATTTTACACATGTCTACAGCACAAATCTGGTGCCATTGCCCACCCTACTATTTAAAAGTAAAGTTAATTTTAAATTTAATTTTAATTCTAAATTGAAATTAGATCACGAGACACGACTGGTTAGAACTTAGAGGAAATTCAGTCCCAAGCATACCGATCAACTATCTGTTTAATTTTTTTGTTTACAACAAGATCAAGATTTGAATCAAGAACATTTCTAGCAAACAGCTTCGTGAATGAAGACAAAATTATATCAACACTGCGCATTAAACGAGTGGGATAAATTCCAATCTCATCATACATTCACAAACAATGAAAGACAGATATTTCTATGTGTGGGACCGAAGCCAAGCAAGGCAAAGGACTTATCTCACCTTGACGATCTGCGACTGTCAGCCATATCAAGATGAATTCATGAAATTCAATCTTTTGGGCTCAGATTTGATAAACAGCCGATTCAAATATAAGCTGCTCCGGTAATTTTGTAAGATCTTGCCACTTTACTAAAGTTATTTCACCTCTGATCTAGACTCCATCAAATTCGAATTTTCTTGAAATCCCCGCCTAAAATATGGTATCAAAACAAGGCAAATGCCAAACGAAAATTAATGGGACCAAAAACTTCATGTATTATCCTAGACATGAGTAGACCGTGCGAGGAAACATTAAACAAAAAAGGTGCAGTGTAAAATAATATGAATAACCTTAAATCAATAAATGAATGTTGTCTATAATGTTTTGTAAGGGGCGGAAAAAACATTTGAAGAAGAAGAACAAAAAGAAGATCAGTCACAAAAAAAGGAAAAACCCAGTGAAAATAATTTTCGTTAGGATATTAAATTATTATAATAATAATAATGATAATAATAATAGTTGGATTTATGAAGCGCTTTTTGCCAGAGGATACAAAGCGCTGCTATTATTACCCCGGCTTTAGCTCGAGCTACCATCACCGGCGCTCAGTGCATGCAAGGAATTACTCCTGCCGGGTACCCATTCACCTCACCTGGGTCGAGTGCAGCACAGTGTGGATAAATTTCTTGCTGAAGGAAAATACGCCATGGCTACGATTCGAACACACGACCCTCTGTTTCAAAGGCGAGAGTCAGAACCACTAGACCACGACGCACCCACTATACCATTATACCAAATAAAAGTTTGCGTCTTTGCGATGTTCTTTTTTAACAGGCATGTAATAGGGATAACGATGAAATCATAAAGCATATTTTTATAATTTGTATTAGATTTCCTGAAAATAAAAAAAAATGAACTGAAAAAGATGGGAATACATACCTTGAGGCTTGAGGACTGATGCAGATAGAGAGAGAAAGCCATACAAAAGATGTCATAATTCCAGAACGAAGAATTGGTGGAGGGGCCTAAAGTTATATAAATATTATAATCTATATATCTATCTATTATAATACAATTCTAACATGATTAACATTTTAACCGAAATTGAGCGAGGGCTAAAAAGTTGGGGGAAAAATTGAGCGATATTGAAAGAATAACAATAACATCCGTGTAATTACTTTGTTACTTTTGAAAGAGAGGATTATAACCAGGGGCGGCACAAAATGGGGAGGGTAGGGGTGATAGCACTTCATTATGGTTTTTAAAGGTCAAGTCCACCCAGTGGCGTACCTAGGATTTTTCACAGGGGGGGCAAAACCGTCCGCCAAAAAATTTGACAAGCAAAAAAAAAAAAAAAAAAAAAAAAAAAGGTCTTCAATCACAAATGAAGGATTTCGTACCAGAAAAAAATTTGACAAGCAAAAAAAAAAAAAAAAAAAAAAAAAGGTCTTCAATCACAAATGAAGGATTTCGTACCAGAAAAAAATTTGACAAGAAAAAAAAAAAAAAAAAAAAAAAAAAAAAGGTCTTCAAGCTCGTAAGGGGGGTCAATAAAGGTCTTCAAGTTCGTCAGGGGGGGGGGGGAAAGGTCTTTCAAGCTCGTCAGGGGGGGGCAGGGATACGTCCTTTGCATGGGTTGTGGCTCGTCAGGGGGGGCAGACTGCCCCCTCTGCCCCCCCCCCCCCCGTAGGTACGCTAGTGAGTCCACCCCAGAAAATTGTTGATTTGAATCGATAGAGAAAAATCAAACAAACATAACGCTGCAAATTTCATCAAAATCGGATATAAAATAAGAAAGTTATGACATTTTCAACTGTTTCGCTTATTTTTTACAAAACAGTTAAATGCACAACTCAGCGATATGGAAATGAGAGAGTCGATGATGTCCATCACTCACTATTTCTTTTGTTTTTATTGTTTGAATAATACAATATTTCAATTTTTACAGATTTGACAATAAGGACCAACTTAACTTAACCATAAACTGTTAAAATAATGGTAATTCCACATTTTCAGGGAGAAATAAAACTTTGTTTCACTTGACAAGGAGGAGAAAATTAGAATATTTCATATTTCATATAATAAAATACAAAAGTGAGTGGGTGACGTCATCAGTCTGCCAATTTGCATACCGACCAGGATGTGCATATAACCGTTTTGTGAAATTAAGCGAAACTTTAAAATGTCATAACTTTTTTTTTTTTTTTTACATCCGATTTTGATGAAATTTTAAGTGTTTTGCTTGTTGGATTTTTCTCCTTTTTTCAAATCAACTTTTTGTTGGGGTGGACTTGTCCTTTAAGTAGTTGAACATGTTGAAGGGAATTAGAGGAGACACAATTATCATTCAAAAATAATATCGTTCGTGTAACTGCATAAGACCTCGATTAAGAAAAATGAAACGTCCCTCTGAGAATGCTTCACCGCTAT
Organism: Lytechinus pictus; assembly: GCF_037042905.1. Classification (NCBI taxonomy): domain Eukaryota; kingdom Metazoa; phylum Echinodermata; class Echinoidea; order Temnopleuroida; family Toxopneustidae; genus Lytechinus; species Lytechinus pictus. Next base: position 22,738,450 of record NC_087253.1, on the reverse strand, counting down.
CAAACTATCGTGGCGCCCCCCCCCCCCCCCCGTTTTACCAACTTGATAGCAGGATGGTCTCACTTTTGATGCCACCCGATGCCGTGTGAGTTTAAAAAGGAGTAAGGACGCCCTCATCAGGTGAACATTATTTTGATAAAAGATTATTTTTCATCGTCAATGTATCAGGAGTTGTCTGTTCAGGAACTCCCCTCGGTAATACAGGTAGATGTAGTTAAAAAGAATAACTTTGGCTTACTGATAACGATAATGCTGTCAAAACATGACCTTTGGATGGTAAAAATATAGTTTAAGAATATTTTGGAATGCGTTGTAGAGAGCTTTATCACTTGGATCATTAACGTACTTGATACGACCTCCATAGCTACTTTTTTTATTAATCAAAGTTTTTATTCCAAATGTTTTTAAATTTGTTATTGAATTCATCCATGCTACGTTCGAGGATGATCTCAAATAAAGTTTAACATAAAACTGGAGAATATTCTAGAAAATAACGCTACCACCGAAAAAGGGAAATACTTTAAAAGGATGGAGAAAACTTCAAGAAACGGCGAAGAAGAAGAGAATAATAGTTTTATAGCTAATAAAAAAAATATAGGATCAAACGGCCACCTCTATCCCTCAAAGGATGCAGCATATATCATTATTAAAAATTCATGCACCAAAATGACAGACTGCTGCACGAGATAAAGATGGAAACGAATTGAAGTACTTTTGGACAAGGGCCGCTGAACATTTCTGAAATTGGGGACCGAGCCGAACGTAGGAGGGGGCTGAACATGTAAACAATTGTAATTAGATTGGCATTTTTAAAGTTTCTTGAACATTAGAAACAACGACAAATAATTTAAACATAGGTCTAATTATGTCTGACGTATACACTTTGCAGTGAGTCTTGTGTCGCACACTGTTAAAAAAACCCTGATTTTACAGAAAAAAGAAGATTTTGCTGAAAGCAATAACAGAATCATTCTTTAAATTCATAAAACAGGAATTTTTCTGCAATCTAACAGAACGAGTCTGTTAAAGGGGAAAAGGGTCTTTTCTTAAAGGAAATTTGTAAGGTTTCATATACCAAATACCAATTTCCTGTAAGATTACGCAATATGATGAGATTACAGGTGTTCTCGATGCTCTGCTGCAGGATCACTTCTTTTATTTTAAGGATACATTTTCTAACAGTGTAGCATATCTATTTTTTCTTACTTGTTCTTTTTAGGAAAAAAAAAATCACGCCTTATCCTAGTTGCTTTCATCACAGTGCAGAGTTTTGACATTTTTCACCAAGAGTCTACGGGGGTTCTTGCCATCCCCCATCGGCGAACGCACACACACACTCAGACACACACGCACACCCTCTCATACACGCTCGCACCATGGATTTGTAATAGGTCTACGCTCATACACACACCCACCCTCCCACGCACACAAGCACACCCACACACCCACACATTCACCCCTCTCCCCCTCCTGCCAGCGACGTATAGCAGCAAGCTCTAGGCCTCTTTGTTGGTCACTGTGGGGGAAGGCCCTCGATTGGATGACTCGTGACTGTATATAGGAAGGCGATGCTCAAAGCTCATGTCTTATTTCTAATCTCAACTTCATGTGAGAGTGCACGTGGATCCAACTCTGCTCGGAAATAATCAGTGTCAGGAAAATACTATACACCAACTTTGGAGACGAGAAAGGAATATTGAGGGTAAGAAGATAACTTCTAGATATAGATAAAATCTACTAAAAGATTATATTTGAACATTTATTGTAAAATGTTATTGTGTCTCAGTTTTACCAACCTTTTGAATATTTTTCCCTTTCGGTCATATTGGTATTTCTTTCATTATATCGAATTTTATTATTGCTCATTATCAATTCATTACTGCCAATATTGTTAATATTATGAGTATAAATAATAGCATACAAATCAATATTTTTGTAAAATCATCTAACTTTGTTCCTCTTTTCCCTCCTATTTCTCATCTCATAATGTTGTTATTGTTGGTATTGTTTAATAAGTAACGTTAACCTAGCTATTATTACCGATGTTGTTGTTATTAGCATTATATTCATAATAATATTATTATCATTTTAGTTGTTGTTGATGTTTTTGTTTTTATTGTCGTTGCTATTATCATTAACATCATCGTCATTATTTTATCTTTAGGAGCCTAGTTCTTACTTTAGGCATCATCATACAGTATACTCCCCCTCTACCCCCCCCCCCCCCCTCCCCCTCTCCCCCCTCTCTCTCTCTGTTAGTCGGCTTTTTGCCAACTTTTCATTCAAACATAAAAAAAAAATCACAATCACTCTATCGAATGGGTGTGTCGCAATACAATCCTTACTTTATTACTTCAAAATACGTCAACTAAAGTTATTGACGTATTACAAACGAATTTGAACATATGACGTTGCATGTCCAATTAGCAATGTTATTGTTTATAATTGGCGGTATTGGATTACCAGCGAACTCATTATAATAATGTCACGCGCTTCCTTTAACGTCGTTCTTTAATTGTTGCTCAACACACTGGGAATATGATCTACGGTAAGTCCCATTTCAAAAAAAGCAAATAAATACACTTGAATGACCTGTACACCTCCTTTCCTACTGAATTGCGAAAGTGTAAAAGTTCCCTATATACTTTACCATCAAATTACAGCTAATTTTACTCGAAGAGTACAAACCGCATTTTTTTTAATGTAATAATTGTAGTCAATGAAATCTTCTTATTTCATTCGGCCATAGAAAGTTAAAATTAAAAATATATATATATAAGTAAATAATAATAATAATAATAGTTGGATTTATAAAGCGCTTTTTGCCAGAGGATACAAAGCGCTGCTATTATTACCCCGGCTTTAGCTCGAGCTACCATCACCGGCGCTCAGTGCATGCAAGGAATTACTCCTGCCGGGTACCCATTCACCTCACCTGGGTCGAGTGCAGCACAGTGTGGATAAATTTCTTGCTGAAGGAAAATATGCCATGGCTACGATTCGAACACACGACCCTCTGTTTTAAAGGCGAGAGTCAGAACCACTAGACCACGACGCACCCACAAAGTAAAGAGTACATAACAGTCATGAAAACCATCATGATAGTTTTCTCAATGTTTAATGATTAAACATATATTTCTGATAAAGTCATTTCTTTATATTTCGTTTCAAATCATGAAAGAAAACAACACAAAAGATACTTTTAGTCACTACATCTAAAAGCACACTTGTATAGAAATAAACATTAACTTGTTTTATGCCGCAAACAGTGCCTTGTTTCCTCTGAGAAAGCACTATGTAAATAAAGTGATAATGATACCTGTTTACAAAAGTATATAGTAGAATTAGCAGCACGAATCAACACCATTATGTCGATAAATGTGTTAACCGACCTGTAATAAAGATTTCCTTATTTTCATATCAACATTGTTGTAAAAAGATAAGTCGACATTAAGAAGATTGCACAATGATTATACCAGGGTTGTTAATTTGATAAACACACTCATCCAGGTATTTGCCATACGAATGTGAGTTCTTTAGTAAAATTGTCTGTTAGTGATTTCCTTGTTCTATTTTACCGTCTTTTTATTAATTTGATAGAAAATGCATTTAACTTCGGGATTTAATTCGTGAATATATTTCACTGAACATGGATCTATGAAACATTTTGTTTTGCCTCCATTGCCCGTTTCACCAGTGTCATGTTTTTCATGCCATATAATGCCTCAAACACTTACTGACAGGGGTCGCTTAAACATTTTCATGTTGGGCAATTGGCAGTTTGACGGGATTTATTTTATGATATGGTGCAATTTATTCGAAAAATGCGAGTGAACGAAGCGAAAAATAACGCCCAGAAAAAAAAGAGAAGAAAAGTTGAGAATTTCGACTTGATTTATATATGTTTCAAAATAAATTTGATATGCACAAATTCAGATTGGTCACATATCACGCGAAATATGAAATCATGATGTTGAAAATACAATACAATGATTTAAATGAAAAAAATCCACTCCTGCAAATAAACAATTAAAAAAATGGACATCAGCCCCCCCCCCCCCCCCCTCTCTTCGTAGCCTGTTGTCTGCAAAATTTGGAAGAAAAGAGGACTAACGGAAGAAAGGAGAGAAGGTGAGATTGAAAGGAAAGAAAGTGCAATTCAAGATAGACAGATAGATAGATAGATAGAGATAGAGAGAGACAGAGAAAGAGAGAGAGATAGATTGAGAGAGGAGAGAGATGACGAGAGAGGGAGTGAGAGATAGATAGAGAGGAGAGTGATGGAGAGAGACCGTTAGAAAAGCAGGAAGCAGTAATTTGCCATTTCCGAACAAGGGCACCGGTCTATATCTTAGCCCCCCCCCCCCACATCCCCTCCACGTATAAGTACTATGTTTCTAGATCAAGTTAATATACCCCTTTCTCTAAAGGGAACCTCACATGTTATAAGTCATGTTATATCACGTTATGACGTAGTCATGCAGGAAACCTAAGAAATACCTAGGCATTTCCGTTTGGTATTTCCCGTTTCTTAACCCGATTTACAGGGGAAAATTACAAAGCAAACCTAGATATCCCTCACTAATAGAGCGAAATTAGTTTTTATTTAAGTTTCGTTTTAAAGAGCATAATGTTTTTTTTTTCTTCTCCAAATATTTTAATGAAAGAGAGTGAAATATAGGTATGCCCTGATTTAATTTGTCTTTTTATGCCAGTAAATTATTAAAGGTCAAGTCCACCAATGAAAATGTTGATTTCAATAAATAGAGAAAAATCAGGAAAACATAATGTTGAAAATTTCATCAAAATCGGATGTAAAATAAGAAAGTTATGACATTTTAAAGTTTCACTTATTTTTCACCAAACAGTGATATGCACAACTCAGTGACATGCAAATGAGACGGTCAATGATGTCCCTCACTCACTATTTCTTTTGTTTACTATTGTTTGAATTATACAATATTTCATTTTTTACAGGTTTGACAATAAGGACCAACATGACTAAACCATATAATATTAAACAATGCTAATTCAACATGTTCAGGGAAGAATTAATAATTGTTTCACTTGACAATGAGGAGAAAATTTGAATATTTCATATTCAAATAATAAAACGCAAAAGACATAGTGAGTGGATGACGTCATCAGTCTCCTCATTCGCATACCAACCAGGATGTGCATATAACTGTTTTGTGAAATTAAGCAAAATTTTAAAATGTCATAACTTTCTTATTTTATATCCGATTATGATGAAATTTTTTATGTCATGCTTGTTGGATTTTTCTCTTTTTATTCTAATCAACTTTTTGTTTGGGTGGACTTGTCCTTTAATGAAAAATGTATTGTACATGTAAGTACAGCTCTGTGTCATAACAAACGAATCCCCAAATTCAATCCAGTTATCGCGGCCATATCCCAAACATAACGGTATAATAATAATTCGTAATTAACGAACACAAAATCATGCCCCGTTTCATAGTTCTGAAAAAATAAACATGATAACGGCTAGGCCTATCTTAGTTTCCAGAAGCTCAGGAGAAAGGAAAGGGAATCAAATTTTCAAAAAACCACAAAATCATTTGTGTGCATGCTCCTGAGTTCTTACTCATAAAATCTTAACAAGCCCACTTATCACCTAAAACGTGACCATGGTATACGTAATTAGTTAAGTATCAATTATGAGTATTGAACCAATTCTACTTTTAACTTCTGTACACGGCGATAATCGCGGTGAAAAGCGGATATTAAGAACACACCGCCATTGTCATCAAACATAATTCATTTAGTGAAAACACATCTGTAGGGGAGTAATACTTCATGTAATTATGTATAATACCTTACGTATGTGAAACTTCTTCCAGTCCCCTGGAGACACAAAAAGGAGGCTCCAGGATATTTTGATAGAGAGGTAGGGGCAAGACAAACTAAATATGATGTCATATTTTTCTGAACGGAACGAAATGGATAAGGGTTACATAGCTCACATTTTCCTTGTTTACACCCCTTTTCCATGTTTTCAGTCTTTTTCTTTTTTCTCCCTTTCCCACTTTTCTCCGGTTTTTTTCACAACTTGAAAAATCAAACGGGGCACCCATGCCTCCTCCGTGGCACCGCCCCCTAAGACACACGAAAATACGGGACGCATATACCATTCTTATTTTTCTTTTTATTTCTCCTTACTTTACAGATGAAATGTAGACGCTCTGATTAAGAGTGAAATCAAACGGACACTTTGAGAGTTTGAATACAATATCATCTACAGGTGTTTCAGCAACTGACTCAAAATGGCGTGTGAAATACATCGATATAACTACCTTGGTATTTTACCAATAGCTATGCTAGCTCTGTCTATTACGATGTTGGTTAGTGCTTATATCGTAGCCGTAACTCGTGGCGACGTCGCCTTCTTGTTCCCGTATATTAGGTAAGCTTAAGTAACATCAGCGTCGTGATCGCCATCATTTTCGTCACCATCATTGTTATCATCATCATCATCATCATCATTGTTATCATCATGATCATCATTATCACTATAATCATCATCATCATCGTCACCATCATCGTCATCATCATGTATCATCATCATCGTCATCATCACCATCGTCATCATCACCATTATCATCATCATCATCGTCACTATCATCGTCACCATCATCATCACCATCATCATCGTCACCATCATCATCATCACCATCATCATCATCATCATCATCATCACCATCATCATCATCACCATCATCATCATCATCGTCACCATCATCATCATCACCATCATCATCATCATCACCATTATCATCATCATCATCGTCACCATCATCATCATCACCATCATCATCATCATCATCACCATCATTATCATCATCGTCACCATCATCATCATCACCATCATCATCACCATCGTCACCATCATCATCATCACCATCATCATCATCATCATCATCATTATCATCATCATCGTCACCATCATCATCATCACCATCATCATCGTCACCATCATCATCATCACCATCATCATCATCACCATCGTCACCATCATCATCATCACCATCATCATCATCATCATCATCATCATCATCGTCATCATCATCACCATCATCATCATCATCATCATCACCATCATCATCATCATCGTCACCATCATCATCATCATCATCGTCACCATCATCATCATCATCATCGTCACCATCATCATCATCACCATCATCATCATCATCATCACCATTATCATCATCATCATCATCATCATCATCATCACCATCATCATCATCATCATCATCACCATCATCATCATCATCATCATCATCATCATCATCATCATCATCACCATCAGTATCAGTTTACATACCTACATCCTTAATGTTGCATGAGTGATGGGTTTTTTTAATCAGTAACTGTAAGGGATAGTATTCCATAATGTCACTGTAAACGCTTTTTTGTTTAAGATTTCTGGAATTTTAAATGTTTTACGGGGGCTATGGATAAGGACACACTCTGAATGAACAACATCGAATAAAAAAGAAGAATAAGATGAAAAATAAAGAGATGAAGATGGAGAGAGAAACAGAGAGAGTATGTGTGTGGGTGCGTGAGGGTGTGTGTGTGTGCGAAAGAGAGACAGAGATAGAGAGAGTGAGAGTCAATAACCCCGCTGGTAGGGTGGTGGTTACCACAACATCCTAGATGTTGCCCATTTTGTCGGCAATGGGAATCGCAAGAAAAAAAAACACCTTTCCTTCTATTACCTCTCATGTTTAAACACTTGGAAGCATGAAATCGAAAAAAGAGAGTGAAAACCTTGGGAAACATGGAAAAGTAATAAGAAATAATAATAATATAGGATTTATATAGTGCACGTACCCACCTTGTTAGGGCCACAAGGCGCTCCAATTACCCCGGCTAAGTTAGTCTACCGATTCCGGTGCTCACAGCTTTTTGAAGAATTTCTAGAATTTTGATATTCCAAATATAAGCCTATATTTGAGATTTCTGACATCGTCCTCATCCTACTGTGCTGGGTCGTATGACTAAATTAATATTATGTCCGCAAGTGTTTTCAATGAGAAAAACTGGAGACAACTTTCGGTCATTTTTACCCCCTCCCCACCCCACCATCAAGACCCTGACGCTGTTCCCCGGCAGTGGGTAATATCATTCTTGCGGATTGTCATGTAGAGCTGATGTCACCAATTAACAAGGCCTCCGATGGCTGATAGTGAGGTGACAATGTCAAATTAGTGAATGACGAACAATGAATAATCTTGTTTTTTTTTTACACACTAATGAAAAGAGGTGAAACTCTGCACCCTTCACATGGGACTTGGATCCCAGATCTGTCAGGTCCAACTTTGCACAGTGAGAGCTTTCATGGCCTTGTTTATGGGATTTTATGGACAAGGGAGGTGTAACCATATTAATTACCAACCCTCCTAAGTATCATGTTTTGGGGGAAACACTTTTTTTGCACGTTCAAGAAGAAGAAGTGAACGAACTTCTAGTTCTATCGTTATAAGCTACCATATCACAGTGGGCAATTTCAAGTTCTGTGTCGATGTTGGCGTTAGAGGCACAATTTAGATTGCTTTCCCTAGCTCCAAAACCTAGCCGGGTTGGTTTTTCTAATGACCCAAATCACATTATTATAAACATCTCATCACATAGTGACATTCGTCCCTGTACCAACTGCATTTTAACTTTGGTGCTTTGCTGACAATAAAATTGACCTAACACCAACACCAATAAGTAAACACCAATCTTCAAAGCACCTATAATCATGGACCTATATAAACTGTATACCGTGCTAGGGATGCATTCTTGAAATAATTGTCACCATTTATGACACACTTCTCTGTCTAGATACCATAGGAATCTGACATTTAGGAAGGAAATTTGATCAAAACCTCGACGGAGTATGATAGAGTCTATGAAAGGTTTCATGGATTAATACCGAATCTCCTTGTAGTGAGTGTCCGATATCGATAAAAATACCGTGTTCTAAACTTGACTAATATCCGGGAGAGGAAAGGCGGGAAATTGTATTGTAGATGAAGAACAAGGGGAAGGGGCAGAACTGTTATGTGCTTCTGACTGTCACACCGGCACGTCAAACCGACTCCAAACAGACAAAAGCTACTAGTTTATTTCCAATGACCCTGATGACAGACAATTGACCGCTTTGGAGTCAAGTTTGTTGGCAAGACTGTACCACAAAGCTTGCCTATAAATATAGGCTACAATTGCGTAAATTTTACTTGTCCCAGTGTTTTCACTCTTTCAGATTTTCAGGAAAAACCTTGAGTTTCCGCGCAGTTTTTCATGCCATTTTATTAATTTAATTTTTCTTACTCTTTAAAATTTTTTAAGTGTTTCACTTAAAAATCACATCTTTGATTTGGATCATAGAAAATAATTATTGGTTTGATTTATGAAGGCTAGAGAGAGGAGGTAGCTAATTTGTATCATGTTTATGCAATTCTTAATATCATCTTATGTTTCATTTCCATATTTTTCGCGTTTATAATACTCTAAACGTGTCATGCGTTTATCACCAACCAAAAACTTGAATTCCCTGCCACCGCGGACCTATGCTGCTGCATACTTATTCGTAGTTGAGTCCATGTCCCCCAGTTCTACACGAGTCGGAAGACATGAAGATTAAATCACTTTCACTACCTGGCGCGGTGCTTCTATTTGACTAGAAATCAGTTTTATTTGTAACTGACAAAGTTTATGAATGATTAGGCTGATGTGTGTCCTGATAGTACACAGATCGACCTTCACCATTACGAAAAGGAAAGATCATGATCTTTATGCGATCCTATCTCATCCCAAACGAATTACTCTCTATACATATCTATTTTAAGGTTCTTTGTCGAGTTTTGACATCTAGCCTTATTAGGGGGATTTCGCTCCACGAAGCACGACGTATTCTAGAAAATAGAAAATGTATTTTTATTGCCCTTCATGACAATGAACAACCAAGAAGTCTTTGCCGAAAATTGGTGAATCAAAAAAGCAGTTTCGTCCAAGAGTCTGGTTAACCGACATATTTGCATTTTTTCGTCCGCTCCGAAACTTAGGACGAAACTGCTGTTTCGGTTTACCAATTTTCAACAAAGAGCTTCCAGCTTTTTATTGTCATTTGACGGGCATTTTCAATACATTTTCTGTGATCCTGAATTCGCTCTGCATCGCAGTGCGGAAGCTCCCGATTGTCAGTCAAAGACACTCGTAGGCGGTGATTTCACGAGATTTCAGTCAATCTAGGGGGAACAAGACGAACCTCTCCTTTAGCATGTTTAGGCTGCTGTGCAAACTTTGACAATCGTTGGGGGGACTATACCTTTCCGTCCAACACACACACACCTTTCATTTATCTTTTTTTTTTCATTATTTTATTTTAAAAATATTAAACATTTTACAAGAGGCTCAATCGGTCGCTTAACAGGATTGCCTCCTTCAGGCCTGGGATGGGGGGGGGGGGGGGTAAGTTTGTCCAAAACATTCACTAGAAGCGAGAAAGTTTAGTGACCGAACTGAGTATGAGGGCATCCTCCTCCAACTAAACTGGAAGGATTTGATGCACTCTTTGGGTGAAAATAACCCTTCGTACATTGGCAATAAAAAGGTAGTACTTAGAAATAGTACTGCACCTCCTCTGCACCACGCTTCAGTTTAAAGACCTCATTTAAATGCAGTGTAGCTGTGAAAAGTAATGTCGTCACTCAACTTTCATTTAATAAAAAAAATATAAGAAACGTCGCAGAAGCACGTGATGGTGTTTACACTATGAAGCACACAGATGAGATGAATGTCGAACTTCCTGTCAAAAGCAAGTTATCGTCGACAACACTTGCAGATTCTTTGCAAGAAATTAGTATGACGTTTCGATGACGACGCAAGTCTCAGACTCAGTGAGGAATATTGATTACACGTATGAGGTCATATAGAGCAAATTAATCAATTATGCTGTAGACTAATTCCACGATCGTCTGCAAGTCATTTAGGATTTGGTTTGTCTTTGAAGTTAAGCGTAAACAACGATGCTTTCGAAGATACCGTGCAGGAAAATGTTGCATGATGGAAATTAATTCTTAATTGGTCTGATGAAATAAGATTACCACAGGGGTGCGTCAAAAGATGGAAGGGGAGCAGGGGGCAACTCCCGGGATTTTACAAATAGTGAAAAATAATAATTTAAGTCGTTTTGTAAATTGCAGGAAAATAAGGAGTATTGCCCTGACCCACACAGTCAGGGCTGTCGCATTTTCAAGCTTTGCTTTTGTGACGACCCTTGCAACATCTTATTTATTGTGTAGCAATTTATGTATCATACCTTAATGATTTATATACAAAATTATTTGTTCATTAGCTTGATGTCGAATTTTAGATATGAATTTTTGTCCAGATTTTGGTATATTAAAAATGTTGGAAAAAACAATAAATGAAATGAATATGAAACTAGTTTAGTAATGCAGCTGACTTGGTTCTTATAAAACAAATTCCAACTCGGGGTGGATTCCCCAAACACTAAACGACAAATTCTGTCATTCAAACATGACTTTGACAGTCTGCGATACCTACTGTTTGGTACAGAAGCCCCTACCTGACCGTTACCTGTTTGCATTAACCCCCTCTTGGGATCAAGAGATAGACGGGTGACCCTTCCCTCATGATTCATTTCCAATCATAACAAGAGGATATCTAAGCAGTATGAAACAGATGATTATTATCTATTCTTCACCTTGTCTGGGTTTAGAGTAGGGGGTCGTGCCCAATTGGTTAGACCAATTTGAAGTTTGTCCGATTCTAAATTACCCTATCATATTCATCTTGAAGGGTATTTTGTCTAGGTCCAGTGGGTCAATATTATCACAGAACTGTCGACTTTGAAGGTGTTTTTGTGCAAGGCAAACTTTTTAGGTTTTTTTTCGGGGGGGGGGGGGGGTATTCCCCGATCCCCCATCAGCAATAGTTATATCCGACATTCTGGTTAGATTATCATTCTGATAGAATTCTTATTTTACAATTGTCCTACTTTCTTTCTTTTCTTTTCTTTTTCTTTCTTTCTTTCTTTCTTTCTGTCTTTCTTTCTCTCTTAATTCTTTATTTATTTTGTCCTAGTTTTTTCCTTCTAATTCTCCTTTAGATTTTATCCCACCCTCCTCCTCTTCTCATGGAATGACTTTGCATTTCAATGGGACACCTTAGGCCTATATATTTATATATATTCTTCATTATGATCAGAATGCTGTATGTATGTGTGAATGACACCTGCATATATAGCCGAATAGGAAACACACCACTAAATAATTTCTGTCTGGGAATTTTTTCACAATATTCGAAAAGTTCCTCGACATCAATACCAATAGGCCTATATACATTCAACCTGTTCAATCAATAACAATAAGTGCTGGACACCAAATTTACTTTATGTTAACGTTGAAATATTGATTACATTCTTTTTAGCTTTCATCTTTAACACAACATTAATTCTATTATTTCACTAGATTTTTTCCCGACAATGTATGATACTTTGAACATAAACGACCATTAGATACAGACAAAGAAATAACACAGACATTCAGCAATGGCAATACTCTTAGGCAATATCAATATAGGCTACATGCATGTGTGATGGTTGGTAAGTGCTTGGAAACCTTATCCTTGTTAAATTTCTTAATTATCTACTACAAGGTAATGACCTATCATGTTAATAACACTGATCCTTATCTCACTTGTTTTCACGGGTAGATAGCATCAACCCAGAGGCAACGTAAAATGGTTCCTCCGGTATTAGGAGGATTCGGAGATGACTGGGGAAGATGGGGGAGGAACTTAATGTGGAGTGGAGGGTAGTCTGCTGGGCAAACCCTTCACTCGAGTTAAGGGTCTGAATGTGCAGCCTACTCATGCCTTGTGTACTGAAGGCTCTGTGCTAGTCTTTGCGTGGAGGCACACTTATTGATCAAATTTCCAATCAGGGTCTGTGCCTGCAGACTAAGTGGAGGGCCACGAGTCATGTTAAGGTAGAGTAGGACAGGGACAATGACAATGACAAACAAGAATAAATGGTCAGGTACGTTTGGTTAAAGGGAGGGGCCTTGTATATCGAGATATTTCCCCGCGGGTGAAAAGAAATACAAAGATCTTCTCTTCTATTGGTGGATAAATAAAAAAAAAACGTGAAACAAATTGGGTAGCCACTTGAACCTACAAGCTGAAGTTCTATTTTGAGATATGTTACAGACCGGGGGGGGGGGGGGGTAGGCTTGGGGTCTGAATTCGAAATCGGGTAGCCACTTGATCCTATAAGCTGAACTTCTAGCTCCTGGCTTTAGCATAATTGCTGAACAAAAAAAAACAGTGGCAATGGATTCGGATAATTTGCGGGGGGTAGGGTTTGAGGGATGGGGCGAGAAATGGGTTACGAAGCATATGAAATGGGAAAAATATATATTGTTCCTCCCTAGACGGAGGCGGCGGGTTCTAGGCAATAATCGCCGGAGCATATTACCTCCCAGACCATAATGTGCCCTCCGACGCCCCCAACCAGCTTCCTCGTTGGCACGTTAAGTATATCTCAAGTCTTGTCTGGGATGGTTAGATGCCATGTCAGGATAATCCCTTCATATCTCTCTTAGAAGGATGTTGAGGGAACACAAAACCATCCTTCCCTTGAACAAATTTTGCTTCTGGCAGATGAGGACATTTTGGCTATTTTTAAAGCCCCTTGAGTGGCTGTGTTATCATCTCTCTTTGGTATGTTAAGTTGTGTACAACTGTATCGACATGAAAATAAAGGCAATTGCCACATCCCCCAAAAAAATACAAATAAGGAAAAAAAATTATCAGATAGATAATAATAATAATAAATAAAAATAAGAAAAAGGCAAGCAAGCAATAAAAAGCAAAAACAAAAACAACGGAAAGTGTGTCCGGGAGCCTTCTTCCAGTAGTTTTAGAAGTAGTATATAGTTGGAACTAGGTTGTTGGATAAACTGGTTAAAATCGTCAAAAGTCATGACAAGTCGTTTATATAGACAATCGAGTAAAAAAGATGACAAACTGGACAATTTCTAGGTGACGTGATTTTTTCAAAAATCAAATTAACAAGTGTATAAACAGGGCTACACTTCTGTTGTTTGTACTCTTTTTTTTCATTCCATTTTCGTCTCCCTCTCCCTCTCTTTTAATACTTTTTGTTTACTGTTTCACTCTAAAAAAGATTGAGTAAAAAATATCCAATATTGGGTAGAAAGGGTAACTTTTCCCACATTGGGCAAAATACATGATTTAAGGGTGAATTTCAACTCAAGATTGCGTAAAATTAACAACGCAATTGGTATAATTTTGCCCAGCAAACATGCATGTTCCCATTTTAGCCAATATTGGTTAAACTTTTTTAGAGTGTTTGAAATATCGTAGGGGCTGTCACCCCTGCCCTATCTACCGCCGCCCCTGACCCTTCAAATTTTCACTTTCATAAAAAAGAAATGAACAAATCACCTGACCAAGACAAGGACATCATCGATCATTCTACTGGACAAGACACTTGGAACGTGGAAAAGGAAAATGCGTCATCTAACATGTCTAATTAACGATTTCCACTATTGTCCTTGCAATAATCTTTGTTAACCTTTGATTCACAGCAACAAAGAGGATTATTGATGTGTATGGTTATAAGAACAGAGTCTTTGCGACAATCTTCCCCTTTTATTCCTCTCTACCTCCTTGTTAGACACGCCCACACAGATGGGGGATTTTCCCTCCTTCGAAATGTTTAAGGCCTACTTTTATTACAATTTTCACAAAAATATGATTTTCGTGCATACTATATACCGTAGTCCTATTTTTTCCCATATTAAAGTGAAAAGGTCTTAATTGTAAGCTCGCTCGCTTCGCATTTTCGATTACAACATTTTACGTATTTTTGCTCCCTCGGGAAGAAAAACCTGCATACGGCCATGTACGACATCCCCCTATCCTATGAATCATCGTCACAACTATAATCATGCTATCAGGGGTTTGTTTTGCCTCTTAGCAACCCTTCCCGGTCACACCTCGAAATCTGCCTAATCTAAACCTTCCCTTTCTTGTATTTTATTTTATATTTGTTCAGTATGCCTTGGGTCCCATGCAGGTCATCTAGGTGTGACGGGAGGGGGGGGGGTACTAGTGTGTATGGTCGCAAGCAGTTGGGCGGGTAGAAGGGTTGCTACCCCCCCCCCCGAAATTTTGAAAACTTACATTGTCTTTACTGAAAGTTTTCGACAAATTCACCAAAAGTTCACTTTACAAAATGTAAAATCGCCCCAATGACAAGCTAGGTCACTTTGCTCCCTCGCTTTCGAGTTTCTACAATATTTTTTACTTCCCCTTCCTGACCTGCGCCCCCCCCCCCCCCTCGAAAGAAAAAAAAGTGCATACGTCCACTCTATTGTAGTTTGGTTGAATTATAAATAGGAAAGAAACTTATGAACAGAACTATTTAAAATACTTAAAATTTTCATAGAATAATTTTAGTCACGTGATTAGCACCTTTACATCATCATTTGGCATGGGTCGAGGTTCCACGGATGTTGATCGAGGGGCAAATCAAAATGCCAAATCTATGAATCATTGAACTTTTGTTAATAAGGAAAGGAGGGTTGCACTTTCTTCAGTTCTGGTGTTTATTTCGGGTAGCTTGATGATCATTACATCAAATACACATTAATAGCATCATAATCAGAGGGAGTGTAATTGGAGAATCACGCAACGTATAAACCTATTATGAGCTTATTGAAAATAAACGGTAGTTCATGGTCAAATCAAAATGTCAAAAAGAGTCACCAAAAGAGTTTGTCATTTTATATGCCTTGTGACTAGTGAAGGGTATGAATATGTCTGTCAAATTTGGCAGTCACGGCACTCTACATAATAAAAATGTTATTTCAAATGTTATAAAACGCTGTTTACTATATGAACCTTTCAGTAGTTGTTTAAAAGTTTAAACTACCATGCTTAATTTATTAAAAATTAAATATTAAAATATTAAACTTTTTTATTCTAAACACTTATTTAAACCGTTTAAACAACTACTGTCAGGTTCATATATTATACTGCGTTGTATAACAAAATCAAAACAGCCTATTTACTGGGCATATTGTTTGTTTGCTTTTATTTCTGCGTTCGAATGATACATGAATGAAATATATTTATATATTTAAACGAAATAATGTAAATATAGGACCTAATTCATGAACTCTGGAGACCGCAATCGCGAGCGGTTAATCTTGAAATTATGAGCTACATAGATGAGCTTTCGTCAAAATCATGTAATAGAAAGAATATACATGTTTGTCAATCATGACTCAATTAATTAAAACGCAACTATAACGTTAACGACAAAACAAAATGGTCACTGGGCATGGACATGCATGACCTATAATAAATAGAACAGATAATAATCAAACTTGTCAACGATTTACCTTGGAAACCGTTTACCTGGAAGCCCGGTTGCCATGGTAACATTAGCGTATTACCCTTCTCATTCGATTTATGACAGTAATGATAGGTTTGTGGCATTATATGGGTATATGACGTAATGTATTATTGCCATCGACCACAGTGAAAGAAAAAGTAACAACTTGTTTTACTATGTGAACTGGTTAGTTATTCCTAAATGGTGTAAACAAAGTTTATTAAAAAATATTTTATTTCTTCGTTCCACTCTGGTGATTTACTGGTAGTTCTTGTCGGATCTGGTAATTGTCAAGTCGGAGGATGCCAAGCAGATGTGTTTATAATAAGGTCCACATGGCTAAAATGGATCTGGTTTAGTGGGAGTGAAGTTTGAATGGAAAATGAAATATTGACACCAGAATATGGTCGCATCGGATGGCCTTTGCTCACTTTTGACACCACAATTCCCGGGATATTATAAGTTTTGATTGTATTTATAGGGGCAACCAATACTTAAAGAGAAATTCCAGTAGTTGCAGTAAACACTGATTTCATGAGAAAGTCTTTAAAACCAGGCTTAATTGTCAGTATATCATCGAGGATCTAGATCTGGTACAGTTACATAAACTGAACTTTGTGAAATCTTGAAATCTACGCTGAAAAATGTTCAGACTGAACTTCCCCAACACAGATAAGCGCACGTGGGACAGTGTATAATTATTGCTTTGAGCGTCGGGCCCGACGCTCTACCCGAATCCTGTGCTTATTTGCTGATTTCTCAGCAATTACACAATTTCTTCCAGAATCCTTTGGCACATGCGTTTTATTTATACAAACAGACACTTTGGTGGTCATTTCATTAGATTCTGTACGAACTCATTTTGATATCGTTACCAAAACTAGCATTTATAATTTATATCACCACTGACACGCTTAACAAGAAGTAGAGTCGACCTATATACTAACTGTAGTGTCGTCAATGACTCGGGTGTGTGTGCGTGTGTGTAATAAGTTGCGGGTGTGGGTTGTGGGTGTGTGGGTTGGTGGATTGCTGCGTTATTTGAGTGCTATTTCTAAGGATCTAACAGGATAGATATTGTGAAGTAAGGAAAATAGAAATAAGCGATAAAGTCAAGAAAAGCGGGATTGGTTGAAGGAAAGGAGGAAAAACTCTGTACAGGGGACAGGAAGATATGGATGATGGTTAGTCTTACTCCCTTACTCCAAGACATTGATGATAATATCCAGTTCGAAAACAGGTTAAGAAATGAAGACATTTCTGAAATGAATCATAACTGGCTTAATTGCATTATCTCACCACCTGAATTTTGAATCTTACCACCAGAATTTTCAAGTTCTTTCTTAAATTTGTTTTTTTCTCTCTGTCTTGCCCTTCACTTTTATAAGTATTTAATTTTATTGATAAAGACATTATTGAGCATAATTTCGTCTGTCACTAAGTACTACGGTATATACATAATATGAGCAAATGATTGTTCACGCTATGTGGCAAATAAAATGAAATGAAAATTTCTAAAAATTCTACAGACTTAAAAAAAATATATTTTTGACTGATTTAGATCCGTCCTCTTAGCATTTTTTAAAGATATCTTTATGCCCGCTTTATTCCCTTCCCGTAAAAGACAAAGAAAAGTATTAAATAAAAAAAATCTCTCTCCCTTCGAGTAAGGGTCGAGTATTCGCTCATTCTAGCCTAGAAATCGTTGCAGAATCAACTTTTAGGTCAGGCAGAAAATAAGACAATCATGTAGGGTTTTTAAATTGTTTTAAAGAATAAGCAAATAGGACAAGCTTCTGGGGAAGTTGTGGGTTTGTTTGGGATTTAGTTTACTCTTAACATCCAAGATTCATAATTACTTCAAGTCTCAAGAGGAAATATGAGTGGGAGATTACTTTGGGGTAAAGGACATTCTTTGGGGAGAAATGTCAAGGCATGTTGACAAATTGACGGATACGCGATAATGAGAAGCAAGGAGTTTCAAATTCGAACCGTGGTAATGAACTAAGGAGTTGGACAAAGTTAAAGGTCAAGCCCACCCCAGAAAATTGTTGATTTGAATCGATAGAGAAAAATCAAGCAAACATAACGCTGCAAATTTCATCGAAATCGGATGTTAAATAAGAAAGTTATGACACTTTTTAATTTCGCTTATTTTTTTACAAAACAGTTAAATGCCCAACTCGGCGATATGCAAACGAGAGAGTCGACGATGTCCTGCACTCAATATTTTTTTTATTTTTTATTATACAATATTTCCAATTTACAGATTTGACAATAAGGACCAACTTGACTTAACCATGAACTGTTACAATAATGGTAATTCCACATGTTCAGGGAGGAATAAAATTTTGTTTCACATGACAATGAAGAGAAAATTTGAATTTTTCATATTTCATATAATAAAATACAAAAGAAGTAGTAAGTGGGTGATGTCATCAGTGTGCCAATTTGCATACCGATCAGGATGTGCATATAACTGTTTTGTGAAATTAAGCGAAACTTTAAAATGTCATAATTTTCTTATTTTACATCCGATTTTGATGAAAGATTAAGTGTTTTGCTTGTTGGATTTTTCTCCTTTTTTTCAAATCAACTTTTTGTTGGGACGGACTTGTCCTTTAAAGGAGTGAACGGACTGAGAGAGAAATGTATTTATTGAAACCCCCACCACTCTTAATGTAATATTGAAAAAACAACAACAGCAATCATTGGATACACTAGCCATGCTAGGGTGTTAAAGGGAAAGGGGCGAGGTGCCCCTTTGTTGAAAAATTGTGATGATATTTTTTGTCAACATGTTTGACGGGAAAGTGTTACTTGAAATGATAGTGACCATCGACTTATTTTATTAAATATTCTTTATTTCTGTTTGCTTGTCTGATATTGTCTGCCCATCCTGACGAAGTTTCCAGGTATGATATTGATGGGATACGTCCTTTAGTGTAGGCCTATACAGTACATCACATTTTTACGAGTATAAAGAGCAATATCCCGCCCCTTCCCCACTTCTGTGGACCTGGTGTGCGTTTCATAAATCTGTTCGTAAGTTAAGAGCGACGTTTAAGAACGACTGGTGATCCTTTCTTGTGAAAAATGGTATCTTCATTGGCGATGGCTAAGCGCGTAAGAAAGGTTCACCAGTACTATTCTTAAAGTCGCTCTTAACTTACGAACGGCTTTATGAAACGGCCACCTGGGCATTGAGGCATGATCTAACACAGCGATGCTATATATCTGGCATCACTAAGACAAAAACACGAGCATAAAAAGTACGAAAATGCAACCATAAAAAGTACAAAAATACAAAAGCATAAAAATAACAAATTATACAAAAATATTACTTAAATTTCTCATATTCTATGTAATACCTTCCTTGAGTTTTTATGTCTAGGCCCTTGAGAACAATAATGTCAAAAGAGCTCTCTCACTTTCACACTAGTTAAGCAGATATCTTCAGAAGGTGGGTCATTGACCATTTTGACGCCAAATATATTTTCCCAGGGATCTAGAAATGGAGGGGAAAGTTTCCTCGGAAGTCAACCATCTATTGGCGTACCTAGAAGAGAGAGAGAGAGAGAACAACATCAACAACAACAATAAAAACAGCCCCCGGCAAGCGCGAATTTGTTCCCCTTTCAACATCTGAGCGAGCACTAAAATCACACCCTTATACATTTTGACTCAATTTCTTTCTTGGTTGACTGTAAATATGAACTTTATTTTTTTTTATTTTTTTTTTTGGGGGGTACTTTTTGTACTTTTTTGCAAAATTGAAAGTGGCGCCCTGGCCATGTACTCACTTGCACCCCTATAGATACACAAGTAGAATGATTTCAATTACTAATACCTCCCTTTAGTAATAACTAAAATTTATTTGTATTTAATTTCATATAAATACCACCATTAGCTCCAAACTTTAGTAAATACCAAATTGGATATACTAGTGAATCAAATATTCAGATCGCAATAATACTTGTCAATTCGATTCAATTAATTTATTCATTATATATCTTTTTGGAGTAATTGATTCTAAAATATTTAACTAAAAGTAATTTGAAATGAATAAATGAACAAGAATATGTGAATTTGGTTAGGGGTAGTTTTTGTAGTTGTATTAGTTAAACCCCAATGTTCTCAAGTTCAGAGAGAACCCGAGTAACCTTTACTAATAACAACTTTTATTTGATACTGAACTAGGTCGATAAATATTCTCAGGGGTTTAATAACTTTGCCCAATGCCTCTTTTGCTAAATCGTAAATTCTGAAGTTAATCAGAATAAAACTTTGAAATAGGCCTAACTCTGTCTGGAACAAAAGAAATAAAATCTGTCGGGTAGACAGAAACTGTATCATTAGTATCCATCTGTTTTGATGGGGGGGGGTATCTAGTTCTACATTCTCTGTATTGATTTCTTATTCACCTACCGTACACCAAACCGAGTGAGCGCGCGACCCCCAAAAACTTGTACTCCGAGGAAAAAAAGTTTTTTAGGCTGATGGCTGTACAATTCAAAAAAAAAAAACCTCTACAACTAGACCGGGGGAGGGGTGAATTATCGAAACAGTAAAGAATATAACAATTTGTTCGTTTTTTAAATATTTGTGAATCTCCATATTCGGTATAGGGGTATGAAGGGCAGTAAGCCTTGAAAATTACCAGCCAATAGTCCGTTACTGGACAGTAGGGAAATACGAATTAGCCTTAATTCATAGGATTTAGTATATGTTGGCAGATTGACACATTGATGTTGACAAAAGTTTAACTTTGTTGCTATAAACTTTGGCCAATCGGTCAAAAGGATCATCACATTGCCAATTGTCCAAATTAACGTAAATTGTCCTTGACAGCAAGGCCGTCAGTCTTTCTCAATAAGCACAGCCCGATAAAATAAGTGTGCATTGAAAAGAAAAAACAGTAATGTCGTCTGCACTGCTATTCCTGATGTTTTGCAAAATGAAATAAGAATTGAAACTATATATTATCAGCACGCTCAATAAGACTATAAGACTCATGTGCCTTTGCATTAGCAGTCACGATTGAAGTGGCGAAAATGTTCGATTACTTGAAGTGGCGACATCGTGTTTGACATTACGGTCTGTAATTATATGCTAAAGGAAATTTAAGTTTTTTAACACACGTTTTCATAGTTTTATTACTTTCCTTCTGTGAGTACAGTGGCGTACCGTGGGTCACGGCATTGGGGGGCACCAGCAAAATGTGAATTCGGGCCTTAGTGAGCGCGCGAAGCGCGCTCAGCTGCCAGGTATACTGACCTAATAGAGATATTATAAGGACAGTGCCATTGTCTCACTGATAAAAAATGTGAGCGCGAAGCGCGAGCTGAAAATTTTTGATATTCAGACCTAAAAAGGGACATTATAAGCCAATTTTTGTTATCATGATACATACCTGTCTCGCTAAACAAACAATACGAACGCGAAGCGCGAGCTGATTTTTTTTTGGTATATATTGACCCCCAACAGGGACATTTTAAGGACTATATTTTTCAATTAAGCATGTTAAGAGTATGCATATGTCACCATAGTCATCTAAAGCGAGTGTCAAGCGCTTGCTGATTTTGTTAGAATTGCATCTAAATACAGGAAGCACTTGTAGTCATTAATTGTAATCACGATTAACATACGCATCTCACTAATAAATATTGCGAGCGCGAAGCGCGAGCTGAAAATTTAGGAAATTCAGACCTGAAGAGGGGCATTTTAAGGCTTGTTTGTAGGAATTCACGAAGATCATACGTATTTCAATGATCAAATGATGCGAGCGCTAAGCGCGAGCTGAAATTTATGTATATATTGACTCCAAACAAGGATTATTGTTAAGGAATCCATTAAGAGTATACATACTCACCGTAGTCATCTAATGCTAGTGCCAGGCGCTTTCTGATTTTGTTAGAATTACATCCAAACACATGAAGCATATTTTGTAGTCATTGTAATCTTGATTATCATAGCCATCTCACTAATCAAATATTGCGAGCGTGAGCTGAAAGTTTAGACCTTAAGAGGGGCATTCTAAGGTTTGTCTGTAGGAATTCACGAAGACCATATGTATTTCACTAACCAAATGATGCGAGCGCGAAGAGCGAGCTGAAAACTTTTGATATTCAGATCAGAAAAAGGGACATGCGAACGTAAGCACGGACAAGAAATGTTTTATATTAAGACCTTAAAATGGGGTAATCACTTTAAGTAGCTCATGAAAAAGAAGCATATGTCACTACATAAAATAATAATAACTCGAAGTGCGAGAAAATATATTTGGTGTATATTGACTTGATTTGACAACGTCAGGTCTCCCAAATATACTTGAAAACTATAGTGTTCCGAAAAATTTTTTTTGGATCTATTATATAAACAGATAATGCGAGCACCAGGAACAGTGAAGACATAGGCCCTGAGCAAATTATGTTTCATAAAGTTATTAAAAAAATGTTTCTTATGTAACATAACATTATTATTATATAATATAACATTATAATGAACAATAATTTCTTCTTTCCCACTACGTTTCTCTTCCTTTCTCCCTCTTTTTATCCTTTTTCCAGTTTTTTTTTTTGGCGAGCCGATTGGGGGCACGTGCCCCCCATGCCCCCCGTAGTTACGCCACTGTGTGAGTACATGCGCGACTGTCATACTCAATACTCTTTTTCGGGAAGGGGAGGATAGAAACCTAATATAATTATACAAGAGAGGGAGCAACGCGACCGAGCTGATTACGAGAGCATTTTAGTTTCACTTCCATCACACTTTAGACGGAATTTCGTGTTCCTAATGGGAAAGGAATGTTTTGAAATTTCTTCCTTTTGGGATGGGGGTAGGATGACCCCCCCCCCCCCCTGCTGCATGCAGAGTACAATTGGGACACTCCCTGGATTTAAAATGAAAGTGTTTTTAAAAAATTGGCATGGCACATTTGGCAATGTGGTGATACTGTTGACCTTGAACCCAACTTTGTAGCGATTAGGTTCAACATTTTCTAATAACCTGCAATGGTGACAGCAAAATCAAATTACGCTGTTACACTTTTCTGTCAGTGTTTTACCTGAAAATCATTGGATAATTGCGAATTTTTCAACCTTGCAAATTACTTATACGACAACGGTGATATGTTTGTTTGAAATATGTAGCAAATAATCATGAAGCCTAAGCATCTTTACACTCTAAATTCCAAGGATTTTGAATAAACCAGATCCGTTGTGAAGAGTGACCAGCTAAATTCTAAATTTATTTTAAATCTTATGGAATAACTTTTAAATCTCAAACGATTTAAATTTAAATCTTTTACATTTATGTTTAAATCAACACGGTTTATATCTAAATCTTATATCCGGCTGGTTACTATTCACAGCCGATTTGGGATTTCTTTTTAAATCCTCGGAATTTAGAGTGTAAGCGAATTAGTTAGGGGTGGTGTTAAGATATTTGAATAAGGGGAGGTGCACGACAATCTGAATATTGAATAATATGGGTAATTTTAAGGGCGGTGGTAAGAAGTTTGGATAAGGGGGGGGGGGTGGCACCATGACCTGGGGATGGTGTTGAATAAGCGGGTAGATTTGAGTTACTCGACCAAATTCTTTCTATTATTTAATCTTTCTTCTACCCTTCTTTGTATCCCCTTTTCTCATATTTCTTCAATTTTTCACTAAACAGTAATTACAAATCATAGGGCAGTCACCCCTATGCCCCTTCCCCTGTGGCGCCAACCCTGGCCATACTTATAGGTCAAGTGCAATCTAACATGTCTGAGGATAACCTAATTTCAATAATCAAATCCCAATGTTCAGACCAGTCCTATTGATGGCGAATTAAAGGCATATATTTGAACATTACAAAGGTCTTATTGTTTTTTAATACTGAACTTTGATTCATGATGTAGGCCTATTTGATATCGTTCACATGGATTAAAAAAAACCGATTCGTGCACACACTTTCTAGATATCTGTAACAGAAAAAAACATCATTTACTAAATTTCATAGGGAGATTTATATAACACACATGTTAGTGTATGGGATGAATTGAAGACGGTGTTTTCGGTCACTTTATATTTCACCACCAGCACTAAATAATGATTTTCGGGCGCGATATTTTTCAGGGTTTCATTTTAAAAACACATCACAACCACCGGTGACAAGTAAGACTTGCATCTCAGACTTTTTTTAAAAGTCAAATTAAGGTGAACATTTGCCTTTAACAAATCGGTACTGGTCATCAGGACGAACTAATTTAGACACGTCGTCAGAGATGTCTGTATTACAATCTGTTTTCCTTCATTGAATTGGCGATCGACATATTGATCTTATTGGGACATTGGCGCAATGCCTGCTGGGAAGGATGTTGTAGTTATTATCCAATCATCTCTTATCTTGGGTTCGATCCCCGGGGAAGATGAAGAATTCCTGAGACATCTTGTTAAAGAGAAAAATCCACACTTTTGTATGATAAAAGGATACAAAATGAGAGAAAAGAAGCACCCTTCTATATAAGATTTTTTTTCTTCAAACTTGGTCCCCCTTTGGAATTTCTTCCTTAAAACTGTAAATCATGACATTATAAGCAAAAACAAACAAACAAACAAGCAGTTTGATGTCTGCTTAAACTTGTCATTAGATCAAATCTTATGACTGCACATTTCCATTGACCTGCGGTAGTTATTAATCAATTAGAATGCCTTCATATTAAGGAATGTGCGAGTGGAAAAACAAATGAAGAAAAAAAAATCGTTTTAAAGCATTTTAAGCGACATACAAATTTTAGTCAACATTCGTTGCTCATGTCCATAGTTGTAACATACACTGTTTACGTCAAACTTTATATACAACATGGTTTGTGTTAATTTATTTTGCACAATTTAATGAATTGTGAATTTCTCCAGGAAATAATTTCATGGTTTCTATCCGATCGGTAGCTTCTGCAGCTTCCCTGACCGGCTTCTTCATGTTCATGTCAGACAAAAAAACTTTGACAAGTTTCGAAGATGTCGGGCGCCCCGAAATACTCGTTATCTTACTATCTCGATGATGATTCAGTAATTGGGCCACGTGTGCTTACATACGATCTCCCGGTCGATCTCGAGCAAACTTGAGATTTACAAAGACTTTCTAGATTACCAGATAAGAAAAGGAGCGCTTGTTTTATCCGGGTGCCGGTAGGCTTGTAACTGGCTTAGGAATCACCTTTTTTAAAGGTTTAAGGCAGATAATGGAGTGGCTTTTTCGAAAACTTGTCATGCTATTTTTACCATACAACTCTGGGCCGTATCTCCTACATATATCATGCAGTTGATATGAAACATATATTTACGTTTTTAATTATACTGTCCAAGAAAACGAGTTTAAAGGATTTAAGAAATGCTATGAATGACTCTCGTTCTCCTTTTACATTTCTGTTTCTGACATACTAGCTTCTCTGCATATTCCAAGTATCAAAAGAAGGTTTTCGTCAGTTAACATCAGTTAAGACTAATCTCGAGCGGACAAAAGTTAAAATATTTATCAGTCCGTACAGATGAAATAATAGAAAAAAATGTGTTGTCCTTTTACACAATTTAATCACAAATTTGACATCCTTCTGTTTATTAGTTTATTTTAACATGAGTCTTTGTTTTATATATTTCTTTTCTTTTATTGACAGTGATGCTGCCAGCACGGCACCACAAAGCTGTATCTTCGGTCAACTGCTTAACATGACAGCGTTAATTGGTAAGTTCCTTAGATTGTTAACGGCTTCTTTCATCAATCATCTCATTCCCTAAGGCTGAACAGGATCAACACAAAACACGTGTTCATATTAAACATGAATCATGTCAAGAACACAATTGGCCGTAAGTCACGTTGCAAATAATGTGATAATTGCTAGGCAAGTGGACATATTGGCCTTACTACTACTACTGCTACTGCTACTGCTATTACTACTACTACTACTACTACTACTACTACTACTACTACTACTACTACTACTACTACTACTACTACTACTACTGCTACTATACTACTACTACTACTACTACTACTTCTACTACTACTATATTACCACCAATAACAATTATAATAATAGTCCTGCTACCACACACTTAAAAAATAGCATGTTGTTTAAAGACCGTCACTCGAACAACAATTTGCTTAAATTAAACAATAATGTTCTTCAAACTATCTTTTAAATTGTTTTAATTTGTTTTAATAATCAACCTGTTTAAAACTTTAAACGAAAGTTGTGAGAGCAACGGGCTTAGACAACGCGTGCTTAAAGTTTTAAACAGAGTTTATACAGAGAAGGGTGGCGCCAGGATAATTTGATAAGGGCCGAGACCATCTTAGCATGACGTCATATTTGAATCATAAGGGTATCCCAAACTTCTCTCTTTTTGATCCATTCCTCCCTCTTTTCCATTCTTTTTTCCTTATCTTTTTTTACCTCTTGAAAACTCATGGGGGAGGGTTGGTCCTCCTCCTTCTTCCTCTTCGTCATCTGTTGTCACACAAATATGCAAGCAGCATCCAAAATAGAGAAAATGAAATTAGATAATGAAAAATCAATTAATTTCTAAAATCAGGCCTTGTATTGCAAGGTTAATAAGGATAACTCTTAACTTAATTTTTCATCGTCGGCATGGAAACTGCAACTCATTTTTTATGGGATAATGAATACACACAATGATTGATCTGTCATCAATATACATGATACAGGTCACTGTCTGTATCAGATAAATCTAATCATGGTAATTATCATTATGTTCCGTTCTGTTATAGCATGGACCTACTACACAGCCCTACACAGGTATATGGTTATAGTAATAAGTAATTCTTCATATTCGTGATCTAGATGTTGAAACGTATGTTTCTCCTGTAAAATGAGATGTTCCCTTACCAGAGATCTTGGCAGATTTATCCTCTCATTCTCTTGACTTTTCTACACTGGCGTATCAAGGACAGTAAGAGCCCATGGAGCTCAGTAAAATGACGCCCCTTCCAACATCTGGTCCTTGTAAGTTAGCGATTAATCACCAATTTGAAAGGACAATTCTGATTGTTTCCCAGTCAGTCTTCTGAGCAAAATGCGCATGCAACGATGATTGTGATAGGCCATTTTCATTTAGCGATTAATCGTTAACCTTAAATCGCGCCCTACCATTTCATGAAGCATTTCATAAAAGTCAGTGATTTTCACGATATTATCTTTTGAGCCAATTATATTGATTTCAGTAACTCATACGATTGAGGGCAAAAGAGAGGTGAGAGGGGCAGCGCAGTTGCCCCCCCCCCCCCCAAGAAACTAAAACTTTAGGTCTATAATGCGTGAGTGTGGATGTGAGTGTCTGGTTAAGAGAGAAGAATGAAAATGTTTTTATTCAAATTCCTTTTCGGATTTTGCATAAAAATGAAATATAAAAATTTAGTTTTGTGGAAATGTATAAGTTTTATTTTCAAAGAAATGACAGCATGGAAACATTTATTTTTTTGTTCTTATTTGGGGGTATTTACATTCTCACCCCACTGTTGAAAATTAATAAACCCTTCCAAAACATCTTGTCTCTAAAGAGGATCTCCCCGGCATCAAGGAACTCACGAGAAAGAATAAAGACAAACTCCTTAGGTCATCAAAAAATAGCAGAAATATGAAATTGCATAGCCGGGGCTTTTACATTTTCTCATTCCGTTCGTAAAAATATGAATTCATGGAGGCTAAACTGAAGGGCAAGGCAGGAAAATCAATTATTATTTTACAAAATGAAGCAGTGTCAAGGATACAAGAGCCAAAAGGAGTCCGTTGGGGGTCTGTGTCGAGTCTTTGCCTAGCCTTTGTCGAGGCTGGCAAGCATTGTTATGTGCTGAGTGATGCTAGGAAATAGGAACAAGGGTTTAGCGATAAGGGTACAATTTTGTAGCAAATACAACCGTTGCAGGCAAATTAAATGAAGACAAATGTTTTTATGGCCATTTACAGACTTTTTTTTACTGTTTCTAACATGTCTAAAGCGACTTAAAGCTTCAAAAGTTCTTTAAAAAAACATGCATGGAGTATAAACATGATTGCCTTGTCAAATCTGGTATACGTTGGGAAGGGTGTTATTCACTTTATACACCTCATACACATACACACACACACGCACGTTCACACGCACATCGCCACCCACATACACACCACCCTCACTCTCAAATGGCCATACGATAAAAGAACATTTTGATTTCTCAACTGAATTACATCTCTTTTGGTGCTATTCTCTTTTCCCCTCCCCCTTTCCATTTTTTTATTCTCCCCTTTTCACTGTTTCAGAGGTCGCCCTTGTAGCGCCCCTGCTTTTTTTTTAACATTTTTTTGTAGCGCGGGTATAGAAGCCAGTATAGTTGAGTGTCCACTTTCCCGGCAAATTCTTCACTCCCACGTATCTATCATAAATACTAACCATTAAATAGCTATAGGGGAGTCAGCTGTTTATCTTATTGACTTGATTTTAAACCGGATATAATATAGTAAAATTGTGGTATGAATCCAAAGATCATCGGGGGATGAGTTTGCAAATAATATATTGACCACAGACATAACACAGAGACAGGCAGTAAAATGAAAATTCACAATTTATTCAAATTCTATATAAAGCTTACCATTGGTTAGAAAAAAGACATACTCATCCTTGCCATGCGTACTGCATGAAATGATTTCGTTTATTGCCTACAAAAAAAAGTAATTCCTAAGTAGATAACGTAAAATCAAAAACTTTACATTCATTGTGGAGAGAACTTAAATTGAAGCAAAACCTGTTTTGAATAGGCCTTTGACAAATGAAGTGAAGCCAAAAAACTTGCCTATATTGATGTTGTTTGGGGTATTTGTAGGGGGGTTCTCAATTACTAGTAAGTTGTAGAACCTATTGAATCTAAACCTTTCCAAATTGTTTATTCAGTATTTAAAAAAGTACTCTATTAAGCTTTCAGAGCAAAAAGAGAAAGTAATTGAACGTTTTTTTTATTCTAGACACCTGTGATTTTGCGATAAAAGAAAGATACTCATTGGTGACCTATTTAAGACTGTCTATCAACAACTAATTAACCCACATGCAGACCTAGAAACAACCTCGTCTCCATGTTTCTAAGAGTGCAGCAGCTTTATAATAATTGTTAGTCATAACCGGCAAGATGGTTATCCTGGTTATGAGGACAAGAGGAACAAAGACTGGATCACTTCTTGTTCTTATATAAAATTTGAGGTGACGAGAGACTTTGTAATAATGTTTGAAAACAAGCAGGATTTTTTTTGGTAATCTACCCACTTTAATATTTAGTGT
The DNA here is from genome assembly GCF_037042905.1 of Lytechinus pictus. Taxonomy (NCBI): domain Eukaryota; kingdom Metazoa; phylum Echinodermata; class Echinoidea; order Temnopleuroida; family Toxopneustidae; genus Lytechinus; species Lytechinus pictus. The sequence continues at coordinate 22,708,681 of NC_087253.1, read as the reverse complement.
TCTCTTGAAAATGATTCTCATTATTACTATCTTACTAAAACAATGCTTCTAGTTAGAAGCGGAGTACAGCTATATATCACTTTAGCTACTAAAACCATGAAAATGCCCCTTCTTGAAAATATTCACACAACAATGTATAATCAAATGGAAAGCTTGCATCAATATCAGAGAATCTTTTTACATTTTCGTTGGATTTCTTTTGTTAAAAACCCTTACCCTAGCTTTGATGGTAGAGGGTAAAAATAGGTTAATTGCTTAATTATGAAAGCTTCGTCGATTGATACATATTGTATTAGTTATTGAAAGAAAAAAATAACTGGGCATTCCATACATAAAGCAAGATCGCGTCCACAGGTCGAAATAATGATGGCAAAGCAATAAAATCTTGCTATCTATTCCAGACGAAACCATTTAGAACTGATATAATTGCACCCAAATGTAAAGTCATATTTTCCCCCTATATAAGAAATATTCAGCGAAATCAGTACACACACACACACACGAATATTGTATATGATTACATTCAATAATGTTAATGAAAGTTACAGAACATAAAACATGGTCCAAACATAGAATATTTCTAGATGAAGAATTCATAGTACATTTTTAAAATAGAAATATAATATATATGAGTTTCTGTGTAAATGGGGAATCACTCAAAACGTAAGTTGTATATGACAATTCCCTAATAGCATGGAGTTGGACATACTGTAAATGCTATCTAATTATGACCAAAGAGAGATAAAAGTAAAAACAAATCTCAAATCACTGAGAACATGACCTCCATTATTATTTTTTTTCCTTATGAATAGGCCAAAAGTTCAAATAGCTACACGTGTGTGTAAATTCTAATTGGGCGGATCTACTTGGCTTCCTTGTATATAACTCAACACCCTACCTATATGAGGTTGGGAGAAGAAGGTCATAAGTTACTATATTATTGATAAACAACAATTATCTCGCACTGTCGTACTCTTGATACACTTTTCCCGGGGTGGGGGGGACTGTAGACATCATGGGCATCAATCCTCGGGGGGGGGGGGGGGACCTGTCACCCTTTTTATTAGTTAGAATATTGTACAGCAATCCTTTAGGGAGAGACGTCGCGACGCGTCGCCCACCTAAGAATGACCAAAAATATCACAAAATCGCCGTGAATGGAAGAAGCGTCGAAGGTAGCGGGTCAAGAGAGTGAACCGACCGAGCTCATTACATAATGTTTTGAGCATTAAAGGGGAAGTTCACCCTGACAAAAAGTTTATTGTAAAAATTGCAGAAAAAAATGAAAATATTGCCGAATGTTTGAGAAAAATGCATAAAATAATTAAAAAGTTATTAGAATTTCAAATATTTCATTTGTGACGTCATATGCGAGCAGCTCTCCTACATATCGTTTAGTAAAAATCAATGAAATGTCATTTTCTCAGAAAATTGGAAATTGTTTTTATAGTACCTTCAGTAGGCCTATAACAATAGCAAAATCATATCGCACCTGCTTCTTAAAAAGAGTAATCTCGAACCATTAAAAAATTAAGATATGTATACACAACATAATATGGGGCAGCTGCTCGTTTATGACGTTACAAATCCAAAACTTAAAATTTTAATATCTTTCTTAATCTTTAAGAAATCTTCATAAAACCTCACCCATATTTTTGCTATAATTTCTGCTATTTTTAAAACAAACTGTTCTACAGGGTGATTTTCTCCTTTAATGATCAGATAAACAAAATGTGCAATGATCGAAAAGTGCGGAGGAGGGGGGGGGGCTTTGCTGTTTTTTCTTCAATGTCGTTTTTTCGTTTGACAATAGAACCATGATTTGTCCTTACAAACATGACAAATACATAAGTCTAGTTGAGCTGTCGCAATCGGGTTCTGTATAGGCCTTAATCATACCAAGTATCAGATACTGAGCTCATGGACTTTATAATATGACAAAATTATAATTTGAATGTATAAATAATTAAAGATAATGAATAAACAAATACATAAATGAATGCCTGAAATATACAACATTAATTTATCGATTAAGTAATAGATAAATTAGTAACTTTATATTGATAAATAATTAGATAAATAAATGAATAAACAAATAAATAAATAAATAAGAAAACAGTTTTGTTAAATGGAGATTGAGTTTTTCTTCAAGATTTTTTATTGATATTTTCGTGCGAGGCATGTCCACGTGTGGTGGATTAGTAATCACATGACCTTGTTATCAGGTAATGGGACTTGCGTGGGGTTTTCCTCTAAACCACCTTAGACCCAATTACACACCCAGCAAGAGAGCTAATGACTGGGACTATGGTTAATGAATTAAATTAATCGTTTTCTCGAGATGGATGCTTCAGTAATTGGAGCACTTGGAATTTAGTTAACGATCAATGGCAGTAATTACGTGTTATCGCAAGTAAACGTGTCAATTCAGAGACCTATTTAGTCTGGTGACGTCATATGACTGATCTAGGTTTTCGTTTGAGCTTGTTCAGCTTTCAGTGGTAAATATAGGTTGAATTTCAGCATTGCCTATGATTACGCTTCGGGCGCTGTGCATAAAGTTCTTCTTTATATTAATACATTATATTAATAATTTGCGAATAACTGGAACACATTATTTGGTGCTACATCAGATTCTAAAAATCATTTTCATCGTTCAAAATTCAATGATATTTTTTCAAGTTCATTAAAAATGGGAGAAAACGAATAGAGAGAAGAAAGAATGAAATAAGAGCACTGAGGGGGGAGGGGGGCTTTGTGTTGGAAAGTGTACAGTAGGAACCTGTACCAACATTTCTTTAAATGAGGAAAATGGCGCCATATCTATTTCGTCTGGTACAAACTGAAATAAACTGGCGTCTCCCCTGAAGAAACCCCGATATAATCCATATCGTTTGCAGTATTCAACGTAGATGCAAGTAATAAGATATTTATAGCCTCCCTTGTTCCTGACGTTGTCTAAACATTTTTTTTCCTCTTGTAATGAATTTACAAATATATTACGAATTACTCCTTTTTTTTCATTATCACCCTTTCTTGGAGTAGATATTTCGATATACACTGGTTTCATTAATTTATTTATCTTGAAGTTTTTGCAGTTGTATTTTGTAAAATTTCAATATGATACACATGTAAATACTTTAAAAAAATCCTTTCTCAAGTTCTTTTCATGTGTGTGTGTGTGTGTATGTTTTTAGATATCAATATTTTCTAATCTTCATTGTCTTCTATTATTTTTTCTCTTTTTTTCTGCTAGTTTTTGCTGGTGTCTTTGTTAGATTTCGTCAGTTAGCCAGCCTTGTTCCTCCATACTATATCAAGATCAAGAGTATGAATATTTGGGGACTCGTCTTTGGATGGATCTCGGGATTTGGAATGACCCTCGTCGCAAACTTTCAGGTAACGACAATCTTGTAAGGAGTTCAATTCGACTCGGATAGAGCGCAAGATGGGAGCCAACTGTTTTGAGTCAAAATGACTCGTTTGCCGGTCACTTTGATTCTGAATAAAGTTGACTTCCAGATGGCGCAGTTTCCAGTCAAATGAGACTCCGCAAAAATAAAGGGTTAACTTGTGTGCAGTATCACCCAACAGACGCTTAATTGATTTGATTTGCTTTGTTTTCATTTCATTTCATTTATAATTTTTTTTAAACACGTAGCATTTCCATTTAAACAGCTATACCAACACCTACCATTAACCATTCCCAACGCCTAATGTCGAAGCACTCAAACGGTCCTTCACAAAAACACGCACGCTCCCTCACGCACGCGCGCAGATGCACTCACAATTACACACGCACACAAAATAGTACACCCTTACTACTCACGCGCTCACACAAACGCATAATCACAAACTGCTCAATAATTGAAACAAATATCCTATAAACCCAACTGCCTCTTACACTTGGCTCGTATCGTACTTTGCAACTAAACTAACCCTCATCTGCTCATTCTGATAGAAGTATTATTATTAGACCTATGCCCATATCTGCCAGACAAAATGTAAGAAGAAAATCAGAAAAAATAAGCACTCATTTCCTCAAGAAATAAGACCTAACGGAACCACAATGCGACCAGATAATAACATATCATATGTCAAGGGCAAACCCTGGCCTTGTTGGTTTTAAAAACTACCTGATAGTAAACAACACATTACGAAATAGCAAGAAATGGTAAGAAGATAAAATCCAGGTCACTTCCTTTCAAATTTATGCAAGGGCCGCGGAACGGTTTTCAAAGCGGGGGGGGGGGGGGGCTGACCATGCAAACCATCACAATCTTATGGTAATTTTTACGTTAACGTTACGTTACGTTAAGCCCCCCAAACCCCCCCCCCCCCCCCCCCCCCGCTTCCGCGGCCCCTGTTATGTATTCTTCTGGCAGTGGATTTAGACATTGCAAGTGCAGTAATAGCATGGTTGGGACTCTCTCTAGTCATGTTGGTTAGCGCTTTCATTGACACGATTTTTTTTTTCGTGAATGCATGGCGATACATTGCGGGGAGGGGGCAAAGAGGGCGACCGCCCCTAAAAAAATCAGAAGAAAGATTTAAAAAAAGGGATACAAGAGAAAGAAATGGGGAGGAAGAATTATTTTAACTACTGTATAATTGTTAAATCGAAAAAAATGTTCAATCTAAAAAATACGTCATGTTTGACCGTCTTTACATGTGTGTTTTAAAATAGTTTTGCAGACGTTTTGTTGGCCACTGGTGAGCCTATCTTTGTAGATGCCTTAATATTTGCAACATATTTTTTGATATTCCCAAATCTAACAGGGGCGGATCGATACCCCTTTTAACAGAGGGTTAAGGGAGGGCGCCCCTCTCCGTCACCAACTCTGTTTATTCATTACAAGATTACAGCATGGATAAAAACATTGAGCAATTCAAATGCCTTGCACAACTTTCAATCGTACCTCTGCAAAGATTCACAAGAGTTTAAAACTCAACAAAGGCCCCCTTCTCCCGTACAAATATCTAATCATCTTGAACCCACGCCCTGATGGATTCTAATTCACGTTAGACTTTACTTTTGCTGCCAAGCTTAGAAATAGCAAAGACAGATATACTTAACTCGATAAAAGCTCCAAGGGTTTTACAGAGGCTGAGAGTGATGACAGACGCGGAATCGCCCCCATGAATTACTGCGTGTAATTCTTAGATCATCGGTGCACGCAACAGAATTTGAATTTTATGTCTTTGCAGCTTTCAGTATTAAAAAAGAAAAAAATCACTAGCGTACAAAATGGGTTGGGGAATGAGACGGCCATGGACCCAAAAAGTTTCACGACCAAGAAAAAAAAAGTGAAATATGATATAATTTTCTGAACATCATGTCAAAATCTATCGCAAAATTAGATCTTCAAAAATGTTAATATTTTGCTCGCTCGTTTCACTCGCTTTGAGTTTTTTTAAATAATTTTTCCCTTACGACATATCTGGCAACCTCAAAACTTTCGACTTATTACGAAAATGTGCAAAATAACATATTTATTAACATTTTGAAAGGTTCATGTTAATACTATAATAATTTTGATCATAGAACTTGGTTAATAATGGCCCTGATGGACTTCATAAAGAGTAACATTAATGTAGTTGGTTTTGATATTGTGTACAGTATTATTTTAATACAACACCAAAATTTGCTTTTTCGGATTACAAATGACTAAAAACAAAATGAACAAAACACATATCAATATTCTCTTTTGCTGCAATCAAGGTATAAATTAATGAAACAATTCAATGATAAATCAATATCAATATTTTAAAGATTCTAAAAACCGATGTTAAAACATATTCATGATATTGCTTTTTGAATACTGATGAAATATGATTAATTCCACAAAATCGTGTTTTTCGGGGATGGGGGCTTTCGCTTTGACTCGGTCTGAATTCCTCAACTTTTATTCTATATAAGTAAAAGCACATACTTGATTTTTCAAAGGCCTTTTGATGGAATTATTACGCTTTTCTGTTGAATTATTGTTTTTTTTAATTATTATTGTGCTAAACCATGATCGGTTAATAAGGACTAGTCATTAGTGTGGAATACAGTAAAAAATTAAAGGGATACTCCAGGCTAAATATATTAATATCTCAATAAATAGAGTAAAGTTCATGGAGCAAAATGCTGAAAATTTGATATAAATCGCATAACAAATAACAATGTTATTATATGTTTAGGATCTATATCACCATTTTTAGGCAACATCTCCCAGGTCTCTCTGATATACAACTTAGAAATTGGCTCAGACATGAAATAATAATGAAGTACTTTCCGTTATGTAATTACCAATTGAATCAAGGACCAGCTGCAGAAAGATCAGTTGCCTGGAAGAAGAATGGTATCGCCGTCGCGAGTTCAAATAATCCGTACTTTTCGCATTTACTATACGGGGAAACTCTCTACAACGCACCAATTCCTTTGAAAATGCAAGGCATATCACATTGGAGAGCTGAGAGGCTTTTGTCGAATATTAGTGGAACGGGACATCATCGGAGTCTCTTGAATCTGGACAACGACATATTTGCAATTGTTCGTCCGGTGCAAATCTTCGGATGATCTGCTGTCCCAGTCCACCAACTTTCCCTATTATATCGTCATTCCCCTGCCCTGTCGCATCGGGTGCATAAGAACTGACAAAAAATCACAGCCGGGGCTAGTCTCGATAAGCTTTGCCTTTTCTAGCCACTGCGACATTATTTTCTTCCTACGGCTGTTCATCCTTGGTCGATAACAGGCCTCAGTGATCATAACTCAATAACTAGAGCGATTGGTGATTTAAACCAATGAGTGTGAAATTTCATAACAGGAGAAGAATTTTTTATTTTAAAGGGAAGGTCGGGGGATTCGAATGGACTGGGTACAGCACTTACCGCTCGCTCTGCGCATCGGCGTTTTTGGAAGCTGTGGCGCTCTTCCTCCCAGCGCGTAAAGGGGAGAATTTTATGAATGGATTTGTCGGATATTTTTATAGTTTGTTAATCCGACAGTAATAGTGCTTCTAAGCCAACCAAAATCAAGGAAATTTGTCAGATCTAACAATATGTCTGATGACAATAAAAATGTTGATGAAAATAAAAATGTTGATGAAACGCTCCCAGAAATAGCGCTACCTTTCGACAAGAAATCACCATGGTGATTTCTTGTCGAAAGGTAGCGCTATGAAAATTGACGAATCTCTCGCGAAATCTCGTAGGAGTAAAACAAATCGTTCGCGGCCCGGAAAGCACCTGGCCATAAAGAGAGGGGAAGAAGTTTAGAGATCATAACATCCTGTTTTGATCACACGATGACGCACTTAATAAGACAGTGGGTTGTTCCAAATCTTTCATTGTATTTCATTAAAATGGTTTGGGTGTGATGGTTTTACGGCAGAGCTGTCTTCGGCTTCGCTAATTCACGTTGATGAAAGGTTACAGTGTAAAAACGCTGTTTAAAGTTATATTCACGCTGTTTAAAACCATCACTATAACAACTTTTTTTTCAAAATTTTAACCAAGATATTAAAAGTTTTAAACAAGTTGTTCAAAGTTTTAAACAAGTTTGCTAACACAATTTTAAAAAAAAGTTTGAACATCTTTTTTGTTAGAGTGACTGGCTTATACAACGTGCCATATTTTTTTTACTGCGTATACTTTCTTACTTCATCAATAAATAATTTCAAGATAGTCATATCAATTAATTACGATTTGCAACTCAGTCTGTACAAACCTTTATCAATAATCTTGCCTCCTTTTTCATAGCAAATTGATAATTAGTATTCACGAGGCTTTTTTCGTAGCATACTGATGATTATGAATATTGATGTCGATGTATCGAAAGCATACTGATATGAATATTCATGATGCTACATTAATTTTTGCATTGATCATTCTCCTTATTGGCTGGAGTGAAATATTATAAGAGCAAACCAATTTCGGTGTAAGTGTATGTATGTATTCGTGATATAATTCCACAGCCTCTTATATACTACAAAATAAGGAATGAATAATAAAGAAAGCAACGCCGATTAATAATCTATAATCTTCAAACATTTTCTCTCGGAAACCTTAAAAAACTAGCTCTGATTTTTCAATGATTAATTGCAAACTTAACTCTTTAACAAAGGGGCACGTCCTACAGTGACTTCTTCACATTAATTTTTAACGATTCATATATCCCTTAATACTTGATAATGGAGTAAAATAAAAGGCACCAAACCCTTAATCAGTTGTGGAATATTGTTTTTCATGTTAAAATTGAATTTATTAGCAGATTGAGAACTTGCACGATCTCCGTTAACAAACAGACGTTCTGGCCAATCGTTGTGGTATCGTGTTTAAGTCGTAAAATAACTCACCCCTTCCCCCATTTTATTTCCACAGGATTCAAATGTACTCATCGTCCATCTGATTGGAGCATTTCTCTTGTTCGTGATGGGAACAGCCTATTGCGTCACGCATACCATCATCTCATACAAACTCTACCCACAATACAACACGATGTTGCTCTGCCGATTGCGACTGGTCATCACCACGACAACGGCGGTATCGATGATAATCAGTATCCTTTTTTCGATAATACGATACTTTAGATAGCTTGAGATGTTGAGGGAGGAGATGAAATCGACACAATCTTAGAACGATTTATATTTAGAGAAACTCGTAGACTCTGTAAAATACAAAATATATTCCTTTATTCATCTTAATCTTTGCAAAGCATGGGGGTTATTTCAAATTGTTGGAAGATATGCGTTTTACTCACTTTCACCCCCACCCTTTTTACCATTCTCTCTCTTTCTCTCTCTCTCCCGTTCTACTCCCTCTCTCTCACACACATCTTACACAATTTTTTTTACACTCGCCCACCCACCCATGAGTGCGCACACTCACCTGCCTTTATTCACACACACACACCCACACTCACTCTCTATCCACCCCTCTCTCCCTCTTCCTATCCCCCTTCTCTACCTCTTTCACCCACTCCCCCTCTCTCTTCCCATCATCATCTATCCGTCACGCTGACTGACTGTAACGATGGCGTGACGTAACGGATCATTGCACACTAAGTACACCCATCCTATTATTGTCATCACCTGTTCTATCACAGGTACCCTCCATTTGACACCTGTCTGCTCAGGTAACCTCCCCAGAGATCCGGCGAGACGTACCCCTGGCCCACCGATGGGGTACACTGATTAAGAGTCAGATCCTTTCACATAGATAGGTTCAGTCGAGAAAATTATTGTTGAAAAATGTTCCTCATTACACTTTTTTTTATTTTCAGTTCATTACAAGCATTTGAGTAAAATTTCACCTATCCAAAATCAGAGAACGTGAAATCTCCTACTGCACGAGGAATAGGCTTATACTGCATCTGAACATGGACCTATTTGTAATAGGTCCATGATCTGAACATGCCAAGTTACATTTTGAAGGGAAATCGGTCGCAATCCTCGAATGATCTGTGTGTGGGGGGGGGGGGGCATTTGGTACTAAATCGCCCTCCTTCTTTAATAGAATTTCAGTTCAATTCAATTCATTTATTTGTTTTCAGATGCTGCTACAATGTATATGAAATGAACAAAGTGTTTTTTAGGGGGTAGCCCATCGAGAAGCTTAAGAAATCACAAGCACAAAACTGAAAATAAGGTTTAAATCATGGATTCTTCAAATTGAATTATTAATCAATGTTGTATAGATCGGGAATGCTGACAGTGTCACTTTACACGACTAACCATTTTAAGAAATTATTAATAAAACATAATGAATGAAAGATACAATAATTATTCACTTTCGTTTTTGAAGCTCCAAAATCTCTTCATTATCATCATACTAACCAAAGTGGAACAACATGTTAAGTTAAATGCAGTGTACAAAACCAGTTTTCTACCGAAATTTCACAAGGTATGGATGCAACTGATATTGAAATCCTCGAATTACCAATCTCTTGCGGAAGAGATATAAATATCGGATCTCGAGCGCTCATAGCGTCTGATCCGTGATTTGATGTAATCGCATAAAACCATAATGACCTAATAAAATTGATCCAAATCATAATATCATTTGTTACTGTTAAACGAGGGGTAGACCTTCATCTTCGTATGGAGTATTGAAGTTTAGTCTTATTATATTACGGTAATGTTTCTTTTTCTTAAATTGTAGTTAACTTTTTTATAAAACTTTCGAACGTGAAATTTATATGGATTCCATTTGCCATTTTTTTTGCCAACTGCCAACTTTCTATTGTGTTCTCATAAAATCAACTTTCCAGTCGTGTTGATGGATTAGAAGCACTTTTTTTACGATCCCTTATCAATAATTTTGTCACTTGAAAATGACATAAACACATTGGCCACATTTGATGACTATCCCTTCAATTCCTGCTTTTGACACGTTTCTCTGGCATTTACTTTCATGTGGGAATTACGTAATCCCGAATAATTAGTTCACCTTAGCCTTGATGCAAAACATACATTTTCCTGAATTTTGTTTCATCCTTTTTATTTGAATCGGAATTTCTCTTTCGCCAAAGGAAGATAGCGAGATACTCAGCCCAAACTCAATGATAGATATTCATTTCCGATCATGACAAAAATAGATGACAAATATTATAGGCCTACTGAACTGGGGCATAATGTCATCTTGACCTTGCTAGTGCCCCTGCATATATTTTATTTCCTTTTCTGTCCTTTTTTTATTTTCGCCTTTGGTATTTTACTTTGTTGTTTCTTCTTCCCAACTGAGAGTTTGTGACTTTCTATCTTTTATTCTCTCATGTATTCCTTTCTGTCTTTCTTTCTTTGAGTTATCTTTTTAAATTATGACTATTTTCTGTCTTTTAAATGTGTTCGTTTTCTTTCGCTTTTTCTTCCTCTTTATTTCATTTTTTTCATTCATTCTGTCTACCTTTCTTCATTACTTTTTGTACTTTCTACTACATTTCTGTCTTTCTTTCTTCAATCGTTTTTTGTATTATTGTTTGTCGCTTTTATCTTTACTGAGTTTACTCCACTTTTTGGTCGTTCCCTATTAATTTGTTTCATTTCCCTTTTTTCTCTCTCTTTTTTTTTTAATCATGATTCATTCATTCACTTAATCTTCCAGCTACAATCTTGACCTCAAATTAACATTATATTTCAAACTTGTCCATCCGATATTCTTACTTTTTCTTTACAATTATGATTATCAGAAAGGCGATATATACCTTAGTCTACATTGAAATAATTTCTCAAGATATGTACTATTAATCTCTCAAAAATGACTTCAGTTAGATTTTGATACAATTTCAAACTTGCAGACTTGCAACCATCAAAACCCAAATATCCCAATATCCCAAATCCGCAATCATTAAACTGAGATGAAAATTAAAAGCGTCCGAAGGTCATGTGATGTGATTCTATGATCTCTCGGACATCATGTGACGTCATCAAAATCAATATAAAAGTCACATGTGATCTTCGTCACAATCTAATATTTCTGGCATACATTATGACGTCATTTCTAATAAAAGTTCTTCGAGTTACTTGCCAAGCTCGGCGACTGTAGAAAAGTTGTGTTGGGTGGATGAACAAAGTACTTTTAAAAAGTATACTTAATTTGGATGTTTCATTCCTAACATTTCAGTATTTCAATATGACTGTGCAAGGCATACATGCTTAATAATCATTCAAAAGTTTATTCGACATTTTATTGGTGTTAATAAATGTACCTTACATCGAAACATTTTTATATATATATTTAAGCCTATATATGGTGTACTGTGAGTGCGGGTCCTGTAACAACAATGGCAATTGTTATTTTTTTTACAGTAACTGGGGTGTTAAAATAACACCAGTTGGTTCCCGTAGAGAGCCACATCGGAGTTTTCAGACTACACCATACAGAGATTTAACGTACCATAGCGTGCAAATGTAACAACCAAAGGTATTGGAGTATCACCCACAGGTGTTGAACTAACACCAAAATGTAACACCGGATTAAAATGACAAGTGCAATCCTCTATATACACCAATCAACACCACCTGTTTTGTTATGTGCATTCAAACCCATGGTGTATTTTATAGGGTGCTGTCCTCTTTTAACACTGCGACTTTTTTGTTATATAGTGTATCGCTTTGTGACGTCACATAAACTTGGTTGTAATACTTTGTGCAACCATCTGACCACTTGGCACGGTAGGATTCCTCTAATATAGGATAATGATATCCCTTTCATTGGTAATTATATCATTATATTGACATCCCATGGGAATGTATTAAGACCGAATGTACGCTAATTGACGTCAATATGTGGATGTGGTAGGAAGGTTTCTTGAAAACTTTTGGCCACACGAATCAAGAGTTTCCATCAATCTTTAGCCATTTCAAGGAAAAATTTACCCTGGCATTAAGGTGGTTTAAGAAAAGCAGAAATAATAGAGAGACATCATTACTATTGAAGGTTCAACGACAATCCATCAAATCATAACAGAGTTATGCATACTTGACATTTTGTGACGTCACATGCGAGCACCTGTATGTCATATGTTCATGAAATATTACCTAAGTTCATTAAATTCCTTATTTTGTTGTATGGTTTCTTTTTTGTTGCTGTTAAAACTGAAAACGATTTTACCTCGTTGCTTTTAGTGGGACATTTACCCCTTTACATTCATTGTTTTAAGAGTGTTCCCTTATATAACCACATAAAGCACATACCGTAATTGGCTGAATATTGATACAGAATAAACGGAGAAGTCGATACACATACATTAAGTCATCAATTACAAGTTGAATAGTTTTTTATTTTCATTTTTTCTGGTTCTTGAATCGAGGATTGATCATTTGGCATTCTACATGTACACCGGTTAACATAAAACGAAACTCTTAAAAGACAAGATCGAAGGAAACATTAATACAAACTACAGATCGCCCTTTTCCCAGACAATCATAGTTCGGCCTCTTTGGAAATGACATGCACATGTTAGTAAATCTGTTTTACTATCCATAACGTCATAATGACGTCAAGTTTAAATGTGCTGACATATCTAGTGAACTGAGAGGTGGTTAGGCAGAATAGAACATACGATACCGTGTTAATGATAAATATTCATGTTGAGTTGATTGAACGACCTTAACCCAGTGAACATGATAATGATGAATATTCATATGGAAATAGAAATAAATTATTGACCTTCACCCAATGAACATGATAATGATGAATATTCATATGGAACTAGAAATATATGATTGACCTTAACCCAGTGAACATGATAATGATGAATATTCATAAATGATTAACCTTAACCCAATGACCATGATAATGATGAATATTCATAAGGAAATAGAAATATATGATTGACCTTAACCCAATGACCATGATAATGATGAATATTCATAAGGAAATAGAAATATATGATTGACCTTAACCCAATGACCATGATAATAATTAATATTCATATGGAAAAAGAAAAACAGGATTGACCTTAACCCAATGACCATGATAATGATGAATATTCATATGGAAAAAGAAATATATGATTGACCTTAACCAATGACCATGATAATAATTAATTTTCATATGGAAAAAGAAATATATGATTGACCTTAACCCAATGCCCATAATGACGAATATTCGTATAGAAATGAAAATAAATGATTAACCTTAGCCTAATGAACATGTTATTACATTTATATCGAATCAAATTAAATTATTAACATAAAATGATGAATATTTACATCGAAATAAAATCAAGTGATTAACCTTTATATAATTACCATATAATGATGAATATTGATATCAAAATAGAATTTATTGATTGACCTTAACCCAAATGCCAATGATAAATGCAGAATATTTCATATAGAAATGAAATTAAATGTTAACCTTAGCCTAATGAACACATAATTATGAATATTCATATCGAATCAAATCAAATTATTAATGATGAATATTTATATCGAAATAAAATCAAATCATTAACCTTAATCTAATTACCATATAATGATGAATATGTATATCGAAATAGAACTTATTGATTGACCTTAACCCAATGACCCCACAGGTATCATAACAGGTGTAATAGCTGAGATGCTTTGGTATCATACACACGGTGATCATACGAGAAATAGATCACAGGTGCATTGGGGACCAGAAGATGGGGTAAGTTAACATCAAGGGTGCATTACCACTTGGTCTAAACCCACTTGGTCTACTTTCCATTTGGTCTCATCCCACATTGTCTAGGCCTAATATCTTTATAACCAGTTCGTTTATTTACTTTTGGCTCTCATCGCCGTTTTTCAGATTTACTATTTTGTTTAATTTTCAGTTAGGCTATGCCTTTCATCTAATTGGTTTGACATTGTTTACATGGTTTTGTCTGGTATGATTAGATGAGCTATTTATGAACATAATTTTCATTTGACAAAGTAGAAAATACTAGACGTAAGTAGAGTAGACGAAAGTAGAGTAGACGAAAGAGGAAATAAGACCATAATCCGGGACCATAATGAGACTAAATGAATTATAGACCAAGTGATTGTTAGACCAAGCGGTAATTAGTCCAAATTGATAGTAGACCGAGACAGTTTGCTCAAAATGGCCGACAAGTTGACATATTCATGATATTGACATCCCTTCTCCATTAGTCCTAGGAACAGATAGGGAAGTGGTACATTTAACTTGATTGATAAATACGTCATGTGGTTTACCATGTAATAAACCCGTCTTCATCGCCACCAACTTCTTCCTTAAGTAGAGAGGGGTATCTTCCCCAAGAAATTTATGAAAAATAATTTTCGATTGCATTTCAATGATTCTATTTTAAGAAAATTCCAACAAAATGTGCCCCGCGGTCCACAAACTTGAATCTAAACCTACCTAAGAAAAATATTTTTCTTCTGCTTGTTTGGTTTGCACCCTTGCTTCTTTCAGTGAAGGACTTTTCTTCAGTTAAAGTTTATTTTGCCCCACCCCCTCCCCGCTAGTACTAGGGGGATCCTGCGTCCAGCCACGACCACGATCACCTCTCCCAGCATTCCTTAGAGAACGAGATGAATAATAATACAGAAAAATCTCATTGATTTGGGATGATCAAATGAAATAATGCTTAAAGGGAAATTAAACCTATGGAACTAGTGGGCTTATGTGGAAAAAGAAAAATCAAAGACGAAGAACAAAGAAAGTTTGAGAAAAAATAGGACAAATAATGAAAGTTATGAGCATTTGAATATGGCGATCACTAATGCTATGGGATCCTCCCATTGGCAATGCGACAAAGATGTCTGGTGTCACATGTGAACAACTTTCCCTTTGATGGACTATGAAATACCCCCAAAATGTAGAAACTCTTTATCCATAAAGTATTCTTTGAAAAACTGTCATGATTGTACTACATGCCCTCCTATATAGAAAGAATACATGATATACCGATAGATGTGATAAAAGAGGCAGTTAAATGCTCATAACTTTTTCATAATTTGTCCGATTTTTCTCAAACTTTCATTGATCTGTTTCTTTGATTTTTCTGTTTTCACACAAGCTTTCTTCTTCCAAAGGTTTCATTTTCCATCCTTATATACTTTACTATGACTCCTGTGGATTTCTCAAGCTAAGGGCTCAATCTCGTACAATGCTACCTGTGGTCTTTGGCTCTGTGTTTTAATTACTGAATCACTGCATGGACCAAAGATGGATGACAAACTGACGATCGATATCCGCACCGTGTTAATCCTGTTCATGCCCAGAAGGTGAAAGAGTGGCTGTGGATAAAAAAAGGATTAACCCAGTAGTTAATCCCGTTAATAGAGAGATACACAGGATACCTACTGTCACCCATCTTTGTTCCAGTGATTAGCAGACCATGGACCTATTAGAAATAGGTCCATGAACAGATGAAGTCATGATAAAGTCATGATGAAGCCACAAACCTCAGACAAGACAGCATTGTGTGTGAACACACGGAAAACTTGGCTTGAGAAAGTCCATAAGAGTGGATGAAAGCAAGTTTAAAAAAATACTGTTAATGTTGGAAAAAAAATCATAAACATTATTTTATAAGATGAAATGTTATCATTTTATTTCGTTAAAGTTTAAAGTATGTTCCTGATCGTTATTTCAGTCTTCATGCTTTCTTATCTTCTCCTCCAGGGGTACGTTCCTCATCTAATAAGTGCCTTTGCGGAATGGGTGATGAGCATAGCCCTCATGGTCTTTTATCTCACCTACACCAAGGAGTTCTTCAATCTACAACTCCACATCATGGTCTCGCAGTGTGACTTACCCGATGCTCTATGGATCACCTGTCGTGAGGTCCTCTCTCCCCCTATCCGTACCCCGTCCCACCGCCCTACAAGGATCCGTGATGGCGGAGATGAAGAGATCTTGGATGCCGAGATGGCGGAGGAGGGCGTGATCCCGCGTCCGTGTTGCCATAGGAACAGCCAAGAGTCGACTCAGTCGACGATTCCGCTTCATTCTGAGCACTCGCCTCTCTGTACTAAAAGTTCGGAGAAAGGGCACTTCTTGGTTTGATGACTAAGAGGAGTTTGGGGATATATACTACGTTAAGATCATGGTGATTACAAGGTGGTCGGCATGCTGGCGTCGTGATAGAGAGCACGATCTGTGAACGAGAGTTCATGGGTTCGATCTGCGACCGAGTCATACCAAAGACTTCTTTACAAAATAAAGAAGAATCGAACCATTTACCTTTATATGGAACAGTCAGCATAAACGATGGAAAATGATAACACTTTAATTATGTTATACATGTACATAACTAATTAGCAGACCAATAATGCAACGTAAAACAGACAAAAAAATGTCTGTCTATATTTATAGATGATGCTGTATTTTTGTAGTTATCGCGATGAAACACATTGATATTCACAAACATTGCAAAAAGGCCTTAATACATGAACATGTTAAACGGGTAAGTAATTTTCAATCAGCAAATGGTATGAATGAAATTAATGTATAGTTAACATGAGCGATCATGTACAAGATCCATATTCCATAATGTAACAACCCTGCAAACGCATGCAAGGAGGATTTTTTTAATGACCTTGTAGCAAAATCTCTTGAAACAGGGTAATAGCAACCATTTCTGATCCATTATGTAAAAGCGTGAAAGAAACATATCTGTTCAAAATTAATAAAATCATATGAAGAGTGTTCTCAAAATATTAAAAATTCAAAGAATTTTCTCGAAACCCCTTGTAGGCTAACAAGTAGGAGGACACGTGCGCATTCAGAGGGATAACAGTGGATTACATTATGCAGTAGGAAGGGATTTTATGATTCTGTTTTAATCCGATAGGGCAGATGTGTGAAGCTACTTCACATTTTTAATCCTTAATGCTTCATCTAGTGGGACTTGGCCTTCGAGAAATATACATCAATTTACTTTAATATTTAATTGTATTGAACTAACAGCTGATTAATACACTGTAAAAACGCTGTTTAAATTTTAAGCACGTTGTTTAAGCCCGTCACTCTAACAACTTTTGTTTAATTTTTTTAAACAACTGCTTAAACTTTTTAAACAACTTGTTTAAAAAGTTTAAACAACGTGTTGTTAAAGTGACAGGCTTAAACAGCGTGCTATTTTTTTACTGTGTATAGCAAGGGGGCAGCGCCAGTACTTTTTTATCGGGGAGGGGGGAGGCCTTAAGGTAACGTAATTTTTGTTCTCAAAATGAATAATATGGCATTATGGACTTGGTTTATTCCCAACTGGTCTAATGCCGATTCTTCCAATTATCAACTCGTCTACTTTCATTTGGTCTACCATCAGTTCTTCAACAATCCACATGGTCTTATTTCCATTTCGTCCACTCACCATTTCGTCTAATAACCAGTTGGTCCAATAGCCATTTAGTATACCATTTGGTCTAATTAAACTTAGTGTTAATTGGGCGAAATGAATGAAAAGAAAATAGGTATTAGACCAACTGGTTATGAGACGAAATGGTCATAGACGAACGGTGATTAGACGAAGTGATAATTGGACCAAATGGTTGTTAGACGTAAAGTTGATGGACGGAATGGCATTAGACGAATTGAAGGTAGACCATGTGATGAGTGGACGAGTTGGCAATAGACAAATCGGCAGTTTACCATGGAGGTACATGACCAAGACCTTTCCTTTTGGTTTTCTTCTCTCCTCTTTCCCCTTTTCTATTATTTCATTTTCACTACAAAAAACCTCGCCCCCTGTGCCCTCAATGGCATCGCCCTTGCCAGATATAAGTTGCAATTATTATAAATTGATGATTCCATTAAAGAAGGTCTTGTGTTTTTTTCGAGGGGAAGGGGGGTCTTCAAATATCATTTTAATGATTTGAAGATCTGCTTAGATTAGTTTTGGAGTTCAGTTCGTCGATGAGTTCAAGAATGTGTCAAGAATGTAAGAATAATGTCAGAAAAAAATTAACACTTTTCCACGTCTTTGCCTGTATAAGGTTTCTCAGTGTATTATTTGAAAAATGATACATCATGTGCATTTATCATGATTTGCAGACTCATGTTTCAATTGCATCAATCATATAACCGATTTGCAAAACTTGTAAATATGTATATAATGTGCATCACCGCGAGAGCTTTCCTATTCGAATCATGAATTCATCTTTTCATTATTTTCAAAGTTTTCTATATAATTTGCTTGTTTGTGAATCATTACTATTGACTATGCATTATGTAAATATCGAATACAGTATTATATATTATATTGTGCCTTTCTTTCAGAAATGCCTACCTAATTTTAAACCATGTGATATGCCTTTTTATATGTATTTACGAATTCACTGTGATATTATGCAATGTTTTATTAATGACATATATTTTCTAATATTGGGTACATAGATGTATTTGTATTAAAAAAATATGTATATTTGTATTGAAATCGATTCCGGCATTTTCAGAAATAGGAAGAAAATCTATTCAGATTCATTATTGTAATCAGCCATGCTAAAAGTATATTATTGAATGACGATTAAATCAACAAGTAAAAATAAATTTATCAATAGATCAATCAATGAATGTATATTGAAATAATATATTACCAGGGATAACCAAAAAAAAAAAATGATGGAATAGATGAATAAATAAATAGATGAATAAATGAATAAATAAACAGGTTGATAAAGTGGGTCAATAATAAATAACATAATAAATGAGTAGAAGAATGAATAAATAAATAAATGGAGTAATATAAAAAATAATCATCTTGTAGACCAGCATAAGTTTAGAATCTAATTTGAGTGATGCACATGCAGCTATATTCTACAAATCTAAAATAATAATAATAATCTAGAATTTAAAATGTTTGTTTTCCCTAATCAAGTCCTTGCGTAAATAATGATCTCACAATCAACGATCGTGGATTTTATTTTTCGATCAGGAATATTTAAACAGAAATGCTTTCCTTTAGAACAAAAGTTGTTCTTGGCCACCAAAACGCTTGTTAGAGGTTTCCAACTATAGCAACAAGTAGTTTTTACATTGGTTTCCGACTGACATCATTCATGATGATGACTGTCTCTTATTTTTGCAAGAATACTACATAATGATGATGTCTAGGAGTTTTTAAGAAAGATGTGTCCTTCATTAAGTACAATTTTGTTCTTCTGTTTGATTGATCGTTAAAGAGATTTTGTCATTGAAAAAATGTCGAATATACAAAATGAGAATCTAATGTGACAATGCAAGCAATTCAAATTAAAAAGGATTCGAACAAATAAATTAAGCTTGAGTGTATGTGTTTGAAGTAATGTCATTGATCTTAAAGCTTTTAATGTTTATAAACGTTTTCGTACAGGCGTAT
This sequence comes from Lytechinus pictus, assembly GCF_037042905.1. Lineage (NCBI taxonomy): Eukaryota > Metazoa > Echinodermata > Echinoidea > Temnopleuroida > Toxopneustidae > Lytechinus > Lytechinus pictus. The sequence continues at coordinate 22,688,889 of NC_087253.1, read as the reverse complement.
CCGAGTGAGGGCACTAAAGGCAAAAGGGGGTTTCACAAAGGGGAGGCAAACAAAGAAAGTGAGGAGGGGGGAACAGAGTTTTAAAAGGGGTAAAGAGAATGGGAGAAAGAGGGGAGTGGGAGAACAGGCTGAAAGAACACAAAAAATAGAGGAAATGTAGATAAATAGGATAGAAAAGGGAGAAGAGAATTAGGAGGGGGAAGAAGAAAGGGGAATGGGAGGAGCCAAGTTGACCAGAGCGTAACCATGGTAACGGGGCGCGAAATTGCACCGACGAAGAAGAGTTCAGTCTCGCAACAGAAAATATGTGCAATCTGTATAGTTTAATAAAACACCTATGAACCAAACTATCCTGCTTATTTTACTGGGTTTATAACAAGATTAAGATTAATGTGAAGTTTATGTGAATATACCCTTTTTTTTCTTCATTGGGAAAGCATGGGAGCGCGATAGTCAATGAAAGCATTTGCCCTTTTCGACATGTAGGTGGCGCTAAAAGTTTGATTGAAACTTTTGGTTGAGTGGCTACGGAGAAATCCGTTGAATGAAAACCGACTCACTGTAAGTGATCGTTTTAATATTAATTATATTCTTTAAAAAAGTATACGAGCAACATATATATCAATGAGGGGGAGGGGTTTACAGTGACCGTAAATTCAGGGGCACATGCCCCTCAAAAAATAATAATGCGGTAGAAAAGGGATTGATATCCACGTAAATAATGAGAACTTTAATATCAAAATTCAAAGGTACAAATATTTTTTGGATGTACAGCACGTAAATAGAACTGTCATATCAATCTGGTCAGTGAGTTCAACTTATTAAACGATGCACGAATGTTCTTCCAATCAGAGGCGTCGGCCCCACCAATTAAAATATGGGGGGGGGGCAAACATATCATTTTGCCCCCCCCCCCCAATATAAATTCCGCATGTGCACAAATAAAATAAGATTGCAATGTTACACAGAAATCAGCAAGCGAGATTGAAATACACAACTCGTTCTTTATTTAAAATCGTGCTCAAAATTTCCGCTTTTCAGATTAGAATATAAAAATTTTCAGCTCGCGCTCGCATCTTTTCTGTAGCAAAAACCCATACTTTTCATGATTAAATAGGTGAATAGAATGTCCCGTTCTCAGTTCTAAACCTCAAAAGAACTCCCGCTCCGATTGCAATAATCTTTTGTTTAATATATATCTTGTTCTTTATTAAAAACGTCCATTAAACTGTCAATTTTTTCAAATAAAAATTTTCAGCTCGCGCTTCGCGCTCGTATCATTTCTGTAGCAAAAACTCATACTTTTCATGAACAAATAGGTGAATAGAATGTCCCGTTCTCAGTTCTAAACCTCAAAAGAACTCCCGCTCCTATTTGCAATAATCTTTTGTAAAATATATATATTGTTCTTAATTAAAAACGTCCATTATACTGTCAATTTTTTTCAGATCGAATTATCAAAATTTTCAGCTCGCGCTTCGTTCTTTTAGATACCCATCTTAATCATTAGTACCAAAAATGATCAGAATATCAAGCTTTCAGGTCAGAATATAAAGAAATTTCAGCTCGCTCTTGGCAATCGCATTATTTGTGTATTAAGATATGTATTCTCCTCAGGAGTTACTACTACAAACAGTCCTAAACAGGCACCTTTTTCCTGTTTTCAGGTCAATATACTATATATATATATATATATATATATATATATATATAATTAGGCCTGTGTGTGTGTGGGTGGGTGGGTGAGTTTGTTTGGTGTGATCGAGCGCCTTTCGAACGTTGATTCATGATTTTGCCCCCCCCCCCCATCTGAAAAATGGATTGACGCCCCTGCTTCCAATCACCCCCATAGGTATTTTACGGAGTTGTTTGTAAATATGAACTACACTACCTGAACAGGGCAATCCAATTCTGAAATCATCGTGAATCGCATTAGACAAAATTTGATCTTCGTAAGATAAGATTATACCGATCAACTGAAGATGTAAATCTACATACTTTTGTATTAGATTTTGGCATATTGAGAGCGATCAAATAACCCAATTCTCTGTCTTTTGCTTCATATTTCTTGTACAAGGGAACTTAATTTTTGGAGGGCCCAAGGCCTCCCCATCTACAAAAAAAAAATCCGGAGTATAATACATAAGTATATGAAGTATAATTATTGTAAGTTATCAGGGTTATGGGCCTACAATTGTAAAGTCATGATAAATAAAATGATCGTATGTTCTCATAAATGTTCACATCTGTGTTAAATTAGTTTAGGCCATTTCATGAAAGACTATCAATAATTTCTATCACTTGAACATATAGGAGTTGCAGCACGACAATGGGGGGGGGGGGGGGGGGTGAGGGGTGATTAAATTATAATTTATAAACATAATATGACCTCGAATCGTTCCGTATTTCGACTGCCCAAATCTGGTCAACCTCTGTACCCCCTCCCCCCATATGGTATAGATAAACATCAAAATCTAGAATAAATTCTGCAATAAATCGTGATAATGCATATTCCAATGGTAATTTCCGTCTATTCACCTTGACCTCGTCTCAGATCATTGATTTGCACCAATAAAACTTCACCTTTGAGCAAATAATTATAAACATTTAATAAATCCATATTGTACATTCCATGTGGGCTCGTTCATTCATTGAAAAAAGTCTGGTGGAAATGTTTTACATATTGTTTTTTTTTTGTCGCGTCCTAGAACATTTGACTTTGTTCGATCAACCAAACAAATGAAAATCAAATCATTGAAAACTTTGCCTTTGAGCAAATAATTCTAAACCTTTAATAAACCCATATTGTACATTCCATGTGGGCTCGTTCATTCATTGAAAAAAGTTTGGTGGAGATTTTTTATACATTGAGTTTTTTTCGCGTCCAAACAAACAGTTAAAAAATACGCGAAAGGAATGAATTTATTTTGATTTTTGTTCCCTTACAGATAGGACGAGTAAACTTTATTCTTGATGTGATTCAGGATATATCACACTACCTGTCTTGATACACATCCTTTGCATATTCTTTGAGTGCATCCATATTGTGTGTAATAATAGACTTGTTAAGCATGAATAAACAAATAATGGAGTGAATTTGACTAAAGGGGCCGCGGAACGGTTTTCAAAGTGGGGGGATTAGCCAAAAGTGGGGGGCTGAGCCAAAAGTGGGGGGGGGGGGCTGACCATGCAAAAAATCACAATCATATGGTGATTTTAAAGTTTTTGTACACGGTTTTGGAAAAAAGTGGGGGGGGGGGGGCTGAGCCGGGCTTAAAGGGGGAGTGAACTGTGTGTGGTCTCTCATTGACTGTGTGTAAAATACATAGTCTTAAAATATACGTTTTCAGATATCTACTATTTACTACAGAGAATAAATTGACCTACTATAATTGTATTTCTATAGAGAAACTAAAATGTTTTGAGAGGAAAAGTAATTGTTTTGCTACTTGGTTACATATTTATTGCGGTATAAATGTATTGAATAGTTAATTAGCATGTTATCAATTTAGGAAAACAACGTAGTAGAATTGGATGCTTATATTGAGGCATGAAATATATGTGTAATGTTTTAAATCATCATACGAATACATATGTTTAAATTTGTGACTATATGCTATCATCCTTGTTAGAATAAAGGCGAATTTAATATCTAGTCTCAATGACGTCATAGCAATCGTACGATTGGCTATGGTTTGAAACTAATTTGGCCTTTACTCCAAAATAAAGGCTTGTAGTCATCCAAAATTGTTATATTAGTATTTTTTTTCAAATTGTCTTGAACCTAAAAGAGAAAGATACTTTTCATTCACATTTTCAGAAAATGAGCAAAATGCGATTTGTTCCAAAATCGGACCATGAACCAGTCGTAACGTGTCCGGCGGCCTAATCTGGGGCCCGTAACAAGAAAATTAGCAAAGATCGTAGAACAATTTTTCTACGATTGATTCCATTGACAACAATGTACAATCAATCGTAAAAATCAAGCTTACGATTAATCGCTAGCCTTTGTGTTACGGGACCCAGGGTAGGTTTATTAATCAGCTTATTTGGCACTCAAATTATTCATAACTGTCTGGGAAAGATAAATAAGACAGTTGTCTTCACCAACAATATATAAGGAAGAGCACATTGAACATATTACATATTTATGTAAAAACAAATGAATGAATGAAAATCAGAGCAATAAAATTATCAATGAGAGGCTAGATTCATATTTTTAAAGAAGATTCTTGGTCTTTAATTTCCACATCATTGCCAATGAATCCAAATGTTCATTGAACTTTAAAATTATTCATGATGTTCCTATCACCTTTTTCTACAACTATGTCAAAGCGACATCAAAATATTGATTTCTGTTTGAGGTAATATAAAGCATATAAAAATAATCACGATAATATTGTTTTAACACTTAAAGACATCAGACTGCCTCAATCGTATGCATTCAAAAGGTGAAGAGTATCCGTATCTATGTATTTATTTATTTACCAAAGTAATATTCTCGTATAGATACTGATTGATTGATTGAATTTATTTTTTTCTTCATTTCAAACAAATTGACAAAGTAAGTAAAAACAAAACAGAATATGAATAACAAAAATGAAAAATAACTAGTAACAATAACCTAACTGGTAATAATAACCTAACTAACAATAACCACTACTTTATTATGTTTTGATTTTAGTTATATTAACTCAAAGATATAGATTCATATACTATGACAGAGAACATAACTGACAATTACCCTCACATTTTCATGTTTAACATATACGCATAATAACAAAGACATTGATTAATACATTTAAAGCGTGACAGTCGAAGAGATAAATATATTAAAGACTGATGATTATATTATTCATAAAGAATGGTATATAAAGAGTTGGGTAAAATACATGTGAGCTATTATAAGCACAATTCGGTTTTTAAAATAGCAGAAAAAATGAAAAAAAATATTGATGAAGGTTTTTGATAAACACCCTTCAAACAATAAAAGTAATGATTTTTGTTTTAAACATAAATTTGTGACGCCATGTGTGAGCACCTTTCCCGTATATCATGTAATATTATGAATTTATTTACCAAAGTAATATTCTCGTATAACAGTAACCCCTACTTTATCATGCTTTGATAATAGTTTATAATACATTAACTCAAAAAATAGTTTTATTGATTATGACAGAGAATATAACTGACAATTACCCCCGCCACTTTTTATGTTTAACAGCTGCGCACAATAACAAAGACATTATGACAGTCGAAGAGATAGATATAACAAAGACCGATGATTATATTATTCATAAAGAATGGTATATACAGAGTTGGGTAAAATACATGGGAGCTCTTATAAGCACAATTCGGTTGCAAAAATAACAGAAAAAAAGAGAAAATATTGATGAAGGTTTGATGAACATGACCAGTGGCGTACCTAGGATTTTCCACAGGGGGGGCAAAATCGGCCGCCAAAAAAATTGACAGGCAAAAAAAAAAAAAAAAAAAAAAAAAGTCTTCAATAAAAAATAAAGGTTATTGTACCAGAAAAAAATTTGACAAGAAAAAAAAAAAAAAAAAAAGGTCTTCAAGCTCGTCAGGGGGGCAATAAAGGTCTTCAAGCTCGTCAGGGGGGGGGGGGGGCATAAAAGATAAAAGGTCTTTCAAGTTCGTCAGGGGGGGAAGTGATATGTATTTTGTATGGGTTGTGGCTCGTCAGGGGGGACAGAGTGCCCCCCCCCCCGTAGGTACGCTAGTGTGAACATCCTTCAAATAATAAGAGGGATTATTTTTTTTTTAACATAAATTTGTGACGCCATGCGTGAGCAACTTTTCCGTATACCATGTAATATTATGAATTATGATTATTTCTGATAATCATCATGTGGGCGCGTCGTGGTCTAGTGGTTCTGACTCTCGCCTTTCAAACAGAGGGTCATGGGTTCGAATCCTAGCCATGGCGTGTTTTCCTTCAGCAAGAAATTTATCCACACTGTGCTGCACTCGACCCAGGTGAGGTAAATGGGTACTGGCAGGAAGTAATTCCTCAAAAAGCTGTGCGCACCAGACTAGACTGGCTTAGACTGGCTTAGCCGGGGTAATATAGGAGCGCCTTGAGCACCTAGCAAGGTGTATACGTGCGCTATACAAATCCTATATTATTTATTTATTTATTTATAGACATATAGACGGGGGTAAGAAATGATGGGCCTGATGATCCACCGCACATATAAATTAACTATCAGATTTTGTACAAAAATGTATTTATAAAATTGATATCACATGCCATTATGAAAAAGCTGCTCGTCTGTAACGACACAAAATCCCAATTTGAAACTTTCACACCACCCATATTCTTTAATAATTGGCATTTATATAGCGCTTTATCAATCTACGACTGTTCAAAGCGCTTCACAATTAGTATTACCCGGTCACTGGATTCATAGCAGTTCAAGCAGCCTGTTAGGCGCACACTTGCTAAACCAACCACAATGACGGTTGTTTCCTACCGGTACCCAATTAGCACCTGGGTGAGAGTGGCAAATTGTGGATTGACGCCTTGCCAAAGGGTACTATAGGCCATGGTGGGATTCGAACACACGACCCTCTGATTACAAGGCGAGAGTCAGAACCGCTACACCACGGCGCTTCCATTCTTTGACCTATTTCATCAATCCTAATTCATTAATATACGTACAATGGTCTATATTTTCTGCTTTAATTAAAGCCCAATCATCAGGATGAACCTCCCCTTTAACGATGATTATGATATTCCTTCACCCTAAAAGTTTACCTAATATTGGGTAAAATGGCAAGATGCATGTTTGTTGGGTAAAAAACATACCAAATATATATTTTGTACATTTTACGCAATGTTGCGTTGAAATTTACCCTTCAAATAGCATGTTCCCTTTCTACCCAATATTGGGTAAATTTTTACTCTTTTTTTTTAGTGTGTTCGTTCATGTCGTTTCTACCAAATACATGTTTCACCTTAAAGGCCAATGGACCTATAGTTATTTTGAGATGACAAGTATTTCATCATGACAAGGCGATAGCATTCGCCCATTTTCATCCTCGGTTGAAATTGAGCGCCAGAAATTCATCAATTCATCCACCATCTCAGAGGGCGCTGTCTGTCGAAAATAAGCTGCCTGTGAGAAGAAATCCAAGAGTTTGTTACCAAAGTCAGACCGGTCGTCAAACACTTCAGTGATGTCCCACTGCATGATAACATCTGATGAGATGACATTGAAGCCTTGACTCTCAGCGAATTCTTTAACATCCGTCGAAGTTAGCGATTTGATTGTCTTAATAGCTTCTGTTAACCATGCAAATTTGCTGAATGATTTGGAGATAAGGTCACCTAAAGGTATGCCACATACACATAAAAAAAAAATCCGAATATTAATAAAGAACCATCAGTAGATAATCGGGTGCGTAAAAGGACCAGTTCTGGGGCCGTTTCTTATAAGAGTATAAATCCTGCTTGATGTTGGAAAGCGATGCAAAATTGGACAAAAAATCAGACACAATAAATTTGCACAATTTATTATCATTAGCGTATTCAGTTTAAAAAAAAATGATTTTTTTATGGTCGTTTCGAACACAAAAAAATTATTAGGGAGGAGGGGGCTGAACCTCTGTGACCACCTCCCTGCGTACGCCACTGAATAATGATAACATACTAATTAAAATCCATGGGGTGCTGATGTGCACCAGAATAATTTCCGGCATCCCCAGCAAGCAACCCCGCTTCCTTACCCCCCCCCCCCTCCCCCTCCCCCGGAATGAAAAAGCATCAAGTTGTTGCGCATTACCTTTCTTACAAACTACGCTGATGAGTCCATTGTCTTTCATCATGGATGTCAACTGTGAGAAGGTCGTCTGAAGGTCATCGGTGTAATACAGTGAGTGGATGGAGGTGATAAGATGGTACTTGGTTGTTGCCAAGGTGCTAGTCGTCATGAATTCAGTTAAGGAACCATTGAAAGATAAAGAGGTAATGGAAGGTTTCTTATCGACATTCAATGAAGCCACTCTATCTTTGAAGGTTTGTACCATACTCTCATTAGGATCCACTGAAACACTGCTTATGGATGCATAGAATGTTTGAAGACTCTTCAAAATGTGAAATTCATGAGGACCTGTGTGACAAACAAATATATATACACTTTAAAAAAATATTGGGTTAAAGTGCTCCATGAGGGTAATTGGGCATTTCTTTTGGGGTATTTTTATTTATTTAGTATGATGGAAATTTTTCCCATTCTAAAGTAATTGATGCTTATTTTTTAACCTTACTGGACAATATGCTTAACGCATTGGGTAAAATACTGCCCAAAATTGGTTGGACACATAATTACCCTCGTGGTGGTAAAAATTTTACCCAATAGTTGCGCTCACAAGTTTATGAACCCCACCACAAAACACCCTTCATGCTATAATGATAATAATGGGCTTTATTGATATATCAAAAAACATTCGTTGCCGCCAAAGGCTGAATTACAATGCTTATACAAGGTAAAAAAATATTGACTCACAACAAGTGGAGCGCCTCTGGCAGTCTCACCTGCATTACGCGATTCAATATAGCAGCAGTGCTGACTTTGAAAATTACTATAAAATAATTATTCATAAAAAATACCATTCATATAATGATGCAATACTACGTTCAGTGACAATAAATGACATTTGACTTGATCATGTGACCTAAGACTTGTCAGTGATACTTGATTACCCCTATGTCCACATTTTATAAACTTTATCCATAAACTTTGAAAGTTATGATGGTAATTCAACAAATACCTAATGCACTTTCACTTTTCAATCCAATTGTTTAGTTCTTGGTATAATTTTTTTGAGTAAACCTAATTTCATATAATAAAATACAACAGTACAAGTGGGGGATTCATGAAGACATACATAGAACTGTTTCACCGGAATAATGCAAATCTTTAAAATTCAATAACTTCGTTATTTGTTATCCGATTTTTGATCAATTTTTCAGCATTTTGCTCTATGAATTTTTCTCTATTAATTATCGAGATATAAATATCCTCAGCCCGGAGCATCTCTTTAAGTGCAATCCACATCCACTTCACAGTTTTCATACACAGTGCTTGAAAAAGTGCTTGAATTAACCCCTTTTCAGATCGTAATATCAAATATTTTCAGCTTGAGCTTCGCGCTCGCATTATTAATTTTCATGATTTTATTTCCTTAATGCTTTTTCAGTTAATGATTGTGTTGCAAAATTTACATAATTATTATTATTATTGTTATTATAACGAACTTATTTTGTATATGTGTCTAAATTAGATAATGAAACTAGGTTTATGGGCTTGCCTTTCAATACAAGCTTTGCTTTTTTTTCGGCAAGCCCCTCCGTTTTACTCTAAGATACAAAAATCATCTGAGGCACCTTAATTTTTTCAATTGTGTTTATAAAATATATAGGCCTAATTATGTCATAATGTGATTTTATGTCTTGTATTATTGTTTACTTTGATATATTAGTTTTATTGGCAGTTTATAATCACTCGCGTCGCGTGCGGGTTCGTAATCACTCGCGTTTTGAATTTTTTGCGATTTTTTTTTATTTCGGTGCGATTTTTTTTTAACGGTGTCTTCAATGGGACAGACATGCAGGGAAAATAAAATGAAAATTGAAATTCGAGTTTCGTTTTAAGCCGGCAATTAAGTGCCTTAAAATAAAATGTACTCGACTACTGTTTTAACATAACAAACAAGCAAATCAGCCATGTGGCTCAACTAACTTAGAATAGATCCGGACTTCTACTGTGTCTTATACGAGGACTCCGAGTCGGAACTTGCCATATCTGCCACATCGATATTACATCGTATCATTCCCATATGCGGACATGCCTGCATGCAATGGCCCCAAGGCGGCCGGACCCGTCCGCGGTCGGACACGACGTGCATCGGTAGCATGGAGCATGCTAACGTGAGTCGAGCTGAGTTAGATCCCACGTTATATATGAGGCGCCGATTGTACCAATATTATATAGAACAATTATTTGTTATATAATCATTATTCATTAAATAATAACTATTATTTATATATAATTTACATTCTATTTGTAAATAATTACTTTTATATAAAATAACATTTCTAATTATTTATATATAATTCCAAGTAATACTTCATTACTTGTAAATAATAATAGTTCGACATTCCATTATTTATAAATAATGATTATTTGTTTTTCATTATTTTTGTGTTTCATTATTTATAAATAATGACACTGCATACTTCATTATTGATGAATAATTGCAATTCGTTTTTTTATCATTTATAAATAAGTTTGTCGAGTTTTCTATTATTTGTAAGTGATAATTATCTATTAACAATGCCAGTGCACATTTCTTTATTTATAAATAATTTGTTGAGTTTCCCATTATTTATAAATAATGAAAATTCATCGTGTTTCATTATTTATAAATAACATTTTTGTTTGAATATCCCATTATTTATAAATAATCATTATTTATAAACGATTTTTACAGTTTGCCATTATATACAAATAATCGTTATTTATATACAAATAACCATTATTTATAAATAATGAAAAACAAATAATAATTATTTATGAATAATGAAAAACAAATTATCATTATTCATAAATAATGAAAAAAAATAATCATTATTTACAAATAATTAAAAAGAAATAATCATTATTTATAAATAATGAAAAACAAACAATCAGTATTTATAAATAATGAAAAACAAATAATCATTATTTATAAATAATAAAAAAAAAAAATCAGTATTTATAAATAATGAAAAACAAATAATCATTATTTATAAATAATAGAATGTCGAACTATTATTATTTACAAATAATGAAGTATTACTTGGAATTATATATAAATAATGAGAAATGTTATTTTATATAATAGTAATTATTTACAAATAGAATGTAAATTATATATAAATAATAGTTATTATTTAATGAATAATGATTCTGTAACAAATAATTGTTCTATATAATATTGGTACAATCGGCGCCTCATATGTAACGTGGGATCTAACTCAGCTCGACTCACGTTAGCTTGCTCCATGCTACCGATGCACGTCGTGTCCGACCGCGGCCGGGTCCGGCCGCCTTGGGGCCATTGCATGCAGACATGTCCGCATACGGGAATGATTATGATACGATGAAATATCGATGTGGCAGATATGGCAATTTCCGACTCGGAGTCCTCGTATAAGACACAGTAGAAGTCCGGATCTATTCTAAGTTAGTTGAGCCACATGGCTGATTTGCTTGTTTGTTATGTTAAAACAGTAGTCGAGTACATCTTATTTAAGGCGCTTGCCGGCTTAAAACGAAACTCGAATTTCAATTTCATTTTATTTTCCCAGCGTGTTTGTCCCATTGAAGACACCGTTAGAAAAAAAATCGCACCAAAATGAAGAAAAATCGCAAAAAATCAAAAACGCGTGTGATTACCAACGCGACGCGAGTGATTACGAACGCGAGTGAATATAATAAGCCGTTTTATTGTATCATGTACAACATTGTGAAACAGAAATCAACGAATAAAATAAAATGATTAAAAAATTGTATTTAGAATGCCCAGATTCTAGGTATATATCTAAAAAAAACACGCACACATGCTTATTGAGATTCGCAGCTTGTGAATTATCCAGTTTCAGAACAGAATAGCAAAAAGTTTCTGCTCGCACTTCGCGCACGGATTATTAATGTAGGAAAATACCCAATTATCCATCCCTATCATGATTTGCAAAACATGAATAGAGTGTCCCGTTTTATGTCTGAAATCTCAATTTTTCCGCTCACGCCAATTGTTTAGTTGTATACCTATCTCGTTCATGATTGCAAAAAGTGCTTAAGAATGTATATTTTTAGGTCGGAATGTCAACATTTTTTAGCTCGTGCTTCGCGCTCGCAGTAATTGTCTAGTAATAATATATTATGCATCACAAACTGCCCAGAATGTTCAATTTTCAGGACAACATATGTCATATTATATTTATATTATATTGGATGGCTCAGAATGGAATACCAGAAATATTCCAAGAGTTACGGCAAATATTCCACGAATCGTAGATGAGTGGAATATTGGCCCTAACGAATGGAATATTTCTGGTATTTCATGAAAGAAAGCCATCCAATGTAATTATTATCATCTATCCCACTCCTAGCAATAAAAAAGAGGGAGAAATTTGATTTAACAAGTCATATCACTTATCACATTTTGCCATTATCGCTTATATTTTGGCCGTTGACATGCGACTTAAGCACTTTGACTGCATTTAAAGGTGAATCCATATATCATGCAACAGTAGTATTAACCATTTGATTATTTAAAAAAAATATTCCTTGAAAAGTGGGGAGATAATTGTAAATCCCCCTCTCCGAAAAGTTGGGAGGGGAGTATATCCCCTCCACCCCTCCCCCCGATATACGCCCGTGGCGGAAATGTTTGTTATGTCGGTTATGTCTGTTGTGTATAGGAGGAATGAAAGGAGCCTACTGTAGAAAACATGTTGTCAAAAATATGAGGTAGAATTTCTTTGTGGTATTTGTACATGAATAAAGCTGTTTGGTATTTTCAGAGTCATAAAATAATAGCTTTAGGGGGTGTGTGCTCACATAAATTGTACATGCGTGAGAGTGCGGATGACCTTCTAGTGGAGGATCAGTGTACGGTTCAAAGCTGTAGAAGATGGTCTGCCTCATGTTTCCATAATATAAATATGGCAAAAAAATATTATATAGTACATAAAGTGTTTTTTTTTAAGGTTATACATGCGACAATATAAGGAAAATACCCCAATTTCTTGACAAAACTTGATTAAGACTGTCTATGTGACTTTATTTAAGTTCTGGTCAATCAAGAATGTTTATACAACTGACTCTCTCAATAGGATTCGAATTAAGAGGTATGTCATTACTTTTTATTAATTCTCGATTAAGGCCAAAATTCATGAATTTTTTAAAATATTAATTGAGAGTTTATTAGCTTGAAACCATTCTATTATATTGGAAAGATTGCTGTGCCTTCTGTGAGTTTTGCAGAGTATTTGTTACTAAATATTAACATGATTAAGTTTGTGTCATCAGCATATAAAACAGTGTCACAATGTGTTAAAGAATTAGTAATATCATTCACATATGTATATTAAAAAAAAAAAGACGGGCCAAGGATTGACCCTTGCGTAATTCCGCACTTACAGATAACAGAGGGGAGGAATAAGTACCAACACAAGTAAATTTTCTCCGCCCTTTAAGATAACTTTCTATAAGATCCAAGGCTGTACCTCGAATGTCATAGTAATACAATTTTTTTATCATGATATCGAAATCTAGGGTGCCGAATGCCTTGGAGAGATCAATAAAATTCTTCTTTGTATAAAGTTCTTTTTTATTCAAGGCTCCCGACACCTATATTTATGAAATATAAAAGCGCATGTTCGATGGAATGATTTTTACGAAAACCAAATTGGCTCGCATGTAATAACTGATTTCTTAGAGTGAAAATCTTTAGAAATAATTCGTTCAAGGATTTTGGAGAAAAATTGCTTATTGTGAGATAATTACACATTTATGTTTTAACAGAATAAAGCTAAGAAGTGACTGTTAGGACTACCTCTTCAAAGAAACAAAAATCAACTTTGAGCGGCCGATCGTGAAAAGATGGATGAAATCATTTTCGCCCCCACTCCCTATTGGCGAAAGCTGGATCCGCCCCTTAATTTGTACTATAGTTTTTGGTTCAGAATAATGAAAAGGCAAGGATTTTTGTTTATCACTTGTGGTGGTAAGATTTTAAGTTTGGCTTAACATGCAGATTTTCCATCGGAGCAACTACATATCATGTAACCTGTTAGGTGTCAAATTTTTTTTTTTTTTAAAGTTTTCTTTGAAACAGTAAAGATTCTAGAAAAGGAAGAATAAAAAACGAACAACATCATGCATACCTTCTCCTACTCCAACACTCAGGAGACTAAACTGTTCATCACGGTCAAATGCATCAGTCAGAATCTTCATCACTTTGGTGTCGAAGTATTGACTCACCTTTTCAACAAGGAACTCCTTCTGGGCGATCTTATAGAACGCATTGTAATAAGTATCTTCATATCGCTCATGATTGCATGTCAGAGGAATTATATCTGTTGCAGACATTTTAAAGTTGTAGTTAAACAAAATAGCACACGCTATAGACTTCGACAACCGAAAAATTGTAATGGAATTCACCATGCGTAAGTTCACGTTCATCACGGCCCATTAAACCACGTCGACCAAAGGTGAACTCGTTGAGACGACGGACATTGTGACGAGCCAGTAGCGTACGCAGGCTTTTTGAAAGGGGGGGGGGGGGGTTCCAGTTGAGTGAAAATTTGACAAGCAAAAAAAAAAGGATTTCCAAAAAGAAAAAAAAATCTGAGGGGGATTGAACCCCTGTAACCCCCCCCCTGCGTACGCACCTGTGACGATCCAAGTTAGTATACTAGTACTATAGTCAGACAGCATATGTCATGATTTAAAGGGATACTCCGGGCTGAAGATATTTAATAATCCTAGAATGTTTATACTGCCCTCCAAAGTGGAGTATTAACACTCCTTCTGAACTCCGGAGTAACTCTACTTCGGCTGTCAGTATGAAAGTGGTATTACTGCAGGGGCCACGGAACGGTTTTCAAAGTGTGTGGGGGGGGGGGGGGCTGACCATGCAAAAAATCACAATCTTATGCAAAATGTAACTAAACTATTACTAATTTATTTCATATTGCTTTTCGTTTGTGTCAGTCACGGTTTAGAACAGTCACTGCAAACTCCGCTCTATTAAAGTATTATTGTCAGGGCTGCCAACTCTCACTCATTGAGAGTGAGACTCATTAGCTTTTGTCCTTCTCACTCAAGAATTTGGTTTAATTTCGCATGCATTTCCATTGATCTCACTCATCTTGACCCCTTAATTGGGATGGGAGTCTCACTCTCGACTCGTTACCCAATGTCGACACCGCTGTATTATTGACATAAAAATAGCTAAATGGATCGCAACAACAAAGTGTGAGGGCGCCATCTTATAACATAGTAAACTGCTATCATAACCTGCATGGAGTAGGGCCTACGTGCCCCCACTGAACTGAAATAGTATTTCAAATCCAATGAGCCCCCTTTTGTTTTCATGTTTGATTTATTAAACCTGTCTAGGTCTGGACCTATAAACCAATAATTTTAGTCAAAAAAGTGAAAGGCAGGGGGAAGGGGGCTATCCCATTCGTTCACCCTGACAACAAGTTGTTTAATGTCATTTTATCAAAAGGTAGAAAGTGATTTTAGTTTTGAGGCAGAACTGTCATCAAACAAATCAGGGGCGGATCCAGGATTTTTCGAAGGGGGGGCACATTTTTCAGAGGAAAAATTTGACAAGCAAAAAAAAAAGGTTTTAACCAAAAATTAAGGGGATTTCGTCCACGAAAAATATTGACAAGCAAAAAAAGGGGGCACACTTTTGCACGTTTTAACGGCATTTTTACATTATTAATTTTAATTGTGCCTCTCAAGGGGGGGGGGGTACGGGCCGGCTGTGACTCTTTGGATCTGCCAGTGAAACACATTGTAGAACCTCTTCTATGAGAATGATATTTGTATTCATCATGTTCCATAGAAATCAAAATTTACATGATAATTTTATGAGGAGGCTGTTCGAATTATGAACTAACATTTCAAAACTTTTAAACAGTCATTACTTGCTCATTCTTTTGTGGAACCCAATCAAACCTTCACCAATACTAGTATTTTTATTCTATTTTTTGTTGCTATTATCAAAACCAAATTATTGTCAGGGTTAACCTCTCTTTTAATTTACTCTCTAAAATGAGTAATTTTCACTCGCTTAATACTCACTTTTTACAACGAAAGTTCACCCTATGACGAAAGTTTGTTGTAAAAATGCCAGAATAAATGTAACAAAAAACACCGTATTGGTGAAGGTTCGATGAAAACCCTTCAAAGATTAAGCAAGTTATTTAATTCAATTTCAATATTTTGATTTGTGACTTTATGTAACAGAGTAATAGACATATTCAAAGCAATTAAAACAATTAATGCCAATGGGCAGGCCCCTTGCAAGATCACATGACAATAGATGGCCCGAACGCGTCACAGAATGGAGACCATGGATAGGATCACGAGATCGGGGTATGTATAGACAAACATTGGGATGGAATGACGAGCTCACAAAGTTCATTGGCACAAAGTGGATTACATCAGCACAAGAAAAGCACCTTTGGCACGAACTTGAGGAGGCCTTCGCCTTGCAGTGGGCTAAACATGGCTGATATGATAGGATATGGAAAAGCTGCCCCATATGTAATATAAAATGCAAAAATTGTAACTTTTTAAGGTTCATGATGACTAAAAATATATATTATTTCAGGAGTGGATGTGAAATAATATACCAAAGGTACAAAAAGACTCATCCCCTTTTTTTTTTTAGAAAATGACATTTAATTTAGGCCTATTTATTTATTTTTTTAGAATTCACGATACTATGTATACGTGCTAAGGTGCTCGCTGGCACTAATTTGACAATTAAAATTCTATCAACTTTCAAAATCTTTTATGGATTTTCCTCAAACATTCACCAATTTTTAAATTATTTTCTTTCTGCTATTTTTACAATAAACTTTTTTTCAGGTTGAACTTCCCCTTTAACACTTACGTTGGAAGTAGGGCCTATAAAATTTCACCGGAATAATCTCACAAAGTATAGTGAAGTATCTTATAATAAAATTCCTCCGTACGATTGGTTTTACAAATAGTAGGTGCAATATACTGAGTGTCGTGTTATAACATCCTAAAAGATGCCAGGATTTGCCGATTTCAAACAGATATAATGAGGTGGTGGGGTCATTAATTTTGTTCACATAGGAAAAAAAACTTTAGCCTTACATTTCCCTGGATTTGCATTAAAAAGGTAACTTTTTTGTAAAGTTTTTTTGTTTGTTTCATTTTTCTGGGTTGCCTTGTTCATTCGCAGTAGATAGGCTTGAAAATGTACTGCGGCTGCGTGCATGTTTGGTATTTTCGAAAATATTTTAGCGATGGTTCAAAATGAGTGTTTTGTTTCC
Source organism: Lytechinus pictus (assembly GCF_037042905.1). Lineage (NCBI taxonomy): Eukaryota > Metazoa > Echinodermata > Echinoidea > Temnopleuroida > Toxopneustidae > Lytechinus > Lytechinus pictus. The sequence goes on along the minus strand of NC_087253.1, from coordinate 22,671,770 downwards.
ACTTTGGAGTCCCATTGGCGGCGGAAGCCAAAAATTTTAGGGGGGACCACCAACATTTTTTGACAAGCAAGCAAACAAACGAAACAAAAAAAAAGGTAATCAACTAAAAATTTAGGGAGGGGGATCGTCCCCCCACCTAAAATTTAGGGGGGACACGTCCCCCCCCCGTCCCCCCGCTTCCGCCGCCTATGTGGAGTCCCCACCCTCCCCTGATATCCAAAAATAATTGCCATGCTTTTCTGAAGACTGTAAATATCCTAGTTTTTTTTGTTGCATGATGAAACATACACTTCGGGACCAGGGGCGTCGATCCATTTTTCAGATGGGGGGGGGGGGGGCAAAATCATTAACGTTCCAAAGGTGCTCGATCGTATAAGACACCCATCCACACCCCCACACACACACACACACCCTCACGCACACCCTCACACACACACACACACACACACACACACACACACACATATATATATATATATATATATATATGACTCATGAGACACAGACACGTATCTCACCAACAATTTAATGCGAGCGCGAAGCGCGAGCTGATTTTTTTTTTAGCATACTGACAGGAAAAGCGTGCCTGTTTAGGGCTGTTTGTAACTCATGAGGATACATATCTCACTACACAGATAGTACGAGTGCCGAAAGTGAGCTGAAATTTCTTTATATTCTGACCTGAAAGCTTGATATTCTAAGCATTTTTGGTACTAATGATTAAGATTGGTATCTAATAGAAGAATAGATGCAAGCGCGAAGCGCGAGCTGATAATTTTGATATTTCGATCTGAAAAAAATGACAGTTTAATGGAAGTTTTTGATAAAGAACAAGATATATATCCAAGAAAAGATGATTGCAAATAGAAGCAGGAGTTCTTTTGAAGCTTAAAACTGAAAATGGGACATTTACATTCACCTATTCAATCATGAAAAGTATGGGTTTTTACTACAGAAATGATCCATTGAAAAAATTCCATTCTGAAAAGCAGACATTTTGAGCACGATTTTAAATAAAGAACGAGTTGTGTATCTCAATCTCGCTTGCTGAACATTACAATCTTGTTTTTTTTGGTATATCCGGAATTATTGGGGGGGGGGGGGCAAAATGATATGTTTGCCCCCCCCCCAATATTTTCATTGGTGGGGCGATCGCCCCCCTGCCCCCCCAGGATCGACGCCTCTGTTCGGGACCCTTGCCCAGTGCCCCCTTCTCTTTTTCCTCTCTTTCTCTACTCTTTTTTTTTTTCTAGTCCCAACTTCCTTTTTTATTGTCTGTGAAGTCCTTGCCAAAATGTTTACAAACGGTATCATATTTTGTCTTGTTCACCAGACTATGTATATTTATTTCACGCGTCACCATACGTTTTATTGTACAAGATTTATCCGTTTCTTTCAAACGCCTGTTTACAAAGGCTATTATTCGTACACAAACTGTACAGCGAAATGCAACATCACTTTTGTACACACGATATGAGGTATACTATTTAGTATTAGACATGTATTGAGGAGAAGACTTCCGGGATTTGTTTTCAGAACTTTATCGTATTTGTTGGGTTTTCTCTGGGATTTAAGAAGGATATTCAGTCACAATGGGGAAGGAGAATGACTTGCTTGAAGCTGCAAGAACTGGCAATGTTGTCACGATCGGAAAATTATTATCAGGAGGACGTGGTAGGAGTGTTATTACTGCAGCGCTAAGGTGAGTTTTCTTTTCTCTCTGTCTGTGTTGCTCATGGCTCATGCCCAGTCGGGGAGTGTGGGGGTGTCGGTGGAGTAGCGAGCGGGTGCAGTCGGGTGAAACATACTGCGTTTTCCGCTGGCTTCAAGATTTTCCAGGTCTGATGCTTATTAAACCTGTAACACTGACTAAGTAACAGCGAACGTGGTGAAAATAGCTCAAAATGTGATATTTTAAAGGAAGAGCTATTAAAATATTAAGTAGACCGTATGGGTAGTTGACTAATTGGCAAGGGTTCATTACATGCTGCCGCGCACAGAAAAATCAAGCCATTGAAGTCGTGTGTTGTGGACCCAAGAAGTGAGATCCCAGCACGCGCGACCCACTAGTTAGAAATCCACTGCCAAACGCGGTTCGTGGTGCGAGGTTAGTATAGTGAGTGATTGTATTACCGACCGGCCTTGTATTACCGAACGTGCGCATCGTACGCGTCAGAATTTAATTTCATACGCTCAAAACTTTGCAACATCCTTCCAAAGGGAACTTGAATAGAAAGATGATGAAAAATTGTCAAAAACACATTTTTAACGTCTTAATATTCTAAAAATAATAAAATATTGTCAAAATAGCTCATCAGTGATTTTGTTGTTTTCTCAACTTTTCCCATAGTAAACACACGTTTGGTAATACGATACCTTTTTCAAGTGACCAAAATATTTCACATGCGAAGAGGGGTTCGATTGGAAGCTATTATCGTAAAAAGGAAAAACGATTTTGGAAAAATGTTTACATATATATATTTTGTAGGTAATTGTGTATTTATGGTGAAAGTTTGGTGAATTTTATGAGAATAATGTGTTTGATATGATTGAATTCATGAACAGTGTTCGGTAATACGATCCACTACCATATACTAATACTAACCTCGCAATACGTGTGAGTGACCAATTGGTACACATTTGAAAAGAAATAAAAACAAAAGCAGATGAAAATGAAACAAAGCCAAAAGGGGAGTAATTAAATTCAATTTCAAAGAAAACAAGTCAGACTCAGAGTCAGACTCAGTCTCAGACAGTGTCAGTGAACTTCTTAAAAAAATAATCTATGAAAACTATTAGGAGAGGGTGAGCTGAGGTGGATGAGGGGGGGATGATGGAGAAGGAGCACTAGAGGAACAAATAGAGAACTTTAATAATATGGTAACTAAAATAAATTAGGAACAATGATGTCAAAGTTTGAGAAAAATATTAGTTGAGCCTAAGGCCTACATGTAGATGTGTACATCCAGACCTTAATATGAAAGATAAATAAAAAATTAAATTGGATTGGATGTACGTATGTGACACTAATACATATCTCTTAATAACACACACAATTTTGTTCCATGAATTCAAAAATTCATAATAATTTCCAAGGCAATTAGTTTACTATATATCTACCTCTAGTTTTTCTACAGTACATGTAGACAGCTGGCAGCCGTCTGTTTTGAGGAGTTTTTTAAACATTTTAAATTTTTTAAAAAATTTCAATAATTTCCAAGGCAATTAGTTTACTATATATCTACCTCTAGTTTTTCTACAGTACATGTAGACAGCTGGCAGCCGTCTGTTTTGAGGAGTTTTTTAAACATTTTAAATTTTTTTAAAAATTTCAATAATTTCCAAGGCAATTAGTTTACTATATATCTACCTCTAGTTTTTCTACAGTACATGTAGACAGCTGGCAGCCGTCTGTTTTGTGGAGTTTTTTAAACATTTTAAATTTTTTAAAAAATTTCTCCTCGTACACTGACGGCTCGCTATCGTGCAGCCACCAGTTACCAATGCAAAATCACCCCGACGGGGCTCATTGATTTTTGTCTTTATTTCATAAAAATATATAAAAAGACCTACAGGTACAAAATAAAGATTATTATTATTCCATTTTGGCCTGAATTGCACCAAAACGGGGAAAAATAAACTTAAAAGGGGAAAAAACAGTGACTTACTTCGGCTGTCGCGCAACTTCACTTCCCTGTTTTATCCGAACTTTACATTAAACATATGGCCATTGAGTTCCTGTACAGATCGAGCTAGAACTTCGGCCTCTGTATTTGGTGAGTGCAGCCAATGGAGTTCAGCTGAACAACCAACATAACAGAGACCGAAGCTTTTGGTCTACAGTACATGTACCTTTGACTCCTCACCAAGTGTCTACTGAGGAGACTACTGGGGCGTGAAACCAGCCGAAAACAAACAACAACAAGGCAATATGGAAATAGCAAAATGTTCTATGTTTGAAATGTTTGAAATGTTCTATTGAAACAGAGAATTAGCCATTTCAATCATTCATTCAAATTATGTTTTTTATGGTTTCATGAATTTTCACCACTTTTAATAACTCAATTCTTTTCATTTCAAATGACCATAGGTCTATGACACCGCAATCTTCATTTATAAATTCCCAAAAGCTGAATAAATAACCTTTTGAAGTACTCTTGAAATTTGTTTTTCTCCATGAATTTGTACACAAATTTGATTAATTTCCCTTTGACATTGTATGTACATGTATAAAAAAAAAAAAAAAAGATTAAATGGACCAAATCTATTTTTAACAGGTAAAAGTGAAAAGAATTGTGACTGGTAGTGTAAGTGTCCTACTGTATGTGTATTATTTTCCCATTCAAAATGTAACTTTTTTTTTATTTGAAAAATTGTTTTTGAAAAACTTTATATTAAAAATATAGTAAAAAGCAAATTAGATATTAAAACTTTATGTGGTACATGTATTACATTTTCATACTCAATTAAATTAAAACTTCCAACAGATGCCATTTACAAGTGTTTTATATTGGGAAATCTATAAAAAATTACCTCAAATTGTTATGCAATAGTGATATTGCATTATTCATTTCATAAAATATCAAATTTTTACCATTCCCCCCAAAAAATAATGGAAAGGGGGGGGGGGGGGTTCCATGTACATGTACCACCTACAGCCATCTCACTAGTTTTTTTTATGTTCTTTTTTTCTTAGTTGTCCAAGTAAATACCAATCATGAAAATTAGTATCTATATCCTCACATATTTCTTGATGAAAGTAAAAATTAAAAATAAAGGACTTTCTTATCCCATATATGATTTAGAGGAGCTTTTCTTTGACTGTTAAGTTTTCTTAGATGCATCATTGTATGACCCTGTTCACATTGTTTCATGCTAACGATGCTTTACATGTTGTATATAAAGTGCTGTAAAAAGCAAACTCTATGAGAGCATCTATAACAGATTTTAGAGGGCATTGCAAGTTCATCGGCTCACTCAGGCCAGATGTAGTCCCGAATGCTTGGATTGACGTGGGCAATGAACAGCTGTGAATGCCGACTTCAACATGATCTCTATATATCAGCATCGCATAATGAGATCAGAAACCAACTGGTTGAGTTGAAATGTCAGATGCTCTTTACCTGGGTTGACAAGCTTGTCACGCTATCATTGCAAAGGGCATCTATGGCTATCTCACCAAAAGGAAGGAAGTGTTATGTGACATACGCTGTATGCCGTCATAACCCTATTCATACAATATAATTACTCCTGTTTTTGATATACATGTATACAATATAGGCCTACAGTAGAGCATACCGTATCTACATAACATGTACATTGTAGATGCTATACTGTAGGCCTATAAAAACGTGTATGTCATGAAACTGAAAACGAATTAACCATAACATTTTGTGCATTTTAAAAAATAGCACCATACCTTTTTTTGCAACCAAAGTTCATTTGTGATGTGGAAGCTGTTTTTTGTGTGTCATGCTGGTCACACAGTGGGCTTATCTCCAAAACTACATGTTATGTAAAATGAGAAATCACAAATTTGAGGGTCTCTGCCTCTCCGGAATGGGAAAAATAGGAACTTGTATGGATTTCTGAATTGGTGATGCTCTGGAATAGAAATTTAGGCTGAAAATGGGGGTCTCAACTGCGGCACATACTTCCCGGGGCACAGGGCTATAAAATTACAATGTAAAGGGTTCACTATCCTTTTCCCAAACTGCACATGCATGTATGTACAAGGCTAGTCCAAAGTATAGATTAAAGAGGACATTTGTCATGTCCAAATAGGAAGAGGAAAGAAGAAGGAACACAAACAGAAACCTGTAATCTTATAGGAAGTTTCTTTGAATTCTATGAATTGGATTCATTTCCATGTACATGGTCAACATACATGATGTACACTGTACAGTCTGTGCAGTATAAAATAACACCACAGAATCAAAACTTGAAATGTTTCATAAATCTGTTTGTAAACCCTTTAATAATGGATTATTATCAAATCTTCATTCATCATTTTATTTTTCTGTGTTTTAAAGTCACTTTAAACTTGATGATTTCAGTGAAGGGTTAAATTGAACATTCACATGAAAATGTCACCACCCCCCCCCTGGCAAGGCAGCAAGTGGGTTTGAATATGAATAAAGTACATGTACATGTACAGTTGTAGGCATAATCATATAATTGCCCCTGTACTCTAAAATCACTTTAGATTTGTCTGCGAGTTAAATTAGAAACCCTCCGTATTAAAGGTACAATGTATGTACAGTACATTATCCTCTTCCAGACAAAGCACAGGGGATGATTCATCCATGTGCAAACACAAAGGCGAATCTTGACATTGGCAATTAGAGAATAAAAGGGTTGCCAATGACTGACATCAGTCCTCACAAAGGAGGACAGGTGTTCATACACAGAGCAAAAAACTGTGGTGTTACATACATGTACATGTACATGTAGGTGTAAATGGGTCTTTCCATGAAGTTGGGGTATGAATTGTGTCACTTCAGCACAACTCAAGACTTTATTACAGTAGATTGTTTGTAGGCTTTACTTTTAATAAAGGCATACATTTTGCTGGAAATTTGGGGCCATTTAGACAAAAATCCTATGAAGTTATTGAGCAAAACAGAGAATGATGCTGTTACAGGTACACAGTGTCCGTGTAGCATCGGAATATTCCACAGAAGGGGACCTTTGAAGGACCTTTGAAAGACCAAAAATTGGCTAGGTCTTACAGCAGTCTCCAAGATCACTGAAATTTGTCATCTCTGTGGAATGGCTCATATATACCCTTTTTACACACGCTAAAATTTCCTTAACCCCGTACTCTAGGTGGGGCTAAATTGCTATTTAGCCCCACCTATAGTACGGGGTTAAGCTTAGCCCACTTTCTTTTTACACAGCATTTATGCAAAGTGGGCTAACCCCACCTTTAGTACGGGATTATTTGGCCCTGCAAAAAAGCAGGGTTATCCCAGCAATTGCGGTGCTAAGAGCGATAGTACGGGGTTAAGATCGCTAGTGTAAAACGAAAGTGGGCTAAGCTTAACCCCGTACTATAGGTGGGGCTAAATGGCAATTTGGCCCCACCTATAGTACGGGGTTAAGGAAATTTTAGCGTGTGTAAAAAAGGTACGAGAGAAGTACTTGTACTACGAATGATCGACAAAAACCACTAGTCCGGGGTTAGCGAGTTTCGTGTGTGAAAAGCAAGCATTCCTTATCCGGGGTTAGAAATAACAATTTGGCATGTGTGAAAAGGAAAAAAAATAGTACGGGGTTAAGGATAGTACGGGGTTAGCGATAGTCCGGGGCTAAGAAAATCCTGTGTAAAAAGGGTAAAAGACATGTATCTCAACGAACTCTGAAATACTGTTTGATATTTCTTGTCTTACTGGACTTAGACTAATCCTACATGTATAGATATCTTTCAATGGTCTTTCAGAGATCTTTTATGCAACAAGTGATCTATCTGAATTCTTTCAGTGGACTTTTTCTTGTCTTTCAATGATCTTTCAATGATCTCTCATGAGTCTTACAGTGATCTCCACAAAATCTTGAGAGATGCCGAAACTCAAAAGATCATGGAAAGACTGATAAGAACTTTAAAAGTTCATCAAAAGACCGCTGAAAGACTGCTGAAAGACCACCAAAAGACAATTTTTTGAAAGACCGCTGAAAGACTGTTCTGAACCATTTCAAAAAGTTTTGGGAATCACGAGGACCACAAAGACCAAGTTTTTTCATCAGGAATCATGAAAGATCTCGGAGATCTTTGAAAGTCTGTTGAAAGACCCTTGAAAGATCAAGCAAGTTTCATGGTCTTACAGCAGTCTTTCAGTGGTCTTGCTCTCTGTGGAATGGTGGTAAAGTCAAATTATGGCAATTACATGTACTGTACATGTAGGTTGACCAACACTGGATACAATATGCACATTTTTAATACTTTACTTGTTAAAAAATGTCACTATGCTACTCAGTGTCCACCAAATGTGACATTTCCCTATGCTACATGTACATGGACACTGACAATTTAAAAATTTTCTTTTGAATCTATGAAATCTACAATGTAGCTAACTGAATTAACAAGTAAAACATGTATTGTTTCAAGTTTTAGTCAGTCTAATTGCATTAAACTTTTAGGACCAAATATCCCGATGCTACATGGACACTAGTCTGCAGGCGCAGACGGCAGACCCTTATTGGAACTTTGATCAACAAGCGTGCCTCCACGCAAAGACTAGAACGAGAGGGCCTTCAGTACACAAGGCATGAGTAGGCTGCACATTCAGACCCTTAACTCGAGTGAAGGGTTTGCCCAACAGACTACATGGACACTGTGTCCACCATACACTGTAATAACCTAATGGAAAATTAGTCTAAATGGCCCCAAATTTCCAGTAAAATGTATGGTCTTAATTAATACAAAGCCTACAATAAAGTACATAAAATAAATGTATAGTATTGAGTTATGCTGAAATGTCACATTTTGTGCCCCAACTTCATGGAAAGACCCAAATACTTTACATGCACATGTAGAAGATCATACCAGTCATCTACTCCAGTGTTAAAGGAGAATGAAACTCTTGGAGCAAGTTAGCTTTTGTGAAAGCAGAAAAATCAAAGAATAAGATCAACAAAAGTTTGAGTAAAATAGGACTAGCAATAGAAGAGTTATGAGCATTTGAATGTCGAGATCACTAATGCTATGGAGATCCTCCCATTGGCAATGCGACCAAGATCTATGATGTCACAGATGAACAACTCTCCCCTTTTGGACACTGAAAATATACCCCAAAACATCTCTTTTTGCTCATTCTAATGATATGACAAACGATTCATCAATGATATAATGTTGTGAAACCTCTGCACTTGTCCTCTCATAAAGAGAACACCTCACCTTGTGATAGACTCTATAAAAGTGAGAATATAAGTGAAATAAGTACTAAAGTAATGAGGGAGTTGTACGTGTGTGACATCACAGATCTTGGTCGCATTGCCAATGGGAGGATCTACATGGCATTAGTGATCTCAATATTCAAATGCTCATAACTTTCTTATTATTCATTCAATCTTCCTCAAACTTTCAACAATATGTTTCTTTGATTTTTCTCTTTGATATGGATTCAGCTGGTTTCAAGGGTTTCATTCTCCTTTAAATTTGCAGGGTTACATATACATGTACATGTAGTTGAACACCAACTTGTATTGTGTTATTACAACATCTTGGTTGTTACTTAATACACTCTAATACCACTGTCATACTGACGGCCAATGTGGAGTTACTCTGGAGTCGAGAAGGAGTTACTCCACTTTGGAGGGTAGTATGGAAATTCTAGGATTATTTTGATCCGGATTCAAAGCGGAGTTCTCAACCCACTTCGTGAAGAGGGTTACAAACGGAATTAGTCCGCAACAAAAGTGTGGTACACCTCGCCTATCTCGCACGTAAGTTCATTCATTTCATTTCCGCATGGTGGAGATTCTGCGTGCCACACCTATGGTGCGAACTCGCTTGGAAACCATAGCAGACCTGCCAACCAGTACGTTTTTGGCGTATTTAGTACTTTTTTTTTTTTAAATCAGAATTTATTGAGAAAAATCATCTCTATATGTCTCTATTTCATAAAACTTACAAAAATATGGTTATTAGATCAATGTAATTTCAGGTAACTTTTTTTTCAATCATTTTGTTAAAACCAGGGTGAGATATACACATGTTTCAATGTTTTTTTTTTTTCATCTCCAAGAGCAGTGCACATTTTAGCTTGCATGCAGCTTGAGCGCCGCGATTAGCGAGTGGGCCACGCATTTTATTATGAAATACACTTTTTTGGGAAAAAATACATTTTTTAAATCACAGAATACAATTTTTAATTCCCAGAGGTTGGCAGGTCTGCCATAGAAACGACTGTGGATACACCGCTGCAGAGCTTGCCAGTTTGAAAGGGGGTGTAATGTTGGTCCGCAGTACAAGCGTATCAACTCAATTGGAGTATGAAAACGGCATATGTTGGTGTTATGTTCAATCTCTAAGGTGTTATTTTAATACCATTCAAGGTATGGTCCTCTACAGTTTTAACACCCCAATTTTTACACTGCACATTAGATGATTTCAAGTTGGTGTTGAACTTCACGTGGGACTTGTCAAATGATATACATGTAGTGCTGTTTACTACATGTATGTGCAAGTGCGCTTTGATACATGGTATCATTACCCCTGCCGTAGCTGAGCCACCACATCGGTGCGAAAACATCAAGGAATAAATCCTACTGGGTATCCATTCACCTCACCTTTGATTTCAAGTTGGTGTTGAACTTCACGTGGGACTTGTCAAAGGATATAGTGCTGTTTACTACATGTATGTGCAAGTGCGCTTTGATACGTGGTATATTATTACCCCTGCCGTAGCTGAGCCACCACATCGGCGCGAAAACGTCAAGGAATAAATCCTACCGGGTGTCCATTCACCTCACCTGGGTCGAGTGCAGCACAATGTGGGTAAATTTCTTGCTGAAGGAAAACATGCCATGGCTAGGATTCGAACCCACATCCCTCTGATTAAAAGGCGAGAGTTGTAACCACTAGATTAACACTTATGAAACATTTATTAGATCCTATACCTACATGTATACTGTATGAATTACAGCAGTCTGAGTTGCTGGTATACTTGGATAATCCTTTAGGATGTTCAGAAATCTGAGATAAGTGTGATTTATTGCATTTACTAGATATAGAAAAATACTGGTACACTGCATTGACATGATTAATGAGAGAAGTTTGGGAGGAAACAATATGAAACTACATGTAGTGCTCTTTGAAGACAAACAACAGTCAATTAGAAACTACGCATTGGAATTTTTTCAGTGTATACAGTCAAATGAAATCTTTTGTTGTATCATGCACATATTAATGTGTCAAGCATGAATGCTCTGACCCCTCAGTATACTGGTTGCACAAAAACCTTGTTAGCGCTCGCAAACATGAATAGGCCAGTCACATCTGTCGGTTACATTGATCCAAGATGTATGTAAATAATGTGATATGAGGCATCGCTGAGACACAGACATTTGTTGTAACAGGGCCTCTGTTTAGTGCATGGTTAATAGTGCTTTAAAACAACAGTTTGTGCGACTAGAACAGATTGTACAAGTAATAATACATGTAAAGAAGAAAATATTCCTTTATCATGCCCCCCCCCCCTAAATAGACAAGACCATAGACCCCTCGGGATGTACATGTACATCTGGGCCCTGTTGCATTACTTTGCCATCCAATCAATGACCTTCATGAAATCTTTGATTCTGATTGGCTGATGAGCATTGTTACCAATCACGGTAGTTACCATTGGATGGCAAAGTTACTAAAACTTTTATCTATTTTTTCTAAGAGATCTGTCAGAGACTCTAGAGAAGTCACCTATATGGATGTGGTCTGATGGTCCGACCGAACTTCTCTCATTAATCATCAGGTTTGCCATATCTTTCTTACATGTACCAAGTCTAGACTCATTTGGGTTTAACAGAGAGAATTGATGTTTTAAAGGCCTACTGTACATGTACATTAGACAGCTTGCAGCCGTCTGTTTTGAGGAGTATACATGTAAACATTTTTTAAAAACTTTTTTTCTCCTCGTACACATGATGAGTGGAGCCAATGGAGTTCAGCAGAACAACCAATAACAGAGACCTTTTGAGAGAAGCTTTTGGTACATGTATAGCCAGGCCCACATTTACATGTAATACAGCAGATGTACGCGTACCTGTAGTACCGGTACATGTTTTTTGCCAGGTGGTAAAATTCCATTTTCATAATTGACTTTGGACATGCATCTATGAGCAAAGAATACTACCCACCGATTCAAAGCAGTGTGTGCATTGGTGCATGATACAGACATTACATTTTTGCTGAGGTTGTGCAGGTAATGGATGGTACACTAAGTCATAAAAATCAATCAAACCAAACAGAAGCCTTTCATTATAATTAGATCTATCTAGTGTTTACAATCAAACATCCTTGTTTCAGAATTATTGGACCTGTTCTCACCTGGAGTGGGAAACCAATGATTTTGTCAATTGGGATTAATCTCAGGTGTACAATGCAGGCTTCTTTCAGTTGCAGTGAGTTCATGAAAAGGGATTAAGGGGATTATCGAGGCTGAAGTCCATAAAGGGATTAGATCTGCTTGGATCAAGGATTAACTCTAAGGTGATTCAGAGTCTTGTTGATATGAATACTGACTTTGAACTGTGAAAATTGACTTCAGGAAGCAATGGCGGATCCAAGAGGGGCGCAGAGGATGCACACTGCCACGTCCTTCTGTATTTTTCAGAATTGCCCATATTGATGTAGCTGCAATTAAGAATATTGTCTGCACCCAGTCTATTTTCAAATTTGCTTTATGTGTGCCCCTCTATTTCGAAATCTTGGATCGCCACTGGCTTTGAAATGTGAAGCTTTGGAGTTTGGATCTGAGAATTACAGCACTTCAGGCCTTTAAAGGACAAGTCCACCCCAACAAAAAGCTGATTTGAATAGAAAGATAAAAATCAAACTAGTATAACACTGAAAATTTCATCAAAATTGGATGTAAAATAAGAAAGTTATAACATTTTAAAGTTTCGCATAATTTCTCAAAACAGTTATATATGCACATCCTGTGCAGTATGCAAATGAGGGGACAGATGACATCACCCACTCACTATTGTATTTTATTATGCGAAATATGAAATATTTTGATTTTCTGTTCATTGTCATGTGAAACAAAGTTTCATTCCTCCCTGAACACGTGGAATTCCATTATTTAAATATTTTGTGGTTCAAGCAAGGGGGTCTTAATTCTCGCTACCCCAAATAGCGATTTTGCCGAGATCCGGGAAAATCCCTGTAACGCGCATTGCATTATGGGATAGCTTTTCGGTATTACAACTTCCTGTTCGGAAGTCCTATGCACTGTTTTGCCATTCAGATCAACAGTGCCGTCATGCACAACAACACAACGCAACGTCGCTTTCGCTCGGAAAGTTCGTGATCAGTGCACAACCCTCTCTCTCACGCTACAGGTTAATGGCCTTTTCTGCTAAAGTCACTAATTCTGCCCGACGCTTTCCATTGCACGGTATTCCTCTGTCAGTTAAGATTTTTTAAAGTTCCGAAACTGATTTTGTTAACCATTTTGTGGTCGACGAAAAATTGAACGGAATGAATGCTGTATATATTTAGCGTCTAGTCGAATACGATCGTGATGTCAGGCCGGTCGCTAAATGCAAAATTGTAAGATATTCATTTTTTGTTTACTATTTTTATAACCAAATAAAAACATAAATAAAAATTATTTTCACGTGAAATATTAATATATTATTTTTATTTATAATTCAAATGGAATCAAAACTGACCAAATTAAATAAAAACTATTATAATCTGTACATATTACGCTGATTGGCATCGATTTCAGCGTGGTGTAAAACCATAGAGATGTGCGTTATTAGTATATATATCTCTATGTGTAAAACTCAGTATCGCGAACCTCGCGCGAGCATGACTCTGAACCGGAATCGGTGATGACGACCCGACGGAGTGAAAATTATCTCGTCTCGCGCATTATGAGATTTTTGCTCCTATTTGGGGTAGCGAGAATTGTCAAATTCGTGAAAATTTAAATATTGTATAATTCAAATAATCAAAACAAAAGAAATAGTGAGTGAGTGATATCATCAACTCTCTCATGAGTGTAGAACTGTTTTGTGAAAAATAAGTGAAACTTAAAATGTCATAACTTTCTTATTTTACATCCAATTTTGATGAAGTTTTCAGCATTATTCATGTTTGATTTTTCTCTATTTATTTAATTCAACTTTTTTTCAGGGGTGGACTTGACCTTTAACCAGTGAATGCCTTGTACATGTAGTATGTACATGTGCAGTAGGCTATTCTATTAGACTCCGGAACATATACTCTGTGAGTGTGATTTGAAGATTTATTTTTTGAATCATAGTTCAGATCACAGTCACAGTTCACACTACTACTTTCTGTTTGTAATTAATGAGCATTTGTGGCAACTTTCCGCAAGCTGCTGTATGTACATGTAAATTGCCTTCATACAATGTATGACTCCAAGTCTCCATGATGTTTGACATCCGGCAGGATGTACTGTAGTCCAAACATGGTCCAAAGTATCCAGTCCAAAGTTTCCAGTCCATGTCATTTGCTTTGCTGACTTGCTTGAACCATGACAAAAATCTGCTTGTAAACATGTACATGAACACAAATTCTTTGAATTTTGAACAGTTTAAAGAGAAATGCCAGTAGTTGCAGTAAACACTGATTTCATGAGAAAGTCTGTAAAACCAGGCTTAATTGTCAGTTTATCATCGAGGATCTAGATCTGGTACAGTTACATAAACTGAACTTTGTGAAATCTTGAAATCTACACTGAATAATTTTCACACTGAAGATCACCAACACAGATAAGCGCACGTGGGACAGTGTATTAATATTGCTTTGAATGTCGGCCCGATGCTTGACCCGAATCCTGTGCTTATTTGCTAATTTCTCAGCAATTACACAATTTCTTCCAGAATCCTTTGGCACATATTTTTTATTTATAAATACAAACAGAGTACAGACACTTTGGTGGTCATTTCATTGGATTCTGTACGAACTCATTTTGTTATCGTTACCACAACTGGCATTTACCTTTAGTTATAAACCAGTATGCATTTCCTTGTTTTTGCCTCTTTTCTATAAAAAAACCCCCACCACATCCTTTTGTTCTCTATTGGCATTTTGCTAGTTGATACACGTAACATGTAGGTGTACATGTAGGTCATTGACAGGCCACACTACAGTGTATATTCATTCATTGAGATGAGTAATAGGGATGACTTTCCTCTTATCTCTGGGATGACGATGGATTCATTAGTTGAGATTGATGATGTTTGAGGGAGATGGAGACAGCTTCTTGGTATATAAAAAGGATGGATGACTTCATCAACGTCCGGGTTCTTTATGATGTTAGCAAGTTCAATGCTACAATGTACAAGCTGTGCTTTACAGAGCTGCCACCACCAGTTATATTGAAACCAATTTGAAATTCATAATGCTGAACAAAGATTTTTATTAATATTATGTTATTTTGTTGAATCAAATGTTGAATCTTGACTTGAATATTGTGATGAACATGACGGCACCTTTTCATCAAGAGGCCAAAAACAATAAAAAGAAGATTTAAACTAGACTACATGTTGTACATACATGTATGTTTTTTTCTCACAGAATTTCTGAATCTTTTGTAGTCATACTCAATTTCTTACTATCATCATTAAAATTAAATCCAGTTGAGTAAACAATAAAAATAGCCATTGAAAATGAAGGAATGTCAAAAATTTTCTCTAGAACTGTGCAATCATCCAAACATGAAATATGGTATAATGTTAGAAATACATGTAAATATTGAAATAGATAGTGAGTAAATGCAGATGTGGACCAATACACATGAAGGCCCTACAAGTGTACTTTTACATTGTAGTATTATAAATATAATCATGAAATCTAATGAGAGTTTATAGAGTTCACTCTATTCCAGAGATGCCAAGTTCAAAAAAATGTTATGCGTGAGATTTTCATGACTTGTCGTTTCTGCGCGCGCGCAGCCAGTACTTACACTTGTACAGTACGTTTCGAAAAGGCGCACGCGAGATATGGGCTTCATCATGATATCGATCCATACTACAAAACCATGCGATGCACGCATGCGATTCTATCACGTACTAGCTGTGTGCTGACTGCACTTTCGATTCGTCTCGCGTGCCGGGGTAGACGCAACGGCGTGCGAAGACGGTCGGCCAAAGCGTATAATCTAGCGAATAATGCTACTTGTTCTCTCTTTTTTTCTGTCTGGTCCCGATGCGTGAGAAAAATGGGTGCCATGCGTGAGATCGTGAGACGGACCCTGAATGCGTGAGTCTCACGCACAATGCGTGAGACTTGGTAGCTCTGCTATGCATGGAGCTACCATGCTCTAGTTGTAGATGATTCCATCATGACTCATCCATTGTCAAATGTACAGTGGCCCAAGTTCAAACTGTTTCATTGTTTGTGGTTTTGAGTTTTAAGAATACAAATTTTCCCTAATAAGATTAAAAGGGGTTCATGAACTAAGAAAAAAAGAGAGATTATTTTAGCCTGCTTTCAAACAGGTACATGTTGGCCTAGATATGAAGCAATTATTTTCCTGGGAATCGTATAGCATTGTGCCACATTTTTAAAGGACAAGTCCACCCCAACAAAAAGTTGATTTTAATAAAAAGAGAAAAATCCAACAAGCTTAACACTGAAAATTTCATCAAAATCAGATGTAAAATAAGAAAGTTATGACATTTTAAAGTTTTGCTTAATTTTACAAAACAGTTATATGCACATCCTGGTGGATATGCAAATGAGGAGACTGATGACGTCATCCACTCACAATTTCTTTTGTATTTTATTATATGAAATAGGAAATATTCTAATTTTCTCCTCATTGTCAAGTGAAACAACGATTGATTCCACCCTGAACATGTGGAATGGGTATACTACTATATGATTCAGTCAAGTTGGTCCTTATTGTCATATCTATAAAAAATGAAATATTGTATAATTCAAACAATAAAAAACAAAAGAAATAGTGAGTGAGGGACACCATCGACCGTCTCAATTGAGTTGTGCATATCACTGTTTTGCGAAAAATAAGCAAAACTTTAAAATGTCATAACTTTAAATAGTTTACATCCGATTTTGATGAAATCTTCAGCGTTTTGCTAGTTTGATTTTTCTCTATTTATTCAAATCAACATTTTTATGGGGTGGACTTGACCTTTAAAGACTGCTACATGTACAGTGTAAATTTACACAAAAAGCCCTTTGTTTAGCATTTTTTTTGTTTTCCATTGGTAGAGTTTCAGAGAGCTTTTATCTTGGTACCGGTAAGCAAAATTACTTCCTGTATCATGACAGGGGTGGGGCCAGGTTAAGAAGCCCCCTTCCCCCCAAAAAAACATGGTCTCTGATACGTGCATATTACTCTTCTTCCTTCCTTCCCTAGTTACATGTAGCTGCTTTCTTTTTTCACTACTTTACATAGGGGGTTAGATGCCCCTTTGCCTACATGATGCCATCACTGGTTCATACATATGTATATGTCTTTGCATTGAAATGCTAGAATATACAGACATGTACATGTAGGCCTCTATATAAACATTAATATTTTGTTTTGATCTGTTTTTGTTTCAGTTTCCGAAGAGCTTTAGGTCCCAACTGTCAGGATTCATCTGGTTACACTCCTCTTCACCATGCTGTACTTAATGGCCACAGGTAAATCACTTGACTTTAAATTACAGTTATTTTAATAAACTTTTTTCAAGATAAAAACATCAAAATTGCCTTTCCAGCTACCGTTAGTATAAATAGTACAGGTAGGAATTGCCTGAGTTTACGTTTGTATTACATGAATTCCTCAAGTTTAAATGCCTTTGAATGGGATATTGAGATATTATGTAATTGTTTTGAATTCATGGATTATAGGAGATTGTCATGCCTTTCAGAGTGTAACTTTGGAGCCCAACTCTCATATCTCAGAAAACTAAACTAGATTCATTCCAAAATTGGCTGTTAAAAAAAAAAATCGAAATCTGATGGTAAAAAAAGAAGAAATCAATATGTTGAATGCTGTATCTGCCTATCTTTTAAAATTTTCATCAATATGTATGTGCAAAGTGCTGGAATAATACTCAATTTAAAATGCATTGTGTCTTTGTCAAATTTGTGACATTGTTTTGTGTTTAATACTTTGAGTGTTTGTCTGCAATCAAATAGAGAATTACGTGTATCCAGCAGATCCTGTTAATAATCCCCTAGTGCCGAACCGAAATAGATGCGGCTGTATCATTGGCAAATATCATTAGATATGAGGCTCATGACCTATTCACACAAGGCAAAAATATGATTTAAAAACTTTCTCAGGCTGCTTTTCGGCTCAAAAATTTCTACATAGTACATGTAGTATTACAGTTTTTGAAATTAACAATCTTTATAAATATTGATGACGTACATGTAGGCTTTAATAATAAGAGAAGGAAAACTACAAGCTTCAATTTGATGTACAATAATGTTTAAAAAAAACCTTGACGTCAATTTTAGGGTGTTTTCAATTGATAATATGCTAGGATCATCAATGAAAAGACGAACATAAAACTTGTTTCGCTTTTGCACAATCTTTTCTAAAATGCATGCTTTTAATCATTTCATTCAGTTTACATTTTCAAAGATGTTGTTTTATTATGATTGACAAAAGTCACTTGAGCATAACCATGGTTCAAACAGAAAAGGTTTGAAATCCAATGTTTAGATAAATGTGTCAATTGAGCATGGTCGTAATATTATGGATGTGTGGACCATGTTGCATGAAATACATGTTTAGGATTACGATATTCTTCATCTTCCAATGGTACATCATACATGTACCATGGTAACAATGCATTACAGACAATCAAAATGCACGATAGCTCAGTCAGTAGAGCGGGGGACTCGTATCCCGGTGACCCGGGTTCGATTCCCACTTGGTGCGCTAGTGCCCTTTGGTAAGGCATTAATCCTCAGTACCAGGTCCTTCGGAGAGGACCTTAAGCCGTCGGTCGTCTGGTTGCTTGCTTACAAGCATTCATGCTTTCTTAGCAATCAGGTAAAAAAATCACCACCAATCCAACAAAAAATCAAGGATCCCATTCAAGTTACCATTGATTTATTAGCAAGCTACCGTACATTGCGTAGGAACTCTTATGCGATGTGTGCGACAGGGCTCTGATACAATTTCGCAAGTTTGAACAAGGACGTCTGAACGGTTCCATGACATTTGCTCCGGCGACAATTGCTCCGATGGAAAATCTACACATTAAGCAAAACATAAAACCTAACGTCCAAAACTAAATAAACCCTAATCGTAATCATTACAATATTCTGAACCAAAAACTCTATTACAATCCTAACTCTAATCCTATGCCTTCTGAGATATTAAGACCGGAGCAATTGTCGCAGGAGCAGATGTCGTGTCACCGTCTGAACAGAAGGAAGAAGCAGTAATGAAAATCCCGATGTCGGTGGGCTGCCTAACATTTGAAAGATGTTAGATTATGGTGGTAATATTGAGGGGTGAAATTGGGGATTTCCTTCAGCTTCCGAAGGATTCTGACAAGCTTACTGGAGAACACTGGCAAGGAAATGGCAAGTCTACGTGCTATTCTCATGCGCATTTTACAGTTCGGTGCAAAAAATTATATTATTGATGATTATTTTTCATCATGTGACAACCATTCATGTCAAGTTTGTGATGCTTAACTTTAGGACCCAAGTCCCAAGACATAATAAAAGACTTTTAGGGCAGTATACATGTACTATCAGTTATACCTGTTTGGTCTTGGATAAAGTGGTGCGCTAGTGCCCTTTTTTAAAGGCATTTATCCTCAATACCAGGTCCCTCGGAGAGGACCTTAAGCCGTTGGTCCCATGGTTGCTTGCTCACAGGCATTCATGCTTTTTTTATAGCAGTCTGGTAAAAAATCTTGGTATAGAATCAGAATCTCGGTATAGAATACCAGGCCTATATGCCTGAGTATTAGCAATTCAATGGCTATACGCAGCAAGGATGGCTGAGCAGGGGACTTTTGAAATCTCGTGAGAATCTGTGTAATTTGACACCATGATCACCAACCTGCGCCAGATTGTCAAAACCTATTTTTATCTTCAATTTTTCTCTACTCTGTCCTACATGTAGACAACAGAGACTGCAACGTTTTTTTTTTTTTTACTTACGTACACAAGAACCAATCGAAGCAATGAGGCATAAATACTCTTTGAAAGAAACTTTCTTTATTAATACACTGTAAACAGATTTCTTGCATAAAAAGTTTCCTTATGAGGCAGATAAGATTATCCATGAGGCTGTTCTCACTACGTTCTTAAAACTAGTTTACTGGAAACTAGTTTAGTGGAAACTAGTTTAATGCGTAGTGAGAACGGTCGAAGCGGTCTTGGAAGCGATCTTCCAAACCAGTTTGGAAAACCACCTCGCGATGTAGTTTTCTAGATCGCTTTGCCTCGTTAAACTGGTTTTAGCGTAAGTGAGGACACAACCGTTCTTCGGGAAGCGATCTTCGCACATTTTGAGCGCGCTACTCCACACGACAGGTGTAGAATGCCTATGCTGCGGTTTTGAATTTCGCGCGAAACGTGTCACCCCACTGAGAGCGTTTCCATAGCAACAAGAGCGCTTTACGTGAAGTGATTTTGAAAACCACTTTCGTGCGATCAAGTGAGAACGCTAGCAAAGCGATCTTCCAAAGTGGTTTCCTGAATCGGTTTCCAGTAAACTAGTTTTAGAAAGCGTAATGAGAACGGCCTCCATGGCTCGCTCACTCGAGACATCCACCTAAGTGTTTGATGTTCCTTTTGTGATGACTGTAATAGGACTGTATGCCCTACATTTAGGTCTACAAATGTGTATGCAAAATCTGCACCTGATTTAAAATTTCAATAAAAAAAACCTTGTAGGCCTATAGCACGGTATTAACTTAAATAGCTTTCTTAATATTTTAATATACCAGTATATTTTTGTGTATACATGTCGGCCTACATGTACACTGTACATGTACATATATACAGCCAACACAGCTATTTTGTTCTTGAAGACCTTTAACTTGATTAGAAGTTCCTGAGCCATAATAAAGAAGGAATGTGTGACCCCAATACCCACTAGGGATTAGAGGTTTTTCATTTGACCAGGATAATGAAAAGTAGGTCACTTGGAAATGACCTTTAGGTTTCTTTACCCCCCCTCCCCCAATCCAAAAATACATGAAAGAATGCATTTCAGTTTTTGTGATGTCAGTTGTAAGAATGCACTTCAGTGCGAGCCATGTATACTGATTTGTGGACCAGTGGAACAGAAGGTACATGTACATGTAATTGAGGGAAATAGGCAGAGATTGTTTATTTATGTGTAAGTCATTGAAGCATGACAACATAATAAACAGTAACTTTTCATAAAAGACACTTCTGCTTGGAGTTGGAGGACATCCAAGAACAGGAGGATTGTTTCCTGAAGAGAAGAGAGCACACACAAAGAATTGAAATCAGGAACTGCCATCATACATGTATACCTTGGTGAAGTTGACTTGAAGACCCTTGGTAGCAGGGACAAATGCAAAATCAAAAGAAAACAAACAAGAACCAACACAACAAATGTCTTAAACAACAGAGATGTTTAGCATTCTCAGCTGCTGGCATTAAGGGGGGGGGGGGGTGTACATGTAGGTCCTGGACTTCCAAGACCAAGACCCCCCCCAAAAAAAAAAAGGAAATGAAAGAACACTAACAATATTATTAAATCTTTCCAAAAATTAGAGTTTGATTTATAAAAAAGTTGAAAGTTTTTAATTATGACTATAAAGAAATTCTGCCTACATGTGCCCCTTAATTTTTTGTTGTTGTTTATACGCCTCTGTTCTTGGCCACAATGACCATTGGAATGGGTCAGGTTTCAACCAAACATTGAAAGTGTATAAAGGTCTAAAATCAAGACTTTTCAAATTTGTCAAACTTCACATGTAATTTGTCACTATCCAATATGATTTAATACTCTTTATTACAGTTGTACGTTTATGCATACATGTGTACCTAATCCACTTGTACACCTGCCTTTATATGTGCATGGACTTGCAATACTTAAATACGGCCATTGTAAAGTTGATTGATTAGGCCTACCTATAATATATACATGTACTTGTATAGGCCTCCTGTGCTGTACATACTGTAAATGTACTCACATGCAACTTCATTGTAATGTACATGTAGGTTCCTAATCAAAACCAAAACCAACCTTCTAAAAAAACAGAGATCAATATCAGATATAAAGCAGAAAGGGGGCAATAAACCTGTGCTACAAAACAGGAAGGCATGGGAAGAAAAAAAATGATTGATAAAAAACTGTCGTAAAACTAGATTATTAGATAGGCCCCCATATATATTTTCCAAGTCATGAAGAGAGAGCATACATGTATATTCTTTCAAAATATACACACAACAGACTGAGAATGAGAAGTGAATTACTGTATACAAACAGGAAGAAACAAAAACCTGACAGTAAAACCCATGGTAAAATTAACTTCTTAATTTTGTCCAAATTGTGGGAAGAGCATAGTGTTTTTAAAGATGAACCTCAGTATATATCACAGCAGAATGAAAATCTGAAGTCAACAAGTATTTCTGTTGCTCATGAAGATTTTTGATGAAAGTCAACATAAATGATACAGAAGAGCCAGGGATTATAATATAAAGTGATGGGGGTCCAGGGGCTGTCGCGCCGGGGGGGGGGGGGGGGGGAGGTGGTTTGGGGCTTTTCGGGCTGGGGAGGGGCACTTTTTTAAAAACCATGTACAAAAATGTAAAAATTACTATCTGAGTATCTGATTGTGATTGCTGCATGGTTACTGCCTCTACTTTCAAAACTGTTCCCCGGCCACTGTGGTCGACTGTAGCGGGTAAACGGAAAGAGAATCACAGGGAGCTTTTTAAGAAATGTAAAAAATTTCTTAGTTTTGATGTAAACACGCCTGAATGATTATGCCCGATCATATGAAAGAGAAAAGAGTAGTTTCCATTATCAAATTGCAATGGGGTGGAACCAGGATTCTCAGAAAAATAAATGACAAGCGGAAAGAAAAAAAAAAATCTCCATTAAAAAAAGGTGACCTACATGTATGTACATGTATTTTGATCTTCACTTCTATTTTTAAGGGGGCACAAGAATAGGCACAACATACCTTTAGTATGGATATTCATACAAATTTTTTTATAAAAGGGAAGGGGCACTTGACCCCGGTGCATGCCCCCAGGATCACCATCTGCAACTCTGCAAGAACAACGTTATGAAAGATGAAGACGGACGTTTATTACAATGTTTTTTCCCCCTAAAATACCATAAAAATGTCCACTTTCTCTTTCTTTCAATCCAAGTGTCGGAAACATCAATCTTCCTCACTTTCATTCTTTTGTGTGTCAACATTTAAGGCATTTTCAAAGAATTTGGTTTCAATTTTTAAGAGTGGATACTTTACCTCTAAAAGAGGCCCTCACTCCCCTGGTTGAGCTTTAAGTTTTCGAACTGAAAATAGTCCACTTTTCCGATATTCTGGCAAAATATCTTGACCAGGGCCAATCGCATAAAAAAATTACTATTGCGTGGTGTACTCAGACCTACTTCATCACCAAAATGTCTGTTAAATTCTGAGAACTTCTTCGAGCTACAAAATACTATACACATATATTTTCTGCATTCATTGAATCAAAATCAAGGATCTAGACCAATATTGGGGGAAAAATGCCCTAAACTGGAAGATACCCTTTAACCATTTCCCCCTATTTTCTTAAAAAACATGTAAATGTATATATTTTTCTTTATACTGATAATACTATATTTTTGTGTAACAAAATCCAAAATAAATAGTTGGTCATCAATTGCATGTCTGTACAACGTAAGACGTGCATACTTGTATTTACTGTTTTTTTCCAAAATCCAGCAAAACTTTGAAACTTGAAACCGTATTGTCACTCTGATGTCCAATATCGCTCAAAATTTTATAGCTGCGCTTATTAATTTTTCCTCTACTCATTCAAAACAACTTTTTGAGGTTTACTTGACCTTTCAAGTTCCCCTCAAAGTCTGATTATCTCTTTAATAATTACATTGAACCACTCCTGCACCCCATTGACCGTCTCGGTTTCGGATTGGATCTGACAGCTTGTGGAAGAGCTCACACCGGGCCGGGTGAGGGTGTTTTCCTAAAATTGGAAGTGAACTTGAAGCACCTCAGTAGGCACCCCGGGGTCACGAGAATGCTTGCTATTTTTAAGAAAAGAAAGGTGTTCTGAATTAGGGCAGCTTCTTCCATGCTGTTTACGTGCGAAAGCTCATGTAAATCTTACTCTACTGTATATGTACTGTATGTTTAAAGAGCTTTATGCAGGCTTTAAATGCCAACTAGAGTTTTGGTGAGACCTCAATGCAAATGAATGCTGTTTTCAGCTAGTGAGTAGCTAGCCTATAATCTAGGCAGGGGCTTCAGCTTTTGTCTTTTCGTTTATCATGTTTATATGAGTCTGATGTTACACAAAGCGTTCGCAATATTCTTATACAGAACACAGAAGACTACAAAACGTTGGCGGCTACCGCCTATACTGTCCAGTCCTGCGTTATAGGTTTCCTTTTTTCTGATGAACGTTCGGTGGCAGTTTTTCGTTATGAAAAAAACCAGCACAGAATCAAAGGTCGATATTAAGAAAACAAGTTAAACTGCAAGACAGGAGTACATTGGAGCTGTTCAGCGTTTCATAGTGTTCTGTATCAGGCTAATTTCGCACAACAGCATCAGACTCGTATGAAGAAAATAAAAAAGCTGCAGACTTCTAAAAAAATTTGTTTCAGATATGAAGTGATTAATATAATTAATCATTCTGTTAAAAATTTACAAGTATATAGACCTACATGTATAGACCTGTATTTCCAAGCGTGACATACGAAACATTGTACATCTCTACAGATTGGTTTTGTTGACGAGCTGTATGCTGTAGAGCGAGGTCTTCGATCAATCATAGACACAATCAGATGTAAATTATTGCTGATTACCAGGCATTGTTTTTAGAGCCCATTAAGCACCCCCAGTCAGTATATTTTGTCTACCAATAAACATCAATTACCCCTGTCAGGGAAGCATGCAATCATGTCATTAGAAGTTAATAGCAGGGTCCCCAGTAGTCTGCAGGCACAGACCCTCATTGGAACTTTGATCAACAAGTGTGCCTCCACGCAAAGACTAGCACATACAAAACTTGCTGTTCCAATACAGGGTCTGCATAATCTTCCAAAAATCATTTCTCACGCTCCAAATCTGGCCCCACCTCCTTCTTTCAGAGTTACTTTCCATTGGCTAGTAAACATTGTCAATCAGCCTCCCAGGGGAACTTCTACCAGTGGCCAGTGAGAAGATAATTGATAACTCAGATAAGATTTAGCCAGTAGTTAATCCAACATAAACAATGTCCCATGCCCAGAAAACCCTCCAGGGATCTTGTGGTCTACATCCAAACGCAGAAATGAAATGGTCATTATAGGGCCTATACTGTATACTCATGGAGCAATAGCTCTATGGTATAATACCATAGGAAATAGTCACATATCCCTGCTAGAACAAATCTTCCAGTCCTAAGCAGGGAAGTACACGTAAGCTATAGAAATGTATATTTCTTGTATTGGCCCATTATAGTTTGTTCCAATACCAACAGTTTCTTTATATCTTTCTGTTGGGTCATTTTTTCACTTTATATAGGTTAGAACTTCCTTCATGTATTTTATTAGCCCTATAATAGATTATTATTATAACTAAGGATCAAGGACAAGTTCACCCAACAAAGAAGTTGATTTGAATAAAAAAAGGAAAATCCAACATTTTATAACACTGAAAATGTCCTCAAAATCGAATGTTAAATAAGAAAGTTTAATCACATTTTAAAGTTTCGGTTAATTTCACATACAGTTTTCCACATCCTGGTCCGATTTGCAAATGAGGAGACTATCCACTTTTTTGCATTTGATTATGTGAAATATTCTAATTTTTAACAAATGAAACAACGACCAATTCCTCCCTGAACATGTTGAATCAGCTTTTTTATTACCATGGTTCAGTTAACTTGGTCCTTATTGCACAATTTAAACAATAACAAACAAATGAAATAGTGAGTTAGGATTATAAACTGTCTCGTTTGCATCCCAGGTGTGCATGTCACATCACTGTTTTGTGAAAAATAAGCGAAACTTTAAAATATCATACATTTCTTATTTTACGTCCGATTTTGATGAAATTTTCAGCCTAGCTAGTTTGATTTTCCTCTATTTATTCAAATAAAAAAAATTATAGGGTGGACTTGACCTTTAAGATTTCATATAATTTGCACGAAGTCCATTTCTCTTTGGCTCTCATTTTTCTTCCCTATTCTCCACATTTATTTGATTCTATCTCATTACTCCTTAATCACTTTTCTTTTTTCTAGTTAAATATTATTACATCTTTAATTCCAATCTGTCATTATAGCCAGGGCTGTTGGCAACAGAAAACTGTGTGCAGGTTATAAATAGTAAAATTAAATTCAAATACTTAAAAAAAAAACAGTGAAGACTTTATATTCACAACTTAAAATGGCATGTAAAATGAGAAAGACAATGATGTCCCTCATGTTATACTTTTTCTTTCTTCTTCTTTCATTAAGAAATAGTTTTAACGATATTTCAATGTTTACAGATTTGACATAAAAGACCAACTTGACTGAACATATTAAATGTTAGTACCATGGCAATGCCACATGTTTAGAAGAGAACATTTTGCTTCACGTGACGATGAGGAGAAATTTGAAACATCAATATTCAATATATTAAAATACCAAAAAAAATAGTGAGTGATGTCGTCAGTCCCCTCATTTGCATACCGACCAGCAGTGGCGTACTGTGGGTCACGGCATGGGGGGGGGGGCACCAGCAAAAATTCTGAGCCACTTAGTGAGCGCGCTTCGTATGTATCTAACTGATCAAATAATGCGAGCGCGAAGCGCGAGCTGAAAATGTTGGATATTCAGACCTAAAAAGGGACTCAAATTTTTGTAATCATTAAAAGAAATAGTGAATGAGGAACATCATCAACTTTCTCATTTGAGTTGTGCATATAACTATTTTGTGGAAAAATAGCGAAACTTTAAAATGTCATAACTTTCTTATTTTACATCCGATTTTGATGAAATTTTCAGCATTGTGCTTGTTTGATTTTTCTCTATTGATTCAAATCAACATTTTTCTGAGGTGGACTTGAGCTAAAATTATGCTGGATTTGCCTATTGAACGAGATAGCACGGAAGATAACATGGAACATTAAATATTCTCATGATTCTGTTTTAAGTCAATACATGTATGCACAAGTGATTTGAGTTTTCATTATTGTTATATGAGAGATACATCATCCTGTTTTTTATTACAAAAAGTGTTCAATATCAAGTTTCCAGTTCGCTCTATCGCTTTCGTATATTAAAATGTCCGGTGTTTGAAATACCAAAACCTTTCAGCTCGCACTTCACGCTCGCATCAATTATTGTTGATTTAGATACCTATCCTGTTCATGATTCAAAAAGGTGCTTATTCCTTTGAATGTTAATTTTTTTTAATTTTATATATATATAAATTGCAGCTCCCACTTCACGCTCTCATTTTGATTGGTGAGATAATTTTGATTGGTGATTGGTGATAATTTTGATTGGTGAAATAATTGGTGAGATAATTCGGAAGTCACTGCAACACTAAGCAATCCTCAATGGGGTACTTCGGGCAAAAATTATTATCTAAACAAATAAATAAGAATAAAATTCACTGAACACAATGCTTAAAGTATAATCACAGTATGATTTAAAAAATAGCAAAGTTATTGAATTTTAAAGGTAAGCAATATTTTGTGAAATAATGCATGTTAATTGTCAGGAATATTCATGATATGGGCTGATGATGTCACATCCCCGCTTTAGTTCTTCTTATGTCATGTAGAAATCATGATTATTCCAAAATTTTCATTTTCATACGTTTGATATGCCTCCCTTATGATAAGTGAACTTGCTGTACACGGTAAGAAATAATGATGCATTAAATGAGTTGATGATCTTACTTTTATTTATTGGAACACAATATTCAAATAAACATAATATCAATGATTAATTGACATTAAATACTTCAAGAACACATATACGTAATGTATGTTTTTGTTTTTAAAATAAGAAAGATATAATATTGACATAAACAATACAAGAGGTGTCTTCATTAACATTTTTAGGTGAACTGTTGATAAGAAGCTTATTTGGGGTGAACATGATGGTGTCATCTGTAATAAGATTGCAAAAAAATGTTGGTGTATACAATAGGCATGCAGCTTTCATAGAGGAATTTTAATTTTATACCAAGTCTGGGGAAATTTTTGTAAATTTCATTTTACACACAAAAATACATGTAGCAGGAAGAATAATAAATCGCGCCCCATTCCTTGCTCATACTGAACCAACATTTTCAAATAGTATAGTACTAAAAGTCAAAGCTATAATTATAATTTTAACATGGCAATTTTCATGTATTCTTGCCACAATAATGTTTTACCAAGGACATTTTTGCAATATTTGTGTGTTAATAGTTCATTACATATATATATGATAACGAATGCAACAAACTTTCACTTGTCATCTTTTTGTATTATTCACAATGCAGTATTTTATCAAGGCCCTGCCATTTGGAATTCAATTCCAACTGAAATTCGTAAAAGCAAATCACTTAAAGGACAAGTCTACCCCCAACAAATAGTTGATTTCAAAACAGGAGAAACATCCAACAAGCAAAACACTGACAATTTCATCAAAATCGGATGTAAATTAAGAAAGTTATGACATTTTAAAGTTTCGCTTAATTTTACCAAACAGTTATATGCACATCCTGGTCGGTATGCAAATTGGCAGACTGATGACGTCACCCACTCACTATTTCTTTTGTATTTTATTATATGAAATATGAAATATTCTAATTTCTCCTCCTTGTCAAGTGAAACAAAGTTTTATTTCTCCCTGAACATGTGGAATTACCATTATTTTAACAGTTTATGGTTAAGTTAAGTTGGTCCTTATTGTCAAATCTGTAAAACTTGAAATATTGTATTATTCAAACAATAAAAAACAAAAGAAATAATGAGTGATGGACATCACAGACTCTCATTTGCAAATCGCTGAATTGTGCATTTAACTATTTTGTGAAATATTAAGCGATACTTAAATATTTCATAACTTTCTTATTTTACATCCAATTTCGATGAAATTTGCAGCGTTATGTTTGTTTGATTTTTCTCTATTGATTCAAATCAACAATTTTCTGGGGTGGACTTGACCTTTAATGTTTTCATTTTTTTTCTTTCGATCAGTATTTCAATTGATATATAGGTTTTAGTAGTTTTGTATTTTCCAGGGTTTGTTCGGCTTTTTGCTGTCTCATTTTTAGTGTATTTCTATAAAATGTTATTTCTTTCTTTTACCATTTTAAGTAATTGAGTTGGTGTTTAAGGTAAGAATGTTATGACATTAATTTTTCACAAAACATTGAGTTTAATATTTATGCATTTGTACATGAAGGCCTACCTCCTGATCATCATGCAAATGAGAGAATTACCCATGTCACACACCATTTTCATTTGCATTATCTTATGATGTGAAATATTTCAATTCCTTCTGTTTGTAATCATATATTATGAAAAATTATTAATATGATTGAACAAATTTGTACATGTGGAACCACAAAAGGCATATTGTAGATGAATATGAATTATTCGAGAGTATCTTTGATATCAAATTTAGTGAGTGTAAATTGATAAATGCTTTGCTGTTTTCCAATAATTATAGGGGAAAACAAACCCATATAAGCCTACAAACTAAAACTTGATAATTAAGATAATATCAACAAAATTGATATTGATGTTGCAGTTTTGGAGAATATTTCCCAAACTTTCTTTGCCTTCTAATGCCTATAGGATAAAATGTTATGCCTGCGCTGTCAAAAGATTATTTTTGTTTGATAAAACTTTGCTGTAAAGTGTTAATTATAAGCAACGAAAAAGGCTTTGTTTA